>NC_050444.1:97078727-97389227 GCF_903995425.1 Onychomys torridus
GAAAGAAAGAAAGAAAGAGAGAGAGAGAGAGAGAGAGAGAGAGAGAGAAAGAAAGAGAGAGAGAGAAAGAAAGAAAGAAAGAGAGAAAGAAAGACAGAGAGAGAGAGAGACAGACAGAAAGAAAGAAAGAAAGAAAGAAAGAAAGAAAGAAAGAAAGAAAGAAAAGAAAGAAAGGAAGGAAGAATAAGACAGATGTAAAATGAGACCTTTTGGCAATGTCAGACAATAATCACTAAGTTTCAGAACCCCCGGAAGGTATTGCTGAATTTACTTCAGAGACAGATAGTAAAATTTCTCCACCACAGTGTGGAGGCCTCAGTGTATTCTGACAATAGTCCTCTGTAGGTGCTCCTGTGTGAAAGACCTTGGCTATGTTTCTCTCACACAACATGAGCCAATCCTTGTTTAGGTGAGGTAACATGCTTGGCTTTGGGGAGGTGAGGTTGTATGTATATAGATCAGCTGTGACTCACTATTATCAAGTGCAGAGAGCTGCACATTTTGAACAAAGGAAAAAAATCTGGGGCACCCTTCCCCCATACTGCCAGGAGCTGAGGGTGAGAAACCCTGCAAAGCTAAGGAAAGCATTAAAGATTTACACAGCTGCTTGGTATCAAAATTGCTTATCTTGTACTTTTTAATAATAACTCCTTTGGTTTCCTGTAGTTCATCATTGTACTTAGTAGGAAAGCAATGCAGTTTTCCTGAGCTGTTTCTTTCCTTTACTACAGTGTGCATTTACTGCCTTCTCTCTCTCTCTCTCTCTCTCTCTCTCTCTCTCTCTCTCTCTCTCTCACACACACACACACACACACACACACACACACACACACTTATACTCACCATAGCCATAAACAAATATTCAAACATATACACACACAAACACATGTACAAACACTATATATAATTAGTCAAAACCAATAGAGAGCAACAAACAATGTGAGGAGTATCTGTGAGTCTCTCAAAAAATGTGCACTATTTATATCTGGGTCTTGACAGTTTATCCACTAAAATAGTTTATCTGCACCATGCATTCTATTTTTAGTATGAGTAAAAATTATTAGAGATATATTTGTGGTGGTCTTTAATACAATCTTCTGGGACTTAATGAAATGGTGCAGTGGATAATTGCTTTACAGGGAAACATGGAGTTTGCCTCACCTAGCTGCCTTAGGGTTATTCAGGTTAGAGTCCATGGCTTCCTGGGGTACAAAGTGCATTCCAGTTCCTGAGAGACCTATGCACTCCTTCAGGCAGTGAAGCATTCAGGCAACTTTGTATTTCTCTGTATGTTTCCTTGAAAACTTCATTGTATCCTGGCAACTACAACTGTATCGATCCTAGCAATTGTCATTGTATTCTGTTTCTGATAAAGGTATAAAAAGTCAGACTGCTCTCAATAAAATATAAATATTCCTTTACAGCTCCAACACTGTAACAGCAAGATGAGGGGTCAGCTAGGTTGAAATATGAAGTACAAAGTATAAGTGAGAAAAAAATAGTGTCCTGTTCTCAGATAAGGCAAAAACTGTTGTCCTCTGACCTCCACAGAAGTCATCGCTTTGGTGACTATAGACAAACACTCAATACACATAATGAAACTCCCAAACACAAGAATTTTCTTTCTCCAGGGTAAGAGGCTGTGCTAATAATAATTCACTTGATTTCCTTCAGTTTCTCATCCCACATACAAGGAAAGAAATACAGTTTTCCTTAGCTTCATTGAGGTGAAATTTTAATATTCCTTGGAAAGAGTTGCTTCAAAGTACCTGTATCCTGGCTTGATGTTCTTCAAAGAAGTTGTCCAATAGTTATTGGACAAATCTATAAAATGGAGCTCATTTAAATATTGCATAAAACAGTTCACAAATTTATTACTGTATATTCCTAATATTAACCTTAAAATACACTGATAATGATGCTTATTTTGACCACCATTTAACAGCGTTTTGCTCAGTTTATTTGAAAACCTGATTGAATAAATATCACTGTGGGATGTTCTGTATGTCAAATGTGTTGCTCTGATTGGTTATTAAATAAAGCACTGATTGGCCAGTAGCCAGGCAGGAAGTATAGGCAGGACAATTAGAGAAGAGAACTGGGGGAAGTGGAAGGTGGAGGAGAGAGGCACTGCCAGGTGCCACCATGACAAGGGAGATGTAAGGTAATGGTAAGCCATGAGCCACATGGCCCTACAGAAAGCACTAGAAGGAAAATTCCAACCTGAGGAAGTCAGATACACCCATGAAAACACAGGCAATAGATAACACCACAGCAGTAAACCCCAAAGAAGGGAAATACACGCACACACTACCACCAAAAAAATAAAAATAATAACAGGAATGAACAATCACTGGTCATTAATATCCCTTAATATCAATGGACTTAATTCACCTATAAAAAGATACAGATTAACAGAATGGATATGAAAACAGGATCCATCTTCTGCTGCATACAAGAAACACACCTCAAATTCAAAGATAGACACCTCCTAAGAATAAAAGGCTGGAAAAAGACTTTCTAATGAAATGGTCTTAAGAAGCAAGCTGGGGTAGCCATCCTAATATCCAGCAAAATAGACTTCAAACTAAAATCAATCATAAGAGATGATGAAGGACATTACATACTCATCACAGGAAAGATCCACCAAGATGAAGTCTCAATTCTGAACATTTATGCCCCAAACACAAGGGCACTCACATAAGTAAATGAAACATTACTAAAGCTTAAATCACATATATAACCCCACACATTAATAGTGGGAGACTTCAACACCCCACTTTCACCTCTGGACAGATTGGCCAAATTGAAACTTAACAGAGACATAATGGCATTAACTGATGTAATGGCTCAAATGGACTTAATCAATATCTACAGAACATTCCACCCAAACAGAAAAGAATATACCTTCTTCTCAGGACCCCACGGAACCTTCTCTAAAATCAACCACATACTTGGCCACAAAGCAAATCTCAACAAATACAAAACAATTGGAATAACCTCCTGTGTTCTATTGGACCACCATGGTTTAAAGTTAGATTTCAGCAACAACAACAAAAAGTACAGAAATCCTACAATCTCATGGAAACTGAATAATGCTCAACTGAATCACCAATGGGTTAAGGAAGAAATAAAGAAAGAAATCAAAGACTTCCTAGAGATCAATGAAAATGAATACACCACATACTCAAACTTATGGGACACTGTGAAAGCAGTGCTAAGAGGGAAATTCATAGCACAAAATGCCTACATAAAGAAGCTGGAGAAATCTCATGCTAGTGAATTGATAGCACACCTGAAAGCCCTTGAACAGGAAGAAGCAAAGTCTCCCAGGAGGAACAGACACCAGGAAATTATCAAATTGAGAGCTGAAATTAATAAAATAGAAATAAAGAGAACAATACAAAGGATTAATGAAACAAAGAGTTTGTTCTTTGAGAAGATCAACAAGATAGACAAGACCTTATCAAAAATAACCCCAAAACAAAGAGAGAGCATCCAAATTAACAACATCAGAAATGAAAAGGGCGGCATAACAACAGACAATGAGGAAATCCAGAGAATCATCAGGTCATATTTCAAAACCTCTACTCCACAAAACTGGAAAATCTAAAAGAAATGGATAATTTTCTGGATATGTACCACAAACCTAAGTTAAATCAAGACCAGATAAACCATTTAAATAGTCCAATAACCCCTAAGGAAATAGAATCAGTCATTAAAAGTCTCCCCAGCAAAAAAAAGCCCAGGACCAGAAGGTTTCAGTGTAGAATTCTTCCAGATCTTCAAAGAAGACTTAATACCAATACTCTTTAAATTGTTCCACACAATAGAAGTAGAAGGAATATTACCAAACTCCTTCTATGAGGCTACAAATTACCCTGACTCCTAAACCAAACAAAGATGCAACAAAGAAAGAGAACTACAGACCGATCTCCTTCATGAATATTGATGCAAAAATACTCAATAAAATACTGACAAACAGAGTCCAAGAACACATCAAAACAATTATCCACCATGATCAAGTAGGCTTCATCCTAGGGATACAAGGGTGGTTCAACACACAAAATCTGTCAATGTAATACACCATATAAACAAACTCAAAGAAGAAATGAGTTAATTTAAGATAGAATTAGATAACAAGAAGCCTGTCATGGCCATACAGTTTATAAGTAATATAAGAGTCTGTGAGTTTATTTTATAAGTGGGCTACAGCACTGCTGGGGCTTGGTGGGACTTGGAGAGAAGCTTTCCAGTTCCAAATTTTCATATAAAACAAAGATAGATAGGCTGTAGAGTTTTATTGCCTGGATTAGAATCTGAATTGTAACAATGAATAATATTTAGAAACTTTTGACTAGTGAAGATAACAGTTAACCTGTCCATATTAAACTATATGTTACTAAGTTAAGCAAGCAAAGGGACCTTATTCAGGACTGTGGCATTAGAGAAAGGACAGTGTTTTAAGGTAGAGAGGGGGCTTTTGGTGAATCAGCCTTCTCTAAAGGCCAAGCAAACTTGAACTTTAGTGGCACAGGCTGTTGCATCCCAGGCACAGGGAGTCAGTAAGTCAGATTTTAACCTCCTAGCAGACATTGGGGCAGGGAAACTCTCCTGATGATTACCTTTCAAAGGGAAAATTTTATATATGCTTGAGAAAGCCGGTTCTGTCTGGTAAATTTGGCAAGAAGTATTTGTTTTTGGTTTTTGTTTGTTTGTTTCTTTAGGTGTTAGATCTAAAAAGGGTCAGAGAGAAAATAATTCACACTTTTTGTTGCTGTTGTTGTTTTTGTTTTAAAAAGGAATTATTCTACAGAAAACCAAATTAGGAAGAATGCTCCAAAGATTAGTCAAAGCCAGGAGAACTGAAAGGCAGGATTGCCTACAGCACACAGGACATTTTCATCCTTAGGAGCACATGACTATTTTTAGCTGATTCTGTCAAAGAAAAGGTGTTTCATTCACAGTCTCACAAGTTGAGTTCCCAGGTCAGGACTGTGAACCAAAACCTCTTGTTTTGATTGTCAATGGTCTTAACCCCTCTGCTAATTTAATTCTTCAGTTAGTGTGTAATCCTCTTCTACATCCCTGAGACAACACAGTACTGTGACCCACACCTGGCATTATATTAATTTTATCTTGTTTATTTTGGTGTTTATACTGTGACCTGTACTGTTTCTCTAGAAGTGCAAGCCAGAGAATGGAATTTGATAATTTCTGTGAAATTCATGGACGTTATTTTAAGTAGAAATTTCCAAAGTCCTTTGCACAATATTTCCCATTCATTAAGTTAATCTCGAAGCAGTAAGTATCTTCCATGTTTAATCTAATGGTATAGACATTTTAGCCAGTGAAAAGTGGGCTTTCAAAAGGGTATTAAGATTAAGTGTTGGGGATTTAGCTCAGTGGTAGAGTGCTTGCCTAGCAAGCACAAGGCCCTGGGTTCAGTCCTCAGCTCCATCCTTAGTGCATGAAAAGTCCGTCAGTGGAATACACCATATAAACAAACTCAAAGAAAAAAAACCACATGATCATTTCACTAGATGCAGAAAGGCATTTGACAAAATCCAACAGCCCTTAATGATAAAGGTCTTGGAGTGATCAGGAATACAGGGAACATACTTAAACATAATAAAGGCAATCTACAGCAAGCCAACAGCCAACATCAAATTAAATGGAGAGAAACTCAAAGCAATACCACTAAAATCAGGAACAAGGCAAGGCTGTCCCCTCTCCTCCTACTTATACAATATAGTACTTGAAGTTCTAGCCAGAGCTATAAGACAACATAAGGAGATTAAGGAGATACAAATTGGAAAGGAAGAAGACAAGCTCTCCCTACTGGCAGATGACATGATAGTATACATGAGTGACCCCAAAAATTCAACCAAGGAACTGATACAGCTAATAAAAACCTTCAGCAACATAGCAGGATACAAGATCAACTCAAAAACAAACAAACAAACAAACAAAAAAACCAAAAAAAAAAAAAACAACCAAAAAACAAAAAAACCAGTAGCCCTCCTATATACAACAGACAAACAGGCTGAGAAGGAAATCAGAGATACATCACCCTTTACAATAGCAACAAATGATATAAAATACCTTGGGGTTACTCTAAGTAAGCATGTGAAGGACCTATATAACATGAACTTTAAGTCCCTGAAAAAAGAAATTGAAGAAGATGTCAGGAAATGGAAAGATCTCCCATGCTCAAGGATAGGCAGGAATAACATAGTAAAAATGGCGATCTTACCAAAAGCAATATACAGATTCAACGCAATTCCCATCAAATTACCAACACAATTCTTCACAGACCTGGAAAGAATAATGCTCAAATTCATATGGAAAAACAAATAACCAGGATAGCCAAGAGAATCCTTTACAATAAAACAACCTCTGGAAGCATCACAATCCACGACTTCAAGCTCTTCTATAGAGCTACTGTAATAAAAACAGCTTGGTACTGGCATAAAAACAGACATGTGGACCAATGGAATTGAATTGAAGACCCTGGCATTAACCCCACACCTATGAACATATAATTTTAGACAAAGAAGCCAAAAATGTACAATGGAAAAAAGAAAGCATCTTCAACAAATAGTGTTGGCATAACTGGATGTCAATGTGTAGAAGGCTGCAAATAGATCCATATCTGTCAACATGCACAAAATTTAAGTCCATGTGGATCAAAGACCTCAACATAAATCCAGTTACTCTGAACTTGATAGAAGAGAAAGTAAGAAGTACTCTTGAATGCATTGGCACCAGAGATCACTTTCTAAATATAACACCAGAAGCACAGACACTGAGAGAAACAATCAATCAATGGGATCTGTTGAAACTGAGAAGCTTTTGTAGAGCAAAGGACATGGTCAACAAGACAAAGCGACAGCCTACAGAATGGGAAAAGGTCTTCAACAATCCCACATATGACAGAGGCTGATATCCAGAATATATAAAGAACTCAAGAAATTAGACATCAAAATGCCCAACAGTCCAATTAAGAAATGGTCTACAGAACTAAACAAAATTCTCCACAGAGGAAGTTCAAATGGCTGAAAGACATTTAAGGAATTGCTCAACATCCCTAATCATCCAGGAAATGGAAATCAAAACGACTCTGAGATACCACCTTACACCTGTCAGAGTGGCTAAGATCAAAAACACAGAAGACAGCTTATGTTGGAGAGGATGTGGAGCAAGGGGAACTCTCCTCCACTACTAGTGGGAATGCAAGCTTGTACAGCCACTTTGGAAATCAATATGGCGCTTCCTTAGAAAATTGGGAATCCATCTCCCCCAAGACCCAGCTATAGCACTCCTGGGCATTTACCCAAGGTATGCTCAGTCATACCACAAGGGCATTTGCTCAGCTATGTTTGTATCAGCTTTGTTTGAAATAGCCAGAACCTGGAAACAACCTAGATGCCCTTCAACTGAAGAATGGATAAAGAAAATATGGTACATATACACAATGGAGTATTACTAAGCAGAGAAAAACAATGACATCATGAGGTTTGCAGGCAAATGAATGGATCTAGAAAAAATCATCCTGAGTTTGGTAACCCACACTCAGAAGGACAAACATGGTATGTACTCACTCATAGGAGGACACTAGATATAAAACAAAGATGACTAGATTGCTACACAACTCCAGGGAGGCTACCTAGAAAACAGGACCCTAGGAAAGACACAGAGATCACCCAATGACAGAGAAATGGATGAGATCTACATGAACAACCTGGACAACAGTGGGAGTAATGAAGAACAAGGTTTGAGGGAAAGAAAGCTTAGGGGAGCAGGAGATCCCATCTGGATCAAGAACAGAAAGGGAGAATGAGGAATAACAGACCATGATAAATGAAGACCACATGAGAACAGGAATAGGCAGAGTGCTCGCAAGATTCCCTGAAATCCACAATGATACATCCTCTATAGACTGCTGGTAATGGTTGAGAGAAAGCCTGATCTGACTTAGTCTGGTGATCAGATGGCCAAACACCCTAACAGACATGCTGGAACTCTCATCCAATAACTGATGGAATTGGATGGACAGATCGTCAGCCAGGCCCCAGGTGGAGCTCCAGGTGTCCAATTGTCGAGAAAATTGCAAAAAACACAGGGACAAATAGCCAAACGAATGGAAGCACATGAATTATGAACCAAAGGCTGTAGAGCCCCCAGCTGGAACAGGCCCTCTGGATAAGTGAGACAATTGAATAGCTTGAACTGTTTGGGAGGCATCCAGGCTGTGGGACTTGTACCTGTCCTTAGTGCATGAGCTGCCTGTTTGGAACCTTGGGCTTACACAGGGACACTTTTGTCAGCCTGTAAGGAGGGGACAGGACCTGCCTGTACTGAATCCACCAGGTTTAAATGAATCCCCAGGGGAGTCTTGGCCCTGGAAGACATGCGAATGGAGGGGAGGGGAACCAATGGGGGGAAAGTGAGGCTAGGGCTGGGAGGGGGGAGGACAGGGGAACCCATGCCTGATGTGTAAAATTAAAACACAAATATAATAATAATAATAATAATAATAATAATAATAATAATAATAAATATTGGTTTTTTTCTGTCCCACTCCAGAGGGCTCTTCTGATTTGGGATACAAAAATCTCTTAACCTTTTCTTTTAGCAATATGTCTGGGTTTAGAGAAAGAGTGAGCCAATTCCATCTCCAAAGCCAGCTTGATAATTTGGGGAAATTGGGCGAAGTTTTTCTTACTACTTCTTGCCTGAGTGGGGCACTGTACCTTATGCAGATACAAAGAAAATTTTAGGATTATGGAGTAGTCTGTGAGGGTAAACCTCTGAGCCAGTTGCCTTGAAACCATTCTGGATGTTGGATCATCTGGGCCATGATGTCATTAGAGACCTTTCAGGTGGTCTTGGCTGATCAAACCTGATGTATCTTTATCTGGAACAAATCCATAGCCTCTGGCTTTCTGTAGAAACAAAAGCAGAGACTCTTTTCCAAAGCAACATATCCTTATATACAAATTTTGAAGTTAAGCTACCATTAAAATTTCCATATTTATTTAACTCAACAGCTTTTATAATCAAATCTTTTTCTGTAGTTAAAAATCCCAAAGACAATATAAACCTGATTCTATGTGTAATATTCATCTTTGTAAGATTGAAACTCAGCTGTGGCTATTGGCTCCGCCCACCTCAGCTTCCCAACATGGTGGTGGTACAGTTTACCGAAAGATCTAGGTCTGGAGCCATGTGTATGTACCATCAACTATCAGAAGCAGTTCTATCAAAGCAGTGCATAGCCCAGAAACTTTTTTTTTTAACTAGCAAAGGCTAAATCTAACATGAAGCAGAGTAAAGTGCCGCTTGTAGACTCCTCATTCCTGCCACACTGCAGGTCAGACGCACATGCCAGGAACCCACCATAGTACCTCAAACTGGCAGGCTGCAGCTAACTTGAGAGGGACAACTAGGAAGCTGTTTTTTATCTCTCTTTTAGAATCTTTTTTCTCAGGTTTTTCTAGCCAACACATTGAGCGCCATTTGTAGTTGGAGAGCTTCTCTCCAAGTGCCACCAAGCCCTGTTAGTCCAATAACCCATTTGTAAAATAAAAACACAGACATTTATATTATTTAAACTGCTTGGCCATTAGCTCAGGCCTACCATTGTCTAGCTCTTACTCTTATATTTAGCCCATTTCTATTAATCTATACTTTGCCACATGGTTCATGGCTTACCAGTACATTATCTCTTTCTTGTCATGGCAGAGGCTGGCAATATCTCCCCACCCCAGCCTTCAATCTCCCAGAATTCTCTTCTCTCTTATCCCACCTATACTTCCTGCCTGGCCACTGGCCAATCAGAATTTTATACACAGAGCAATATCCACATCCGGAGGGATAATTAGCACTAAGGATATTTGTGAAAATATCTGTGAGGAAGCCTATTGTTTTATAAGCTTCTAGCCTTGTATTTGATGTTCCATATCTTTTCAAGGTTTTAGACAGGGGTATTCCCCATGACACTCCAAACTGTGCAGGCTATTACCACTGCTTTTGGTTGCCACTGTAATAGCATATTACATAACACAGAACATACTTTGGTCACAAAGCTTAGAAAAAAATCAAGCTGGTACTGACCTGGAAGTTTCCTCGCTGCTCAATATATTCCTAGTAATGGAAGGTGTTATGCAGGCTACTTGGGGAGCATAAACATCAAAATAAAAAGTCTCAAAATCAAAATCAAAAATTGAAATAAAAAACAGCAGTGAACCTGAAAGCTATAATAATGATCAGCATTGCCAGAAATATCTGTGGGTGCAATATTGGGACATGTATGATGGGGATAACTGAGCATTTTCTGATTGGATTTAGTTTCTGCTCCACAGAACAGGGAATCATGACTAGTACTGTGAATTTTGCCATGAACCCATGGCTATGGAGCTCATATGCCCCTGTATGAGTAAATTTTGGTAAATATTTACAACCAAATTGCATTCTGTATACCAATTTCTATACCTATAGACTAGTATAGATTTCAGATATCAGAAAAACTTGTGTGTGTGTCCCCACATATGCAAATGTACATTGGATAAACATTAATTGAAAAACTCATAGAGCAAAGTGCAGAGAACAAATTTCTGTTTTGTGCTCAGTCATTAATGGGACATCTACATCACACACATATCTACTGACATTTTACAACTGCAGGCAGGAGATAATGCCTAGGGGAGTATCCTACAGAGCAAACAAGACCACAAGGACATGGACATGCTGAGGGAGAAACTCAGATAAAGGGGTCAAGAGACTGCTTGCTCAAGCTCTGCTTTACAGTGTTATCTTTAATCACTAGCCAAACAATATGCAAATATCAGTGGAAAAGTAACAAAAAAAAATGTTCAGTCTTTAAGTGAATCTATAGTCCTGGGTCTGTGTCTAACATTACCCTATCTCTCAGGTTTTGGGTTGCCCATGGCTGTTCTAGAAGATGCACATGCATTCTCTGCCCAAAGTTTAAGAAACAGAACAAGGAGGAGGAGGAGAAGGAGGAGGAGGAGGAAGAGGAGGAGGAGGAGGAGGAGGAGGAGGAGGAGGAGGAGGAGGAAGAGGATAAGAAGAGTGATTATAAATGTCAGAAGTTAAGGAAACAAGGAAAACTGGAACCAAACAGTACTTTATGGACATGGTAGTACCACAAAGTCTTATGAATCTACTGCACCTTTAGTTGCTTCATAAGATTTGCATAAGATAATACTTGTCAATATTCCAGTACAAAGGAAGGGAGTACGGAATCTTCTACCTATATATGATTAGGGCGATATTGACAGTTTATGCATGCTAGGGGAGGGGAAGCCAGTGTTCTTTTGATACGCGATTTCCGGTAAGTTGAACATGATCCAGAGGAAGGACTAAAACCCTTGAGTATACAGGTAACAGTAACTGTGCTTAGTGACTTTCTAAAATGGAAAAAAAAGGGGGGGGGGACATAATTTTTGGATGGAGTTTGGAAAAGTAAGGGATAAATGTATGTGAATATGGTGTATGTATGCATAAACATTTCAAAGAATAATCTTTCTAATGTGATATTTATTTAAAGAGAATAGGTATTCAGAGAAAGGAATGAATAAGCATAACTGTTTGTTCTGCTTTTTTTTTTTTTTTAAGTCAGGTCAATTGAATGAAAATTTCTCCTATAGTTTTTGATATTGTGAACTTTAGAGAAACAGCAGAAACTTGAAAAGAGCTCTTTTCCAGGGAGGAACCAGAGAAGAACCCTGAAAAATAGGGACATTTATAATGAGAAGTGCAACCTGAATACAAAAAGGACCCACCTTCTCCCCACACATACAGTGCATAGAGTTAAGAGCTCTTCTAGCCCTGTTGGAGGGACAATGGGCTTCAGCTAGCAGTCTCAGGGAGTTACAACTCCTTTTACATTTCTCAAGAGATTTAAGGGTTCCTGAGAGAATTCAGACTCTGTAGTTCTAATCTGAGTGAGCATTTCCACTTTTACTCTTTTCTCCTGATTGTACCAACAATTCCATCAATAAAAACAGAAATCTGCAATTCTTCTCCACTAGTTATTTTCATATTCATAAAGCTTTAGGACCACTGATGGGCCTGTAGCAATCAATGTTCTTTCTATTCTGTCAGCAGAATTAAGGTGTTATTTTGAAATTAATTTACATCATTTTTCTTTTGCACTATTCACTGAGATCCATCTTGTCACCCATTGTTTTTTGTTTTGTTTTTTGGAGTATATACTCTTTGAGAGTAGAAAGACTGGTGGATATCACTTTTTCCTTTGTTCTATACTTGTAATTAAGTGGAAATAATTTTGACCTGAAGATGAAGATGCTTTGTTTCCTTTCTCTATATTTTAAATTAGCATGGAATCAAAGTTTCTTCTTCCAGAATTTACTCTAAATGGAGAATAGAGTATACTCAGGGCTTATCTGATGTTTATATGAATCAGAGTACTGGGAATTTCTGAGCTAAGAAAATTTAGAAAGAAAGGAATGAAACAAACTAAACTTGGATTAGAAGGAATAGTTCTCATGTCTTTGCATTTCCAAGGCTTTGTCTGGGCATAAAGCATGAGTCTCATTTATCTGGCTCTCTTTAAGAACTACTGACCAAATCAACATCTAAAGAGAAAGCTCCATGGCTTGCTCTGTCACAGGCCTGGAGCAAACTACATATAATTTTCAACGAGATTTCCTTAGAAGTGTTCCAACAGCAGGAATACCACAGAACTGTTTTTCTGGAAGTTTTTTCGGGGGGATTGAGAATTTAGTCTTCTACTTCATAAAGCAGTAAGTTTTTATTATGGAAGCATATATATCTTCTTGATTCCTGAATCACAGTTAGCTCTCTCATCAGATTGTGTTTCTGTTCTTCATGTATGTCCCCGTCAATTTACTCCATCTTAGCTACTACCTTTAAGACTTTCCCTTTTAAACAATGAATACAATGCTTTTATTTTTACCTTGTGTAAACATAATGTAATTACTTGTATGTCTATATGTTGTGTTTCTGCACATATGTTAATGTATCCCTGTGTGTGCATATACATGTGTGTCTAAATTCTTGTGTGTGTGTGTGTGTGTGTGTGTGTGTGTGTGTGTGTGTGAAGGAACTAGTTTTAAATTTTTCTTTCAGCAATTCCATAGAATCTATTTATTTTGCTGTGTTAAAATTGTATTGCTTATTGGAATTGTACTCACATGCTTAAAAATATATAACTTGTCAAAGCCATTTTGCTTGAAGCCTTTTGAAACCAATTTCTCAAGTCAAGTGACTGGTCTATATAACCAGAATAAGAAATCTCTCCAGTCAGCTAAAATGTTGCTCTTGTCATTTTTAATGATGTTGTGTTGTAAGAGCAAAACACCTCAAACTGACAGGCTCACAAATCCCTATATAGACAAAAGACAAATTTACATGGATATAGTTTTAAATAAATACTGGGAGAGATTGCATATTTAGATGAAAGTAATTTAATAAACCAATGAAATACTTACAGCTGGTAGGAATTATGGTTCTGCAACTATTTCTTGCAGTGCCTTCAAAACGACAAAATAGCAGGAAGTTTGGTGCAAGAATGTTAGAGAAGATCAGCAAATTGTCATCCTAGACATAATGCAGAGATAGCACTCTCTCTATCACAATCAATCAGCAGCAATATTTCAGTTATTTCCATCAGAGTCTCCCTCCATTGGTACACCTGGATGTAATCTTTAATGGGAAAGTTTCTCTGATTAGACTGGAGCTGTTGATCATCTAGAAAGCACTTTAATGAATTCTCTAATTTTCTAATATCTTCTTAAAGAAGTAAAACAGGCAAAAAAAAGAGAAAAAAAATCATTGAATCATTAGTAAAGAGAGAGTGGTAAATGAGAATGGAGGGTCATAGAGAAAATTGTCATCAAATGAGCACCTCTGGTACTATTTACTTTTCTCACTGTAGAGGAAAACATGTTCTACTTTACATAGTTCATTTGACATTTTGTTCATGAACAAAAATAAAATTCTGTCATGTACTTGGCCAGAAACTAGTATTTCTCCAATATGTTTAAGTAGTGATTTATTATTTTCACAATTCTTAAAGGGTAGAATCAGTGAACAGGAAATCAAAGCAAAATGTTATTCAGGAAAAATTAGGAAACTCTTATTCTGAAATGTTGACAAAAAGAAACCAGCACAATATACAGGTCAGTTTTCTATAACAGTAATAATCAATTACATACATTTATCCTTTTATTAAAGTTAGAGAGGTATGTTATCACCCACAGGATATTCATGGCTGCATACTACTTTTTATTTTAATTTATATTCCAAACTTTAAAAGGAAGACCTTTTTTTTAAATTTGGATCTTTAAATGATCACAAACAATAGTTGCTCTATTTTTACAAAATATTCTCAAATTTGCAAGTTGGCCACTGAAGAGTAACTTTACTATATACTAATCTTGTGATGAACATTGGTAGGTCCTGCTTTTTATTGGATAAATTTCTGATTATTCTAATGGGAGGTAATGTCCATTGAAAGATTCTCAGTAAGTCTATAACAACTCATGTGTACTTTTGACTTTGGAATGACAGAAACAGATTGACTGTGAAGTAAAAATCTAGTTATCCATCATATATATGCAAATTAAAGTGATGGGTTATGAAATTGAGAGAGAGATGGAAAGAGAGAGGGAGAACTGGAGAGAGAAAACAGAATTGGGAGATAGGGAGGTTGGTTTGCATCTGGGTGAATTAAGGATATGTATCAGAGGACAGGAAAATGGCAAATAGATACGTGAAGAAAAATGTAGGCCACATAGATGTTTTGGCAATTTATGGCACTTGCTGCCAAGCCTGATGCTATAAGTTTAATTCCTGGGATTCACATGGTGGAAGGAGAGAAAACAGTTCCAAGGACTGTACTTAAACCTCCAGAGAGATGAGCACAAACACATACACACACACACACACACACACACACACACACACACACACACACACACATACATACACAAACACATACACACACACACACACACACACACACACACACACACACACACACACACATACACATTGCCAAAATGAAAGTATTAACCATCAAACAAATGCAAGTTAAATCCACAGTGTGATTCTTACTTCCCAAATTAGAGTAGAAATACTAAAAATATGCTGGGCAAGATGCAGAGAAACATAATTTTTTATGCATCATTGGTTGAAGTATAGAAGTTCCTAAAATGGCAGTGGGACCTGGATGTATCCTTAGTGCATGAGCTGGCTGTTTGGAACCTTGGGCTTACACAGAGACACTTTGCTCAGCCTGGAAGGAGGGGACTGGACCTGCCTGTACTGAATCCACCAGGTTGAATTGAATCCCCAGGGGAATCTTGGCCCTGGAGGAAATGAATGGAGGGCAGGGGCTGGGGGGAAGGTGGGGGGGGGGGCGGGAGTGGGGAGGACAGGGGAACCCATGGCTGATGTATAAAATTAAAACACAAATATAATAAATAAAAAAGGAGAAAAAAAAGAAGTTCCTAAAATAACTAAAATTTGAATTATCATGTGATCTAGAAACTCCAGTAATGTGTACCTTACCAAAGGAAGTGAAATATATCTATGATCTATTGTTGAACATACAGGATAGTCAAAGGGTATATAGCTAACTTAAATAGTTATCACCAAATAAACAGGTAATTGAATTGTACCAAGACTGAGTAAAATATTCTCAGCCATAAAAGTTATATCTGTTACTTGCCCCAACATATATGGACATGGAGGCTGTAGATAAAATATGTCAGGTATTCCCACATACTTATTATCTCATGAATATGTAACTTATCCCTGCTTTTGTATCTGAAAAGTTTAGAATAAAATGTTGATTGTTCACATTATTCAAATTGAAAGCTTTTTCCTAATGTGTTAGTATTAAATGTGACATAAGAATACTTGAGTTTTATCTATTTCCTGTCACTTTGTCTTTTGTTTTTTCTCTAGAATACATCTATTGATTTATTTAGTCCTTCAGTTATTTACTGTATGTATGGAGGGGGGTGGGCACAGATACCACAGTGTACATACAAAGGTATGAAAACAACTTAAGAGAATGGGCTTGTTCCTTCCACAATGTGGGTTCCAGGTACAAAACACCTGTCATCAGGCTTGGCAACAAGCACCTTTTATACATCAAGCCATCTAGCTGGTCCTCTATTGGAGATTTTTAAAGAATTTTTGTCTGTGACATTCAGTGTGACTTTGCTGTTTTCTGAATATGACAATGTGCAAAACAACTTGCATTTTGTGGTTACCCGTGATTTTCGTTTCTTCTACTTTTATTAACCATAGATTCTGTTATCATACAATATAATCTGAGTACAGTTTTCTCTCCCTCTACTCCACCCACTTCCTCCCCAACTTCTCTCCCATCTAGATACACTCCATCTCAATCTCATTAGAAAAGAACGGGTTCCTATGAGAGAACAACAAAATATCACAAAATAAAATAAAATAAGATAAAATGAAAACAATCGGCATGGTGGTCATGGCGCATGCCTTTAATCCCAGCACTCGGGGGAGGCAGAGGCAGGTGGATATCTGTGAGCTCGAGGCCAGCCTGGGCTACCAAGCAAGTTCCGGGAAAGGCACAAAGCTACACAGGGAAACCCTGTCCCTGAAAAACTAAAACTAAACCTAAAAAAAAAAAAAAAAAAAAATCCCATTGAATTTTGATAAGACAAGCCAACAGAAAGACAAAAGATCCTAGGCATAAAAATCAGAGACCCACTTATTTATACATTCAGGAGTCTCATAAATGTACTAACTGAGAGTTATTATGATATATATATATATATATATATACAGAGGACCTGATGCAGACTCATGTAGGCCCTGTGATTGCTGGTTCAGTCTTTGTGAGTTCATGAGTTTTGGCTCAGTTGTCTTAGAAAGCCTTGTTCTGTTAATGTCCTCCAGCCCCTCTGTCTCTCCCACTTTTTTTTATATAATTTAATTTAATTTTACATATCAGCCATAGGTTTCCCTATCCTTCCCCCTCGCATACCCGCCCCATCTTCCCCCCAATCTAACCCCATTTCCATCTCCTCCAGTGCAAAGACTTCCCTGGGGATTCAGTTCAACCTGGTAGATTCAGTCCAGGTAGGTCTACTCCACTCCTCCCAGCCTGAGCAAAGTGTCCCTGCATAAGCCCCAGGTTCCAAACAGCCAGCTCATGCACTAAGGACAGGTCCAGGTCCCACTGCCTGGTTGCCCCCAAACAGTTCAAGCTATTCAACTGTCTCACTTATCCAGAGGACCTGATCAAGTTGGGGGTTCCTCAGCTATTGATCCATAGTTCATGTGTTTCCATTAGTTTGGATATTTGTCCCTGTGCATCTTCCAATCTTGGTCTCAACAATTCTTGCTCATACAATCCCTCCTCTTTCTTGCCAGTTGGACTCCTGGAGCTTCACCTGGGGCCTAGCTGTTATTGGATGAGAGTTCTAGCATAACAGTTAGGGTGTTAGGCCATCTGATCACCAGACTAGGTCAATTTGGGCTTTCTCTGGACCATTGCCAGTAATCTACAGTGGAGGTATAATTGTGGATTTCTGGGGACCTCTCTAGCACTTTGCTTCTTCCTATTCTCATGTGGTCTTCATTTATCATGGTATGTTATTCCTTGTTCTCCCTTTCAGTTCTTGATCCAGCTAGGATCTCCTGCTCCCCTAAGCTCTCTTTCCCTGGAACTTTGCTCTTCATTACCCCCACTCTTGTCCAGGTTGTTCATGTAGATTTCATCCATTTCTCTGTCATTGGGCAATCCCTGTGTCTTTCTTAGGGTAGCCTCCCTGGAGTTGTGAGTAGCAGTCTAGTCATCTTTGTTTTACATGTAGTATCCTCCTATGAGAGAGTACATACCATGTATGTCTTTCTGAGTCTGGGTTACCTCACTCAGGATGATTTCCTCCACTGCTATTAGGAATGCAAGCTTATACAGCCACTTTGGAAATCAATATGGTGCTTCCTTAGAAAATTGGGAACCCATCTCACCTAAGACCCAGCTATATCACTCTTGGGCATATACCCAAGGAATGCTCAATCACACCACAAGGGCATTTGCTCAGCTTTGTTAATATCAGCATTGTTTGTAATAGCCAGAAACTGGAAACAACCTAGATGCCCTTCAACTGAAGAATGGATAAAGAAAATATGGTACGTATACACAATGGAATACTACTCAACAGAGAAAAACAATGACATCATCAGGTTTGCAGGCAAATGGATGGATCTAGAAAACATCCCCCACTTCTTTTGATTCCTCTTCTGAAGGGTTCCCTAAGGTCTGAGGAAAGGGATTTGATGAAGCTATCCCATGTAGAGAAGAAGTATTTTAAAATCTCTCTCTCTCTCTCTCTCTCTCTCTCTCTCTCTCTCTCTCTCTCTCTCTCTCTCTCTCTCTGCATAATGCCTGGCTGTGGGTCTCTGTATTTGTTCCAGTGTACTCAGGACAAATCCTCTCTGATGATGATCAAATAAGGAATGAATCTATTAATATAGCAGAATATCGTTAGGTCATTGTGAGTCATTTTATTGTTACTTTTATTTTTTTAGATCAGTAATTTTTGGTTTTATACTTGGTCTTGGGATATCTAGTCTTTGGTTCTTGAGCATCTAAGCAGTATCCAGTATGGGTTCCATCTCATGGTGTAGACATTAAGTCAAATCAGACATCAAGTAATTATTCCAACAAGGTTTGTACCACCGTTGCACTCACAAATTTTACAGGGAGGAAATGTTATAACTCAAAGGTTTTGTTTGAGTTGTTGTTTACTAATGTTCTGTGTCACAGATGCTAGAACATGGTGGGGAAGGTTCTATGTAGGCACCAGTTCAACAACTCCTTATTCAATGAGTTGTGTGGGTGTTTTCTTCAGCGACAGAATCTTTCTGTCAGCTTGAGGAGAGTTACATATTATCTTGTCAATGGTTTGGGTTATTTGGAGATTTCTTTGGGACACTTTCAGCCAAAAACTTTAGTGAACAAAATGTATTCCTGACACTGGAAGCTTCATTTGTTGATGGCAAGAGATGGCTAGTAGGGGGTCTGCGTCCCTCAATTTAGAGGCTTCATTAGGATTGCCTATGTATTGTAGGAAGTTCCCAAAGCACTGGGTCTCCATACTGCCCCTCAAATGTCCTTCAGTTCTTCCTGTCTCCCTCTCATTTCCCTCTCTCAATAGTATTACCTTCCCCCTTCCTCCCTGATCCTCCAAATCTTGTCCCCCTCCCCCCTCCAATCTATACCCCCCCCCAAAGTCTATTATGTTTCCCTCTTCCAAAGATTTCCATGTATCTCCTTCCCCTTGACCATTCCTAACCTCTCTGGGTATGTGTATTTTAGCTTGGTTACCACGTATTTAATGGCTAATATCCAGATATAAGTGAATACATATCGTATCTATCTATCTAGGTCTTGGTTAATTTACTCAGAATGAATTGTTCTACTTCCATTAATTTCCCTACAAATTTCATGATTTTCAGTTCAAGCATGGTGTGGGGCTCTTGCTAGTGGTTCAGCCTCCTTTCTCTCTACACATTTTATATGCAATTATCTTGAACACATCAAAAGGCAGTTTAACTTTTGCTGCAATCATCAAATATTTAGAAGCCTCATTATTCAAAGTAACTTACACTTTCATTACTTTGTCTTTTTTTGGTGGGTGGGGGCTCCAGGTTTTGTTTTGCTATTTTCTTTTTTGAATGGAAGAGGTTCAGCTACTGTGTAAATAACCAAAACATTTTGACATTATGTCAGTTTTAATGTGACAGAAAGCTTTGGTTGATTGTACCATGATTTAGTAACCAAGGGCAAATTTAAAAATTTATTACTTTCCAAAATCCACTTACCAGTCAAAGTATTTTCTTCTAAATATGACTATTTGAATGAGCACAACGTGTCTGAATTTTACCTTTTGTACTTTTTTGTACACAAGCCTTTGTGTATTTGATAATCACTGACTGTATATTGTGAGTCTACAAGTGATGTTAGATATTTTACTCTAGACTTAAACCCCCTGTGTTTCTTGGTCTCATTAATTGTTCCATTATTCATCCATGCACTAGTTCAATTAGTTCACAAAAGATATTTTCTCATTATGGTCTGTGTTTAACTTTTGACACGTTTCATCAATGACAGAAATGGCTGAAATTTAACTGCTTTTACAAACAAAACATTATCATTTCATCCTGTCACATAAGTTTTTCTTTATTGGACTAGTTGACTTACACCTTCTGGAGATAAAACCTATAATTTAATTTTATGAACCATGGGGTAAGTTTGTTCCCTAACTTTCAATTTTATTTTTTTTAGAATGATAAGATTTTTATTTAAACTTTATATATGTACTATATTTTTAATATAAGGTCTATGCCAAATAAGTGACCTTAAATACTATAGACATATGAATCTTAGAACACTATAATTTGAAAACTGAGATTGAGCTCAAATGTTTTCTTTTCTTTCCTTGCCACATATAATCATAAGATGACATAGCTGTAGGCCCTGAGGTTCTTTGGCTTTCCTCTATTTTCTGCTATCCCTTCTCATCCAGCCAGAAAGAATACCTCCTATATATCATTCCAGGATCTTAGGATGAAAAGCACAAACACAAGTGTCATTTGGTTTGTGTTCTATAAACAACTGTAATCAAACACAAAGTAAAAATCAAAAGGAGGGGGAATAGGTTTCAATCATATAAAATATACCTGTCAGCCTACAGGTGAACTCAAATTCCTCTCCTCTAAGGTAACATCCCAATATGTCTTAGAGAGCAGAAAAGTTCTATGATTCCTTCATTAGGGTCCTTCAGTTTGCTCATTCCCCTAAGGAGCTCAGTGTAAGCTCTCAGATCAGGCTATTAAGATTACCTTAATGATGTCCAGGATAAATGTATTTGCAAGAATTACCGAGATTCCATGTAGCAAGGCATCAATGAGAATTTGACACTTAGTGCTGTATTGACCAACCATGTTCATATGTTATTTGTGATATTTTTTAGTCATCTGTTGTGGTATTATGCTCTTGTACACTGTTCTAATAAAACTCTGGCCAATAGCCAGGCAGGAAGTACAGGTGAGGCAAGAAGACAAAATGAATTCTGGGAAGAGGAAGGGTGGAGTTAGGACTCATCAACCAGGCACAGATGAAGTAAGATGACAAGGCAGAACTGAGAAAAGTACCAAGCCACATAGATAATAATTATAGGTTAATTTAGGTGTAAGAGCTAGTAAATAATAAGCCTGAGTTATTGATTATAAGTAGTTATAGTTAATATAAGCCTTTGTGTTTAGATGGGGCCGAGTGGCTGTAGGATACAGGTGGGAGAGATTCATCCCAACCACAGGGCCTGACAGGTCCAGAGAAATCTTCTGACTACAGTCATCTCTATTAGCATCACAATCATAGGTCAGTAGACAAATATTTGTATTTATAGCTGATAGAATCATTATTCTTCTTACACCAAGACTATAAGGATGTCCAAACTCTGGTTTGACTTTTGTTTACAAACTCTCTTGAATAAGACCATACATATAGGATATCAACATTTTTACAAACCAAAGAATTTTGCATACATTCATTCTGAATACGGCATTAACACTTCTCTTGTTTTTATAACAATTATTTCTTTTTCCAGCCAAATAAAATGACCCCCTAAATATTAAGCATGCCATAAAAAAAAGATAAACTGATAATGCTGAGTAAATCTTTCCAGAATTTTACTGCTACCATGCACACATACACACACACACACACACACACACACACACAGTGTGTGTGTGTGTGTGTGTGTGTGTATGTATATATGTATGTATGTATATATGTATGTATGTATATATATTATTGTAACATTTTGATCCATGTACATAATGTATTTCTTTTTTATCATCCTACTTGTTTATTTAATTTTTTTCATCTTACATACCAACCACAGATCCCCCTCTCATTTTTCATCCTGCTGTTCCAAGCAATTCCCCCAACCCACCCCCATCCCCTCCTCTGGGGAGTCAGCAAAGCCTGGTACATTCAGTTGAGGCAGGACCAAGCCTCTCCTCTCCTGAATCAAGGGTAAACAAGGTATCCAACCATAGGTAATATGCTCCATAAAGCCAGCTCATGCACCAGGGATAGATCCTCATACCACTGTCAAGGACCCCTCAATCAGACCAAGCTACACAACTGTCTCCCATATGCAGAGGGCCTAGTACAGTCTCATGCAAGTTCCACAGCTGTTAGTCTAAAGTCTGTGAGTTCCTATGAGCATGGTTTAGTTGTCTCTGTAGATTTCCTTATCATGACCTTGACCCCACCCTGCTCATATAATGCCTCTTCCATCTCTACACCTAAACTCTCAGAGGAGGTTGGCCTGGTGTTTGGCTGTGGATCTCAGCATCTGCTCTTCCTTCAGTTACTGGCTCTATGGTGACAGAGTATTCACCAATCTGAACCCTGGGGTAGGCCAGTTTCAGCACCCTCTCCACTATTGCTAGTAGTCTAATTTGGGGTTGTCCTTATGGATTGCTGGGAATTTCCCTAGCACAGGTTTCTCTCTTCCTTCATAATTGCTCCCTCTATTAAGATATCTCTTCCATTGCTCTTCCCTCCATCCCTCTCCAAGCCTGCCCATCCCATTGCCTCATGTTCTCATCCCCCATCACCTCCTTCTATTGCCCCCACCCCATTGTCCCCAGTTTACTTATGGAGATCTCATCTGTTTCCCCTTCCCAAGGTGATTTATGTGTCCCTCTTAGGGTCCTCCTTGTTTCCTAGCTTCTTTGGAGTCTGTGGGTTGTGGTCTGATTATCCTTTGCTTTATAATTATATCCACTTATGAGTGAGTAAATACCATGTTTGTCTTTCTTAGTCTGGCTTACCTCATTCAGGATGATATTTTCTAGTTCCATCCATTTGCCTGCAAATTTCATAATGTCAATTTTTTTTATATACAGCTGAGTAGTACTCTATTGTATATATGTACCACATTTTCTTTATCCATTCTTTGGTTGAAGAACATCTAGGTTGTTTCCAGGTTGTGGCTATTATTAATAATGCTGGGTAGAGCAAGTGTCCTTGGTTACACTATTTTCAACCACATTCTCTCATCTCCTGTACTATCTTCCTGTGCCTCTAACTGATAATTACTGCTGCAGATGAAATTTGCCCTCAGTGCAGGAACCTTCACCATCATCTATTTTACACAAAGGTACATTACTTGTCTTTCTTTGTCCCAGTCCTCCTCTGCAGGCTATTTATTTTATGGAACCGAGATTTTTTTTTTGTCAACTTTTAATTGACAGTGTCACTGAACACATTTCTCTAGTACCCTACTTAATCTCATCAAATACTCCTGTCCAGTTCCCTTCCTCACAAAATAGTGAAGAAAAATTAACCATCAACTATAAACTGAATGTGATTAATTAGTTTCTTTTTTTTTTGTTTTTTTTTTTTTTGGTTTTTGAGACAGGGTTTCTCTGTGTAGCTTTGTGCCTTTTCCTAGAACTCACTATGTAGACCAGATTGGCCTCAAACTCACAGAGATCCACCTGCCTCTGCCTCCTGAGTGCTGGGATTAAAGGCTTTCCAGATGCCCTGGGCAGCAGGGACACAAGAGCCAGACAGCAAGACAAGATTCTGATCAAGCTGCCAATCTTTATTTCTCTCTGCATGGCTTATATAGCACAAGAGGGGAAGGGGCAGGAAGGAGGGAAGGGGAAGGGATGTGGAAGGAGTGCAGAATGTGGGAGACATGCAGGTCTTGCAACTGCAAGATGTCTGCTAAGGTCACTCACTGGTCAGGGGCCATTTGTTCTGTTGCTAGGCTACCTGACCATGGAATGCTCTTTACATTTGGTTGCCATGGCACCTGACTGTGGAATGTTCTTATCTTGGGGGCCTCAGGTTAGTAAACAGGTGTTACTGCTCTGGGGAAGGGTGGTGGGCTTATGACTTTTTCTCTGGCATAGCTACTATTTTCCATGATTCATGTTTGGTTCCTGAAATCTTGGTGCCTAAAATCTCCCCCTTCTATACATATAGCAAAACAAAGAAATGAGGCCCAAATGTTTTGCTGTGATGGGGGAGGGGTGACAGAGGCTCCATCCCTGATAAGTTTTGAGTTTCTTTGTCAATAGGTTGGTTCATGTAGTCGTCCCCACAAGTCCCAAAGGAAGCTGGAAAGATGCAGTTTTTTACAGGGGGTGGGTTATAATCCAGGAGGGAAGAGTATAGGGTCTACATAACTGCCATGCAATAGAGCATGTCATCCAAGGCACCCAGGATGGTGGAGCACTTTAGTCTCCCTGCCTTCTGCAGTTGTGGCTATACCCTCAATCCCCTAAGCAGTGGGCTCCAGCTCCCAGGCACAGGTGCATCCTCCCCTGGGCAGAAGGGTCTGTTCTGATATGGAGTCTGCATCTGGTTCATCAAGACCACGTTCACGGAGGTCTAGGCGGTGGTAATGAACCTGAATTTGTTTGCCTGAAGTTTGGCCAGCTGACCGCACACAAATTGAGTTAGTTGAGACAAAGCCCAAAGGCCAAATGTCAAGACAAGAATGAGGCCAACCAAGGGTCCCAAGAGGAATGGCAGGAGGGTGGTTAGCCAGGGAGATGTAGAGAACCAATTTTGGAACCAGCCTAGCTCTTGATCCCTTTCTTTTTTGTGCTTCTCTAAGCCTTCACTGACCTTAGCCATGCTATATCTTGCTACACCTGTGTGATCAGTATAGAAGCAACACTCTTCCTTAAGAGCTGCACAGAGGCCTCCTTGCTGTAAAAAGAGGAGGTCAAGCCCTTGGCGGTTTTGGAGGACCACCTCTGAAAGGGAGGTGAGGGAGGATTCAAGGTCGGAAATGCCTCGTTCAAGCTGAGCTATATCTTCATCTATGGAAATTCTAAGCTCTGAATGTTGATTAGATAAGACCAGGGAGGCTATGCTGGTACAGGCCCCTGCAGCCTCCACCCCCAGGAGGACTGCTAAATTGACTGCACTCACAGGCTCCCTTTTGGAGTGATGGGGGAGTGCAAGGGCAGCCGTCTCTGCCAGAGTCTTCTCTTCCCATCTTCTAGAGAATTGATCTGGAGAATCATAGGTTAGCCTAGGGATAAGCTGAATCAATATGCAAAATAAGGGGGCAGATAAGTATCATTGGCAGGGAGAAGATATCCAGACTTAAGGGAAGTACTTAGGTTGTCTGTGACATTGCAAAGTGGTTGATAAACAGGGGGAATGATAGTGCCTTGGGTGACAAGGCAGCGGCCTGAGCCCATAACTTGGGAGAGTGTAAGGCAAGATGTGGGTGGCTGTTGCCAGAGAAAATCATGTGGGCCAGTGGTTAGGGAGATATCTAAATCAACAACCACTCCTTCATAAAATGGTGGGGCAGAATGATAGCAAAGCCAGCAGGATTCAACCAAATCAGGCTTGCAAGTATTAAGTACCTGGTAGGTTTTTGCAATAAGGGTGATAATCATATCTTTGGTAGTTGGTGGGGGAGGTGGGAATGTGGGAGAAAAACCCATGGATGTCTGAGATATATTGGTGGTAAGAAGATCATTTTTGCCAAGAAGAGAGTTGGGATTGATGGCAACAGCATTAGGGGATTAACAGACTGTTTTAAAAGTTTGATGAAGAAGATGACACCTGAATTATGGTCATCTTGGTAGAGTAAGAGGCCCCATTCATAGCCCCGCTCCCAATTGGTAGCATTCTTTCTGGGGTCAGTAAATTGGATCCTAAGAGGATGACACCATGAATTAATGCACTCAGGTCAAATAGTCCAGGGATTCTTAGGGCAGTAGTAATTGGCCCTAACAGTTAAAATTGATCCCAGGATGAGGAAGGGCCCCAGTATGTATCACCTGTGGTTTCACAGCCCCAGGCCTTGCAATGGTGCTCAGGGTGACCACCACAGATGTAATGACTCGAGCTGGGATGATGGTAACCAGGGTAGACATAGAGGGTGAGCCTAGTGAGGCAGGAGTGACAGAAGGCATTGCTACATCCAGGCAGGGCACGGGCCTGTAGGGGGCAGTTAGGTGGTGTGTGGGTTGGCAGGGAGGCATTTTCTAGACCCCAAGGGGCCGTAGAGCCTGATGTGAGCTTACAGAGGTCCGGAAATAGGTCTGGCCACCAAGGGCCATTGGTGACTAGGGAGGCTTGCCAGATGACATCCTGTCACTCCGTCAGCACCTGCCAGGTATAGTTTAGGGACTGGTGGTGATTGGTGTTTTGGGATAGGCTAGAGAGGTTATGGCTCAGAAAGAGGAGTATGAGACCCCAGGCAGCCAGCTGACTCACAATGGGCAGCTTCATGGGTGATCTACATCTCTTTGAGGTCTTTGATGGTAGCTTTAGCATCTGAAAAAGAAGGAGAGTCCTCAGGGGGAGCAGCCTGTCCCCTGGGAATGTTAGGTAAATTTACAGATTGGACCAGGCACTCAGGGAGTCAGTGTGGGGCGTCATGTGCCTGATCAAGGATGCAAGCAGAGCCATGGCCTCAGATAAGTACAGGATCTGTACCATTCCAAACACCAGTAAGGGGGTCTCGCCACATGGCCAAAGGGTGTCTAGCGTCTGCTGAGGGGTGCCAATGGCAGTCAGCCGCTGATTGACCTTCACCATCCAGGGTGAGGAAGTTAAGGACAAAGAGAGCATGGCTCATGCGATCCTCCGGGGGAGACAAGGGAAAGCTCAGACATCTTTAATTGAGAAAGCCATGTTTTTAAGGTCTGGTGGGCTCGTTCTATAATGCCCTGACCTTGAGGGTTATAAGGGATACCAGGAGTGTGAGAGATCTCAAATTGTTGGAGGAACCATTTAAGTCCTCCACTTGTGTAGGCCAGGCCATTGTCTGTTTTTATGTGTTTCAGGACACCCAAAATAGAAAAGCAGACCAGCAGGTGAGCAATAACATCCTTGACAGCCTCACCAGTATGAAGGGAGGCAAAAATAAAACGGCTGAACTTATCAACAGAATCATGGAGATATTTTTGTCTACCAAAGTCGGGAACAAGTGTAACATCCATTTGCCAGATCATATTAGGCAAGAGCCCTCAGTGGTTAACTCCAACATGGGGGACGGGATGGGAAACTACACAAGATGGGCATTGTTTAACTAGGTTTCTAGGTTGTTCTTTTGTGATTTTGAACTTTAATCGAAGGGTTTTGGCATTAAGATGGTAGAGGTGGTGGGTGTGAGAAGCTGACAGGATGGGCTCCTACAGAACTGGAAAAACCTGATGAGTGACTTTATAGGCCAAAGCGGTTTCCTCTGTGAGGGGCCAGGAAGCTCCCCATGAGCACAAAAGTGGCCAATGAAAACAGGATGGGAGCATTCTCTATGTTTTTGTTGAATTTGAGCGAAAAGGGGAGCAGCATTGGAGGTGGGCTTAATGTAGGGGGCTGTATCAAGAAGGGGAATCGAATGAGCAATATATGCACTATCCATGTAAATGTTAAGAGGGTAATCATGGAAATCCTGAAAGACCTGTAAAACATCGAAAAGTTCAACCAGCTTGGCTGAACAAAAGGGCGAAGGGAAGGGAAATGAGCAACCTTGAAAGGCATAAGCCGCAGTGCCATTGGATGACCCATTGGTAAAAACAGTCGGGACCTCAGGCAAGGGGCTGGGGGAAATGACTTTTGGGAAAATAAAGGGATGAGTTGATGCAAAATGAAGGACTGGCCCAGGAACACCGAAAAGGCAACACCCCAACAATCCAGTGTCTGAAACAAAAATTGAGTTTGTTTGTGGGTGTAGGTGGTTAAGATGGAATAGGCGTCCTTACCAAAAATCTGATGCGAGGTCTGGTGGCCACGCATGATTAGGGAAGAAAAAAGTTGGGGATAGGTGGGAAGGACCTTAGTATGACTGGCAGGTATATGAATCCAAAAGAGGGAATGACCCTTAAGTTTATCCTGGGCCCTTAAGGTAGAAGGGGAACTCTGCCAAAGGACCCTTGTGGGCACATGGGGAGTGGATAAGACAACAAAAAGAGGCTTGGGAGGAAATGGCCTTGGCGATTAAAGATAGAGCCTTGTGAGCAGCTGGGGTCAATTGACAGGGGGAGGTAGGCGCACTGGGCCCCAAAGAATGTCATAGAGGGGTAGAAGATCAGCAGTAGGGAGTTTTAGGCATGGCCGAAGCCATTTAATATCCCTGAGAAGTTTTTGAAAATCATTAAGGGTGGTAAGATTATCTGTGTGCAGCTGGATGCACAGGACCAAGACTCGATTGGTATGTAATTCAAGGCCCAGATAACTAAAGGGCTCAGAGCACTGGATCTTATCAGGGGCAAGCTGTAAGCCAGCAGCACAAAGAGCCTGTGACAGATCTTGGAAAGTTGCTTCTAGGATGGAGGAGCTAGGGGCGGCCAAAAGAAGGTCATCCATGTAATGCAAGATATAAGTAGAGGGCCATTTTTGGTGTATGGGATCACCTGCCTGGAACATGAACTTTTGGCAGAGAGTCGGGCTATTTGCCATTCCCTGGGGTAAGACACAAATGGAGCATGGGGCCCTGAAAATTAACCATAAGGAGGCTAAAGGCAAAATAAGCTCAATCATCAGGATGTAGGGGAATGGTAAGGAAGCAATCTTTTAAATCAATAACCATTTTATGATAGGCCTCGGGGATGGCAATGGGTGAGGGCATGCCTGGTTGGAGGGTGCCCATGGGCTGCATAACCTTATTAATGGCTCGCAGGTTTTGGAGGAGTCTCAATTTCCCAGATTTTTTCTTTATGACAAAGATGGGCGTATTCCAGGGGGAATTGGATGACTCAATATGACCGGCAGTGAGCTGTTCCTGTACCAACATCTCTGTCGCCTGTAGTTTTTCTTGTGGCAGAGGTCACTGGTCTAACCACACAGGTTCTTGGGTAAGCCAAGTGATTTTATCTGCATGGTGTACAGGGGGAGCAGTGGCCTCAATTAAAAACCCTCAAACCAAGCCTATCTGTTTTATTAGTGGGAATGACGTGTTGGGTTCGGCCCTGTTGAAGTTTACCAAGACCCTTTTCTGGGATGAAGCCCATGTGTAACATTTGTTGGGTAAGCACCTCATTTGGGCTACAGAGGATGACCTTCATTTGGGAGAGAATATCTCAACCCCTAAGGTTGACAAGGAGCCCAGGGACCACAAAGAGGGTGACAGTATCCTGATTACCCTCTTCATCTGTCCAGGCCAGAACTTTAGAGGATTGGAGGGTGTTACTGGATTGACCTATGCCCTTGAGGTCAGTGAGGGAGGGGGTAAGAGGCTAAGAGGTGGGCCAATGGTCTTGGGAGATTACAGTGGCATCAGCACCAGTATCCAAAATCCCCTGGAATATTTTGCCATCTAGTTTAAGGGTAAGAGTGGGTGGAGAGTGAGAAATAGGCTGAACCCAATAAGCCTCTGATGAGCCAATCTGAACAGCTCCCCAGGGCTGGGCAGACTGAACGGGGTTGTCAGAGGAACAGTGCAGGGAGGATAACCAGCTGGGCAAGGCGGGTGCTGCAGGAGATGGCAACAAGACCCTGGAGTGCTGAGGCCAAAATCTTAATCTCTCCCATATAGTCATTATCAATAATTCCAGGGTAGACCTGGACACCTTTTAAGGTGGATGAGGCATGACCAAGGATAAGGACATGGGTGTCTGGGGCCAGGGGGTCCCACATCCCAATAGGGATGACCTGGGGGCCCTGGGATGGATCTAGTATTGTGTTGGTGGTGGCACAGAGGTCCAGTCCTGTGCTGCCTGGAGTTGCCCCATGAGCATCGATTTTAGATTTACATTCCCTTGCCCAGTGAAAACCATGGCCACATCTAGGACATGGGGGGGTTGGTAGCAGCTGAGTGGTGACCCCAAGCTGGGGCACCACGGCCGTGACCCCGGAGGGGGCAGGGATCTGCTTGGGGCATTCCAGCGCAAAATGTCCCCGGTTGTTTACAGGAGAAGCAAAGACGACTTTGTTGGGATCTCAATTCTTGGACACCCATTGACCTTAGGGCTGCACCCTCAGCCAGACCTATGGCATGGGCAGAGCCAACTTCTGCACAAAGGTGGATGTACTCAGAAAGGGGGCCCCTATCTCTGTGGGGGCGGAGAACATCCTGGCAGGCTGGGTTTGCATTTTCTAAGGCGAGGTGTTTAACAAATGTACTTTTGCTTTCTCCTGAGCCCAGGAGGTGCTCAGCAGCATCATTGAGATGAGATATAAAATCACTATAGGGCTCGTCTGGTCCCTGACACACCTTGGCCAATGAGGTGGAAAGCCGCCTTTTTGGGGAAGCCGCTTCCAGGCTCAAAGGCCAGCGACCTGAGTCTGGGCCAATAAGCCAAGAGGAAAGGTGGCTTGAACCTCGTTTTTGCCAAGAAGTTTATTAATGGTCCAATGTTTTGAGGAAGCGTTATCAGGGTTGCATTGGGCCGTCTCATGGCAGTTTTCTGCAAAGTCAGTTTTCCATAAGACAAAATCTCCCCCAGACATGGCAGCATGGGCCAAAAATTACCAATCATTTGGCATAAGCCAAGCCTTACTCTGGTTTTCAAGCAATGCAAGGGTAAAGGGCACAGTGGGGCCATACTGAGCCCAGGCTGATTTAAGTCGCTCAACAAAGCGAAAGCTAAGTTTTTGAAAAGATTGAGCAGGTGAGGGACCCTGATCGGCCTCGGAGCCTGTAACCAGGGCCTCCTCCTCATAAGGGGTCTCTCCCTCCTCCTCTTCAAGGGTAGGCAACTCCTACGTCTCAGGCAGATTTGGTGGATCCAATCCACTTGCCTGGCTTCAGGTAATGGGAAAAGCCAAGACTGGCTGTGGCCTAGGTTTTTTGAATGAGGGGATGGGCGGTGGCCGAGACTTTGGGGCACCCAGGGCAAGGTCAGAGAGCTCCTGATCAAGGGAGCGTAATTCCTTTAGAAGGGCCAGGTGTTGTCTACGGGCACGAAGTGTTCCCTGCAGGTGCTGTAACTCTGTTACGACATTGGGGAGATTTCTGGATCATTGGGGGTCAGCATTGAGAGCGCTGGCAGTGAACCCACAGGGGCCTCAATGACTGGGGCACAGAAGGGGGCAGCGAGGGGGGCATCATAAGGAGGGGGCTGAGTAAGATTATATGTTACCTTTGTTGGAGATGGCTTTTGTGAGAGGGGAGGTTAAGGGGGCCAAGTTGGTGGCCTCCTTTTTTAGACCGGCCTCATCACCAGAATTAAGGGGGGCCGGGTCAAGACCCTGGAGGGAGGGGTAAATAAACTGAGGTGGGGGTGATTGGACTCCTTCTTCCATATTTTTAATCTCCTGTATAGAGGGCACTCGTGAAGGGGGTCAGGGGTAGTGGGGAGGATGTAAATCAGTGAGAGGGGGGGGCAAGACTGTTCTTTCATGATTTTTTTTCTCCCTGAGAAATAACCAACTCAATGTCAGGGGATGGGGAGGTCCTTTGGATCCTGAGAATATCATCAACAAGGTTCCAATAGGAACAGGTTGTGACAGGGACTTTATCTGGGCCAAAGGCTCGGTAGTGGTCCCTAAGGCACTCGTCCACCTTTTTCCAACGATTTTCATCAATTGTTCCTTCTTGGGGAAACCAAGGACAACAGTCCTCTAAGTGACTAAAGAATTTGTTGAGGTCTTTTTTACGAACCCTTATCCCTCGTGTCTGGAGGGCTTCTTTTATGGCCTTTACGAACAAATCATGAGAAGTTCTCTGTCCCATGGCGAAGTCTATAGCTCAGACTCACCTCGTCCTTCCTGCTCCCCCCATCACCAGGACATTGAGTCGGGTGGTCTCGACCAGCAATCGCTTCAAATTTCCACCAGACGTCTGGACTTTCCTGGAAAAGGACATTCAACTCCCAACGAGGCAAGGGTCAAGCCCCAATGTTGGGCACCAGATGCCTCAGCCAGCGGTGTTTCAATGGGGGAGGGAAGGGGGAAAAATCCACCTGTGGGAGCGAATGAGAGACAGAGGACACAAGAGACAGACAGCAAGACAAGATTCTGATCAAGCCGCCAATCTTTATTTCTCTCTGCATGGCTTATATAGCACAAGAGGGGAAGGGGCAGGAAGGAGGGAAGGGGAAGGGATGTGGAAGGGGTGCAGAATGTGGGAGACATGCAGGTCTTGCAACTGCAAGATGTCTGCTAAGGTCACTGGTCAGGGGCCATTTGTTCTGTTGCTAGGCTACCTGACCATGGAATGCTCTTTACATTTGGTTGCCATGGCACCTGACTGTGGAATGTTCTTATCTTGGGGGCCTCAGGTTAATAAACAGGTGTTACTGCTCTGGGGAAGGGCGGTGGGCTTATGACTTTTTCTCTGGCTTAGCTACTACTTTCCATGATTCATGTTTGGTTCCTGAAATCTTGGTCCCTAACAGCATTCACCACCAACACCAGGCTGAACTAGTTTCTTTTAACATTTCTTACTAAACTATGACTTGGCAAAAGAGTTGCAGCCCACTCAGTCCAAAATGACTGAATTTTCCATATAGATAATGCAACAGATCAGAGAGTTTGCATCCTTGCTCCAAATGCTGAAAAGACAACTCAACTCTGATGGTGATGGTACTTCAACAAAGATTTCCTAACAGTCAACACAAATGGGTTCTAGAAAGTGCTTTGAAAAGAGTATGGCCATTATGACAAGTCCAGATGAGAGCAGGAGAGCCTCAACATCATCATCAACCATAGATGACAATGTAGAAGAGGGCCAGACACAGCGCTCGGATTGGTTTAAATGAAAGTGAAGTATTTTTTAATTCCTTCCTAGCACTTATCATTTCCTTGTTATTTATTTTTCTGGCCTTCTGATCATTTCTCTTCAGATACCTTATATTCTTTATAAAACATTTCCAAGTCTTCCAACATGAGTACATGAAATTTCAGCATCCTGACATTTGACAAAGAAGCAAAAAGCATAGAACAGAAAAAAACTGGAATCTTTACTAAGCTGTGGAAACTCGCTGTTCACAAGCACAAGACTGAAATTGGTCCCATAGCTATCATTATGCAGAAATTTCAATGGCTAATGGACCAAGGACCTCAATTTCAATCCACAAATACTAAAACTGGTAGAAAAACATAGATTGTAACCTACAATATGTAAGTTCAAAAATGACATTGTGTGTTGAATTCCATTGTCTTGGGAGTTAAGACCAGCAATTGACAAATGGCACCTTATATAATTTTTTTTTAATCTTCTGTAGTATATGCCAGACAATTGTATTTAATGTAGTTTTTCCTGAGGAAGTTTTGGGAAAGGGCTCTTCTGTTACTATTTAGAAAATGCTCATTAATTTTAATTCACATGTTTTTCTAAACATATTTTCCTATACTCACACAATCTCTCTGGATAACTGCCTTATTTTGTCACATTTGTGTGTAAAAGTACACTGAAAATTAAGTAAAGTTGTCTGAAGCATTTGTTTGTAGTCTTCCTCATTCCTTTCAACCCCATTCATCCCTAGATTCCCTCCTGCTTTGGAAGGAGATAGTTTATAAGAAAACACTAGTCAAGTAAATAGAAACCCCACAGAGTAGGAGGGAATCTTTGTCATCTATCCATCACATAGAGAATCAATATCTTGGATATAGAAATGTACTAAAAAGAAAACAAGCATCAATAACACGAATAATGAGAGCAATGGCTGTAGATATATGTTGTTTGATATTTTGATCGTGTTCTTACAAACAAAGCTTGCTTGGAGTCAGAGGGCAGATATAGCAACTAGCCAACCTAAATTAACCAAAGAGGTTGGAGGACTAAGGACAGATAGGACAGAAACTAGTAAGGTAGGACAGAGAGGGATCTCAGTGCCTTTGAGAGGAAGAAACAGAGCTAGTAGGAGAGGACTTGTGGCTTCTTTGCTTCTCTGTTCCTTTAAATTCTTATCCTGATATCTGACCCCCAAATCTTTATTGATAATAGTTAAATCTATCTATCTCTCTGTCTCAGGAGAGAGAGAAATAAAATTAATTTCTCCCAGAAATGATCCTCCTAGTTGTTTACCTCCATATAAAATAAGTCCTGAAATCACATATGCAGAAGTCATACTAAAGCTTGTATTTTGTATATATATATGTAACAATAATAAAGAAAAATAGGGCAGAAAGTTGAGAAGGACTGACAGGACATGGAAGAGTTTAGAGGGAGGAAAATGAGAGTATGATGAAATTTATATTTTAATTAAAAATTTTAATTAAAAATAAGCTGTGGATCTAAACATAGAGTGCTTAGAAGAAGTAAAATGGCTAATAAATATCTTAGAAAGAGTGCAGGACCATTAGCAATTAGGGAATTCCAAATTAAAAAAAAAAAAAAAAAACTAGCATTGAGTTTTCATTATACTCAGTCTGACTTTTTTTTTTTTTCTTTATTAAGACATTTTCTACTCACTCCACATACCATCCACAGAACCCTCTCCCTCACCCTATCCCCCCAGCCCTCCTTCTTAAGCCATGCCACATCCCCACATCCCCCAAATCGAGGTCTCCCATGGGGAGTCAGAAGAGCCCAGCAGTCTAAATTTCTCAAGTCAAGAAACCAACTACAAGATATGATGATGAGGATGTGTGGAAAGGAAAGCTCTCATTCACTGTTGGTAGAGTTGCAAACTTGTGCAGATACTATGTGAATCGGTGAGGACAGTTTTTAAAAAACTCCCCCCAAAATAGTTCTTCCATACAACCCAGATGCACCACTCCTTGGTATGTATCAGAGGACTATATATCCTACTTGTTCATCCAGCTTCCTTTCCATTTTATTCACAATAGCTAAGAAACACAAGTAGCCTATGTGTCTATCAATTGACAAATGGATAAATAAAATCTAAAACATCTACACAATTGAATTCTTGCCATTGTTTTGGGGAGAGACAGAAATGGGAAACCTCAATTTGGGTTGTTGGTAAACAACACTGAGTATTTATTATTACCCTTGCTTGCCTACCAGGACTTGAAGGTAAGACTGTGGTTTTGAAGACACCACACACTTTGGACAAAGGGCTTGGAGAAATTGAGCTGGAGCTGATATGGAAGCCTCATATCTGAGGACTAGACTTCATAGTATCATATTTGCAACCTGCCAAGCAATACTTCTACCCAGCTGTAAGCCTATGATCTACAACAATGGTAAAGATGGCAAGGTAGACCCAATGTTGTAAAAGTGTCATTTTATCTTATGGACATAACCAAAACTTGCCTAATTCTACTTCAGACCTGCTCAATAGAAAAGAATCCATGTCTAGAAATATAAATGTAGCTATCTACACAAGACTGGATGGATCATAACCTAGGGGAGAATCTACTTCTGCCATTTTCCTTAGTTAACAAATTTTCTACCAACAATCTAAATGCTTATTCCTAAAATCTTAGATTAGTCCAGCTATCACACAGTTACACAAGTGATCAAAATACAAAGAATCAGTAACCATGCTTTGCTTAACTCCAGTTGGTACTTCTACAATGTAGCCCTTATACCCAAGACTCAGGTTACATCCTAGAAGAGCAAGCAAAATGATTGTATGACCCACAGGACCAGGACACCTTGCCAGGCAGTTGTCATCTACACATGACAGCGATGCTATACCAAGACTTCCATAATAACAATACCAGTTGATGTGCCAGTGTGAATGAGAAATTTCACCCCTAGATAAAGAGCACTAAGCAATCAATGATGCTGAGAGGAAGAGAATCATTTCTCCCACCCCGGGACCAGTCCTCTGATATATTCTCCAACCCAAAACATTGTTTCTGAAGACATGTGCTATTATTTATGCTAAATGTATTCAGATGCTTATGTGTGTGCATACTTATGCATGTATACATGAAATAACTATAAAAGAAGTCATGGACTTGAGAGAAGGATAGATAAATGAGGAAAGTGTTGGGGTGAGACAGAGAAGAAATGGTTGGAAAAATACTCAAGAATATAAAAACTTTAAATTAAAATAATAATGAAGAAAAATTAACTATTAGAGATTGCAAAGAACAAAACAATATTACTGTTAGCACTACAGTTACTTCTCTCTGCCTTAACTGTGCCATTCTTAGATTTTCATCAGTGTGGAAATGTACCATGTCCACCATGTAACATCTGTTTCAGTATTTTCTATGCCATTAAAACATAAATGAGGAGAATTCAGCTCTCTTGCTTATTCCTTGAAAACAGTCCTGTACCTACCCTGAATAAAATTTCTTGCAGTAGAAGCACAAATGCCTTTTATATGACTTCTAGAAACTGGCTGATAGTTCTAATCAACCCAGTATAAACCCCAGGTCCTTATAGGAGGGGATAAACATTGTCATTCTGTCTTGGTCCCTATGTGATTATAGAAGGCACATGAAATCTTTGACATGTTTCTGCAAAACTTTGGTTCTTTTCAACTTGTAATCAGTTTCTGACTAACAGTTCTAATGTAGTCCTATCTAGGTGAAAAGGTGCTTTTTTTCATATAACTAGGAAAACTAACACAAAAAGGTATGCTCTGATTTGTAATAAAGTGCCATTGGGATGTTTGCCTTGGTGTTTGGAGAGATATAACCATGTTAATCACTAGTTAGTACTTCTATTTGAACTGTGGAGTGTTGATCAGTAAGTGCTTCTCTTTTGGATCAATCCAGGAATTTCTTCTGATCCCTGCAGCAGTTAAAGTAACTGAAATATCACAACTCTGAGGTGCTATGCTAGCTAAGCTGCTAAAAGGCTTATTTCTCTATTAATATGTACTTTGTAGATTGCCATCTCAGTATTGGTAGTGGTGTAACTAGCAACAAAAGCAGTGCTGTGTCACTGTGCATATTGGATAATTTGGTAATTTTAAATGGAAGCTACAGAACCTTTTTTTGGTGTATAATAAACAAGGAGCCAAGAATATGTATTCCAAATGATGCCTTACATATTCTGCCTCTAGTACAGTAACAGATCACTTCCCAGCCTGAGTTCTAATAAATACCAAAATAAGAGTGTCTGAGAAAAATAACTAAGGCAGATGATACAATGAGCCCAAGCAGTGCTGCACATAATCTAATTTGGAAGAATATATTTTTTGCAAATGCCAAAGGTTACTGGAATCCTCCCATAAATAACATAGTTTTCTTCTTTTTAAAATCTAAATTTATAATTGGTTACCCAAGATAAAGAAAGCACAAATACCTCCCTACATTTTCACAACAAATGAAAATAATGGTCTTATGATCTCAGAAGACATTTTGTTTAGTGTCAGTGAGATTTAATTTTTTTAATAGGCTGGGAAGTTACAAGCTAACTGTTGTCTCTATTTTGCACATACAAATTAGAAGCTTACTTTAAAATTTATGATTAAGTGTGTATTCTCTGTTTCATGGAAACATCTCCTGATTTATTTCTCCTTCATATAACTGTGCAGAAAGGTATTTTATACATATTACTTAAGTTAATATTAGACTATTGTCATTATCTTTCACTAAAATTTATTTATATCTACATATTTTTATCTTGTTCATTGTCTTCATTTTCTCTTTTTAGTTAACTTTACTAGAGTCTTAATATAAAATTTTCTCAGAAAATTTATATCTAAGATATACATTGTTTAAACACATTGTTCTTTTTTCCCACTTAACCATCTCTCATTTTTCTCCAACTCTTGCAGGCTTACCTTTAACCTTACAAATCTCTTTCCCTTATTTAGGATTTTGTCTATTTGTTTTGTGTTTCAGAGTTTTCCAAGATCCGTCTGTGTGACCAGGGGTTTGCACCTAACCATTAAGAGTCTCACTGGCTCACCAGATGGTACACAGTTACACACTGCCTGCCCATCTCCCAGTATTTCTTAGTTACCAGTAGTTCAGCATTAAAGTGGTAAGATACAGTGAGTCACAGCTTAATCCAATCAATCCTGAGTGTTGCATAAGCCCAATTTTGTATAAGACCAGTGCTAGCTGGCATCACTGTTGGGAGCTCATGTTTACCTTGGCTTAGTCATGTTTAGAAGATGGCATTTCCATAGCCCTTCTTTCTATCTTTGGAGCTTACATTCCTTCTACCTCATCTTCCCAAAGTATTCTCTTGGCTTGAAGAATGCCTTTTTCAGTGCTTTAGCCTTAACCACACTTTTATTTTCCTATTTTATTTATTGTAAAATTTTCTTTTTTCATATGATATATTCTGATTATGGATCCCCTTTCCCAACTCCTAGAAGATACTCCCCAGCTTTCCTTTCATCCATATCCATACCCTTTCTCTGTCTCTCCTTCGAAAACTAAAGTAATCTAAAGAGTAAAAATAAGATAAAACCAAAACAATCAAGTTGGAATAGGATGAAACAAACAAATGGAAGAAAAAGAGACAAGGAAAAACCATAAAAATTGTATAGACTCAGAGACACACATGTTAGGAAAACAGGAATGTCTGAAAAACAAGCAAAAAGAAGCCATAATAAATACACAAAGGCCTTGTATGGTTACTAAAAACATAATAATAATAAATTATGATAAAATAAGAGATTAAAAAACCTTCACTGATGCCATTTAGTGCATTTTCTGTTGGCCAATTAATACTAGGCATGGGGCCAGTGAGTCTCCACTGGAGAAAAATGGTGTTTTGTTTGCAAGTGGGTATCAGCTGAAGGTAGCTTCTAGGTTAGAAATGGAGGCATATGTACACTTCTTTCAGTACTGGGACCCCATCTGGGGATGACCTATAAACACATGTTGCCTCAGTCTCTGTGAGTTCATATGCAAGTTGGTTTTGCTGTATTTAGAAGGCCTTGTTTCCATGGTGTCCTCCATCCCTGCCTGCGCTTACATTTTTTTTTTTTTCTGTTTCTTTTTCTTCTGTGTTATATAAGCCATGAGGACAGGAATTTGTTAAAGGCATCTCATTTAGGATTGAGTGTTCTCAGTTCTCTCATTTTCTGTACACTGTTTACTTGTAATTTTCTGTATCTGTTCCTATATGCTGCAGGAGGAAGCATCTCTCATGATGGCTAAGTGACGCATTGATGCATGACTGTAGTAGTATATCATTAAGAATAATTTTATTGTTATGGTCTTTTAGCAGAACAGTAGTATTTGGTTTTGTACTAGTGCCCTGAGCTATCCAGTCTTGTAGTTAGAGTTTTCCTGCCTGACCCAGTCAGGACAAATCTCTCTTACCCGCCAGTCCCACAATCGCTCAGACCCAACCAAAAAAGCACACAGAAACTTACATTGTTTAGAAACTGTATGGCTGTGGCAGGCTGCTTGTTATTTACTTCTTCTCTCTTAAATTAACCCATTTCTGTTAGTCTATACTTTGCAACATGGCTTGTGGCTTACCAGTGTCTTTACATGTTGCTTTTCATGGCGGCGGCTGGCAGTGTTTCTCTCCAGCCTTCTACTTCCCAGAATCCTCTTCTCTCTTGTCCCGCCTATACTTCCTGCCTAGCCACTGGCCAAACAGCATTTTATTTGTACAGAGCAATATCCACAGCACAGTCTCAGGTCCTTGGTTATCCTAGCAGTGTTGGTATTGGGTTTCCTCTCATACAGTGGACATTAAATCCAATCAGATACTTGTCAGTGACTCCCACAAGTTTTGTGCTACTATTGCGCTATCACTTCTTTCAGGCATGACATCCTTATATATTCAAGGACTTTTAGCTGGCTTGGTGTTTACTTTTTTCCTTTGGTACTGTGTAGAGTAACTTCCAGTACCATAAACACTAGTCCATAGCAGTGAAGGGTCAAGGACAGTACCAGCTCAACTTCTTTGTGTTCTGTGAGCTGTTTAGGTGCTATATTAAGCAACAGAGCTTTATCAGTTGGTGAGAGCAATCAAAGGCCTTGGCAACAGCCATGGTTTGTTTTGTGGGTTCCCTATGGCGAACAACTTGCTTGGATATAACCCATTCCTTGAACTAGGATCTTCATTTGGTGATATGAAATTTCCAATTGAGGATCTGCCTTCCCCATTATTTGGAGATTCCACTCAGATCATCTTCATATGTATGTAGTTTAGGAAGCATTTACTATATTAGGTTTCCATAGGAACCCTCCGTTTTAGGTGCCCTTCCCTGTATTCTCTCCCTTTACTTCCTCTTACTTCTCCCTCCCTATTTGATCCTCCCATTCCAGTCCCTATATCCCCCATAACTATCTGTTCTATTTACCTTTCCAAGGGAGCTGCATCCCTCTTTCCTAGTCCCTTACTCTATCCCTAATCTCTGTGGTTATACCGATTGTATGTTGCTTATTGAAGAGTTAACAGCTAAAACATCTACATATGAGCAAATATATACCATATTTTTCTTTCTGGGTCTGGGTTGCCTCACTAAGAATGATTTTTTTCCTTGCTCTGTCTATTTACCTCCAATTTTCATGATTTTTAACAACTGAAAAATACTCAATTGAATACAAATATGTAAGATTTAAAATTCCATGAAGTCTTATGTATTAATCACTGTTCATAGTGTCTGTGATACCAGTATTCTATTCAGAAAGTCTCTTCCTTTCACATGGAGTTCAAAATTATTCTCTATTTTCTATTATACCAGATTCAATATATCTAGCTTTATGCTGTGGTCTTTAATGCAGTTGGAGTTGAGTTTTGTGAGTGGTCATAATATGAGTCTATATGCATTCTTCTAAATGCAGGCATCCAGTTTGACAATCACCATTTATTAAAGATGTCTTTTTAAAAGTAAATATCTCTGCTTCTTTATATAAACATCAAGTGTCTATAGGTATGTAGACTTATGTCTGGATCATCAGTTTTGTTCCATTGATCAACATGTCAGTTTTTGCGACAATTCTCTGCTCTTTTTCTTACTATAGTACTGTAGTACTATTTGAGATTGAGGGTGGTGGTCACCTTTAGCCATAAATCTATTTTTTTAGGATTCTTTTAGGTACCCTGGATTTCAGCTCAGGCTTTAAAGACTAAGTTCACAACAACAAAAAAGACAGAATGTCTGACATCTGAACTGTACTAATCTTTCTAAACCTACCTTAAACCAATATTACTTATTGATCAATCAACATTCTCTTCTGCTCTTTATTTTTTGCATTATAACAATGTAATTGCAATTTCTTCACTTCTGTGTCTTCACAGTAGCATATTTTTATATTATTGTATATAAATGACATTATGTAAGATTCCAGTTTTCTGCATGTTTTATGTCACTTAACTTTTTGATTTGCAGGACAGACCTTATCACCAGAAATGTTCTCTTTGCTACCATCTTTATCCCTGTCATGATGGCTTTATGAGGGTTTTTCCCATGTTCACAAATATTTGTCTATATTTTTGAAAGTTCAAAATCACATATTTGTCTTTTTTATTCTTATTAAATTAATTGCTTACTCTAGGTTAAAAAATTATATCATATATTCTTTGTATGAATTTATTATTTGAACTAGTATATATAAAGAAAATAGAATATATTGTCTAGAGTTTTCCTGCCTGGTCCACAGTAAGGACAAATCTCTCTCACCTGCCAGGCCCATAGACACTCAGACCCAACCAAATAAACACACAGAAACTTATATTGTTTATAAACTGTATGGCCTTGGCAGGCTTCTTGTTATGTACTTCTTCTATCTCAAATTAATCCATTTCTATTAGTCTATACTTTGCCACTTGTTTCCTGGCTTACCATTACCTTACATCTTCCTTGTCATGGCAGTGGCTGACAGAGTCTCTCTGCCCCCACCTTCTACCTCCCAGAATTCTCTTCTTTCTTGTCCCACCTTACTTCCTCCCTGGCAACTGGCCAAACAACATTTTATTTATACAGAGTGATATCTACAGCTCTTCCCCTTTTCTTATTTTTTTAAAGGAAGGTTTTAACATTTACATAGTAAAATTACTTATTACAAAACAATTATCAAGCAAGAATTATAGTTACAATATCTAGTCTATTTGTTTTGGCAAAATTAAACAAAATATTCTATCTATCCTACATTTATGAGTCTAAGGTTTTATATCTAAGTTATCTTTTATCATAACTGATGAAATTATAACTATCTAGTCTTCAACCACATCAAAGACCTCAGAAGGATATAATATTACCTGAGAACCAGGAGAAGGATGCAAGCAACTTTCGGGAGTCTTGCAGGGTAGACAGAGACAGCTGGCAGTCTGGACAGTCACCTAATGTTCCTTTGTAAAGTTGGGGCATCTGTCTTTAGCCCACAGGGCTAGAGTCTCTTGGTCACTTTTTTTAGTGTCCTGTAGAATGTCTGGCAGTTTCCTCTGCACAGCAGGAACCTGAAGGACTATTTTGTCAAGCAAAGTGCAGTGGTCACCTTTCTATGGGTTCTGCATGTCCAGTTGATCAAGCAGTCCAGGCAAGAACAGTTTCTTGCCCAAATGGCTATTTTTGCCAAGGTGAAGTAAACTCCATATGAAATGTCTTCAATGCCTATCCTCCTCTCTGAAGTAAATTCGTGCTGCCAGGAGCAGACATGTCTCACTGTTCAGAAAGTCTAAATTTTCAAAATATTTTAAATGCCATATTCTGTAAGCCTTTGAAGTATTTGAAGATAACCTATCTATCTGAAATAACTCTATGTATGTGTAGAAGACTTAACTAACATGGCTATGAGTATGATTACCATAGTTGACTAATTATTAATGTATTTTAATTATCCATTACAATTTTAAATGAGCTCTACAAACATAATACCTTAAACAAGAGTAGAAATATATACACAGTATAACAAAATTAACTTTTGTATCAATAGACTAAAATCTATACCAATGTAAAACATTTTAAACAAGTTGTTGCCCTATAAAAGTAAGTTCATTAATCTCCCCTTTCATCCTATTATATCTATATCATATCCCCTTTTCTTCTTTAGAAAGAGATCACATTTATAATAAACCTGATTTAAATAAAAATATTGGTTTTTCTCTGTCCCACATCAGAGGGCTCTTCTGGTTTGGGACACAAGAATCTCTTAACCTTTCTTTTAGCAATATGCCTGGGTTTAGAGAAGGAGTGAGCCAATTCCATCTCTAAAGCCAGCTTGATATATTTGGTAATTTGGGCATCGTTTTTCTTACTACTTCCTGCTGGAGGGGGGAATTATATCTTATGGGGACACCAAGAAAATTTTAGGATTATGGAGTAGTCTGTGAGGGTAAACCTCTGAGCAGATTGCCTTGAAACCATTCTGGATGTTGGATTATCTGGGCCATGGTGTCATCGGAGACCTTTCAGGTGGTCTTGGCTGATCAAACCTGATGTATCTTAATCTGAACCAAATCCACAGCCTCTGGCTTTCTGTGGAAACAAAAGCAGAGACTCTTTTCCAAAGCAACATAACCTCATATCCAAATTTTGAAGTCAAGGTACCTTGAAAATTTACATATTTGGGGTTGGGGATTTAGCTCAGTGGTAGAGTGCTTGCCTAGCAAGCACAAGGCCCTGGTTTCGATCCTCAGCTTAAAAAAAAAAAAAAAATTACGTATTTCTTATTTGTTTAAGTCCACAGCTTTTATGATCAAATCTTTTTCTGTAGTTAAAAATCCCAAAGACAACACAAACCAGATTCTCTGTGTAATATCCATCTTTGTAAGACTGAAACAAGGCTGTGGCTGCTGGCTCCGCCCATATCAGCTTCCCAAAGTGGCAGTGGTACAGTTTACTACCAGCTCTGGTTCTGGAGCCATGTGTACCATCAACTACCAGAAGCAGTTCTGTCAAAGCAGCGCTTAGCCCAGAAACTTTTTTTTTTTTAACTATCAAAGGATAAATCCGCCACACAGCATAATGTGCTGTTTGCAAAAGCCTCATTCTCGCCATACTGCTGGTCAGACATACATGCCAGGAACCCACCATAGTATCTCAAACCAGCAGGCTGGCACTAACTCAAGAGAGACAACAAGGAAGCTGTTTTTTAGCTCTGATTTAGAATCTTTTTTCTCAGGTTTTAGGTGGAAACTCTTGCCAACACATTGGGCACCATTTGTAGTTGGAGGTCTTCTTTCCAGGTGCCACCAAGCCCCTGTGGTCCCACAACCCACATATAAAATAGTCACTCAGATGCTTATATTACTTATAAACTGTATGGCCGTGGCAGGCCTCTTGTTATCTACTTCTTCTATTTCAAATTAATCCATTTCTATTAGTCTATACTTTGCCACTTGTTTCGTGGCTTAACTGTACCTTACATCTTCCTTGTCATGGCAGTAGCTGGCAGAGTCTCTCTGGCCCAACCTTCCACCTCCCAGAATTCTCCTCTCTCTTGTCCCACCTATACTTCCTGCTTGGCCACTGGCCAAACAACATTTTATTTATACAGAGCAATATCCACAGCAATTTTGAAAGTAGAGATTTAGTGTACTTTTTTCACGAAAGCCAAGTAAATTTATTTCAAATATAAAAGACCTATATATATCCAATTTACAAGTGATTCAGTGACCCATCTTTAAATTACTCATAATGAGACAGTGACTACAGAAAAGATAAAATAATAATCTATCCTAGAATACATTGAATCATAGTTTGGAGAAAAGCCTTAAGAGTTAAGTGTGCTTGCTGCTCTTATAGAAGACCTGAATTTAGTTCCAGAACACATATCAAGTACCTCAGAGCTCATAATTACCTATATCATTAGCTCCAGGAGCTCTAAACATCCTCTTCAGACCTCTAAAGGATTGAATGCACACACATGCACACACACACACACACACACACACACACACACACATAGCGAGAGAGAGATAGAGAGAGAGAGAGATGTGCTTTTTAATTGAAAGTTATTTTTTATGAAAGGTATAGTTATGTTAGGCAAAGCTTCTTTTTCTTGGTGAAACACTAGAAAAAGATGACAATTTATTAGTCAGTATGTTGTCATGTATTTTATGTTAGTCTGGTGGTCATCCATCCGATTTTTAACTCTATTCTTAGTCCCCATACAAATCTTCAATCCATGTCAAATAACTGAATTCTTCCTCTAAACTAGTCTTGAAAAGTGATAAAAAAAAAGGAAGTTTGTTTAATGTTCATGCTGAATGATACATCTTACTCATACTACAATTGTATTCTGCCTTCTAGGTTTAAATCCTGCACTATGCTGATTTGTGGACTGATTTGTATGTATTGGCCATAACTGAGCTTTTGATATAATGTCAGCTGGGAATCTTCACATTAACCTAAAGAATTCCAGTCTCCCAACCTTCAAGCCAGACTGGCAATATTTAATAAGTCAACATGTAAAGAAGTTTAATCTAAGTAAACAAGAAGAGGAATGCTTACGGAAGCCCAAAGCTGTGTTTCAGAAGTTACCTTTGAAAATATACATTATAGCTTTACATATCTGTGAATCTTTGTCAAGCACCATCACATGATTAGAAAACTACCATTATTTTTAACATTATAAAGGTTAATACATCTGTAATTAATTAAGTTTGACGAGCAATTTACTCTTTGAGATTCTTAATTTTATTCTTTATGAAATAGTGTTTTACAGTTTAGCATACTTAATTTCTAGTGTTTAACAATAAAGAAATTCCACGTTAAGTCTCTTTTCCTAGCTGTATCTGACACATCTTCTTTAAGGGCTTATCTAGGTAAGTTCACATGGCCCTCCCCTCCTTCCACCCTCCCCAAATCCAAGATCTACCTACAAACGCCAGGCTTGGATCAGCACTCACATCCTGAATGGTGGACCAGTGTCCATGTCCAACTGATATTATTTTAGCTAAGCCAAATCTTACCTGTAGGCTATACCCCACCCATTCAACCTATGTTCTGCTTCAACCTCCTCTGTCCATATCAAACAAGAAACTAACAAATGAAATCCACACGCCAAGATCTCATTGTAGGTGAAATTTGGGTGCATTCATTTTTTTTATATTCACTAATAATATTTCACCTTATTTTATTAAGATTGGTTACTCTCTCATATCTGGCAAGGAAGTAAACATATTTATGTGTTATGTGTAACATTAGATATAGATAAGATTTGGTCTCTTAAAAAAATCATTTGAATTGTGTTTCCCACCTGGCCATAAGGAACAGTTTCTAATTTTCTAGTTATGCTGAGAATTTCTTGTAATTTTCCCTCACTAGAGCTTTTTATTTTCCATCATTTTGCTATACATACAGCTGTCTTACTAGGTAATTGTTAAACTTTAGAAATTATTCTAACTTTTAATACAACATACTAAAAATTTAAGTGATATATCATTATTTATGAGATTTTAAAAGAATAGTAACAAAATGAGGTTCAAGCAGATGTCATTCTATTATGAAGAAAAACGTTTTATTAGTTTAAATGCCTGTATTTCATAGATTTTGGATTAGTTAAGGCACTTGACAAGCACTATCTCCAAGTTTTTTAATATCATCCTTTACATTCTTTCTTTCTGTATATCTCTCTCCGAGTGTGTGTGTGTGTGTGTGTGTGTGTGTGTGTGAGATGCATGCACAGGCATTGGTAGGGTGATTGAATGTGTGTGCACTTGTATGTGGAGGCCAGGATCTGTGATGTATTTTCTTAAGAGAGGATCACTCAGTGGGTTTTGGTAATCAAATAGACCCAATAGATGTTTCTTTAACTCTTACCTCTTTAAAACTAATTTACCTTTATTTATTCCCCTTGAGTGCAAAGGAATGTCTCATCTCTCTCAATTATTAACAATCCTCTCCCACATTATTCAGAATTGTATCCTTTAGCACAATAGTAATAGTAAGTCACACTAAAGAAGTTGAAAAATTTTACCAGTTAGCTTAACCAACTTTTCTTCAGTTAGTAAAATAGCTCACAGAGAGATGCAGTTCCCTTTGCAATGTAACCAGGAAAGAAAGAAATGCCTGTCTTTTTGGAACACCACTTTGAATTTTGTTACAGTAAAAGATTTTCTGCAGTAATATATTTAAGCTTTCTGTCTGCTTCTATATAATCTAATGTTCATATACTATGCACAAATTTTAGTTCCTTCATCATTGTCTTATTATGTGTTCTTTTACCAATGCAGTGACAGTGATTAATTTCCAAAGACTGATAAACACAAACCATACCTTGGAGTAGATTAAAATGGTGCAGGGAACTGTGGAGGGCTGACAAATTTATACACATGTTAAGGTGGCACCACCCATAAACATTTAGACAGCACTGTACAGAAAGACTAGAAAGCTTGCTCACATATTTCATTCCAATTTAATGAATAGTATCTGAGCCCCCTTTGCATTTCAGCTGTTAAAGCTGATGCTATTAGCTGAAACTTACAAGAACGTATGTTAGTGATTTTCCAATAATGTCTCAATATGAAAAGAAACACAAATGTTTTACTCTTTGAATTTTTAAATAAAATACATAGTTGTACTTAATTTAAATTTATGATTACCTGGTATGAATGATGACATTTTTACATCTCCACTAGAGGAAAATAATGTCATGGATGTAAGAAATTGCTGTTCATATTTTAAGTATATATTTGTAGTAGTTATGTTAGTGTGGCTACATTATTGTGTACACATTTTAATTGTTGTGTATATATGTGTTTGTATGTGTATGTATGAAGTATGTGAGACTGTATTGCATAACCTGAATTCAGAGATGAGTACTTTGTGTAGATATGCAAGTAAACTTTGGTTGTGTGGCAGATAGCTTTTGCATTAAGCCATATCAACAGCCACAAATTATTGTTATTTTAAAAAAAATCTGTTTAACAAAAATCTAAATTAAAAGTGTATTCCTTATGTGGTGATTTGAAATTGAATACCTAGATTATCTATTATTAGATAATATAACTGGAGTATACTGAGCTGGGGGATGTTCATGGCATAACAAAGGAACACCTTGCTGTCTTATGGTGGTGGTGCCTTTAATCTCAATACTTGGGAGGGAAAGGCAGACAGATTACTTTGAATTGTGATATTTTGTCATTCTTCCCTCCATGATTTTTTCTTGGTCCTCACTCTCCTGTCTTTTGAGAACATTTTCTCATTCCTCACAGTTCCCTTTCTATTTTCGTGTCACAAAGAAGCACATGAGACAAACACAAATTATTTAAGTCCAACTTATTTAGTTTAACATTATGATAATTCAATTCTATCTCCTTTCAAATTACTTAATTCCCTTCCTCTTTATGGATGAATAAAGCTCCAGTATGTATCCATAAATTTTTTTCAGGTCCCACACGACCTTCAGTCCCTCAGCCACTTATAAAATAATCATTCAGAGGATTAATATTAATTATTAACTGTATGGCCTATGACAAGCCTCTTGCTAGCTAGCTCTTATAGTTTAACTCAATCCATAACTATTAATCTATGTATTGCCATGTGTTCCATGAATTTACCTGCATCCCATTACATGTTGCTTCTAGAATGGCAATTTGGCATCTTGCCATAGGCCAAAACAGCTTATTATTAACCAATGGGAACAACATATATTGAAATTATGCAGAAAGACACCCCCAGCACCACTACCTAAATATATCACATTGTCCTTATTTATTCATCTCTTGTTGGCAGTCAGGCCTAGTTTCATAGATGGTTTATTTTAAATAATGTAGCAATACCATTGAAAGCACAAATATTTTTGTGGTAATCTGACCTCGAACACTTAGGGAAATACACCCAGAACTAGTATAGCTGGATCATGTATATTGTCAATTATTTGAAGAATTGACATACTGACTTCATGAGAAAGCCAAAATAAAATTGAGAAGAAAGGATAAAAGTTGTGAAGAGAGAAACAGAAACATACAAAAATAATCTAATTTTTCTTATTAATAAAATATACTTAAGATTGTATGAATATATCACTGGGTAATAAATGGCTTAGAGGTTAAAAGTGACTGCTGTTGCTGGGTGGTGGTGGAGCACGCGTTTAATCCCAGCACTTGGTAGGCAGAGCTAGGCAGATGTCTGTGAGTTTGAGGACAACCTGGGATACTAAGTAAGTTCCAGGAAAGGCACAATGCTACACAGGGAAACCCTGTCTTGAAAAACCAAAACCAAAACCAAAACAAAATAAAACAAAAACAAAAACAAAAAACCAAAAAACAAAAACAAAAACAAAAACCCCGAAAAAAGTGACTGCTGTCAAGAATAACAACTATGGTTTATTTTCCAGAACTATATGGTAGAAAGATAAAATCAACTCCAGCTCCTCTAAGTTGACCTGTACAGTCAATGTGCACATTGGAATGCACACACACACACACACACACACACACACACACACACACACGAATGCATGCATGAATTCATATACTGATAATGAATAAAATGTAATATTAAATTAAAGAAACAAAAAAGTAAAAATTAAGGCATCAATCACTTAGTTTAAAATTAAATTAAGATTAAAACACTATACAAAATTGAGAAAAAAAGAAAAGGGAAGTGTTAATAAATGAATAGAAATGAAGAATCTATGAGCAATTTTCTCTACACATAAAGTCTGCAAATGGAGGGATCAAGGATGTTTGAACTTGGACGCTTGAGTTTTAGGTTTCTGTTGAGCCTTAATGCTACATGCTTGTCAGAGTGGTCTTAACTTTATTGTTTCCTTTGCATACAAGAAGCCTGTGCTGGACATACTTGACCATGCAATCCATGGACTAGGTATGTTCTCATAACCTCCCAATATTTCCCTAAGAATTTGGAATTCTCACTCCTCCACTGTTGGTGGGAGTGCAAACTGGTACAGCCACTTTGGAAATCAGTATGGCTTTTCTCAGAAAATTGGGAATCAATCTACCTCTAGACTACTCTTGGGCATACACCCAAGGATTTCTCAATCATACCACAGAACACATGTTCAACTATGTTCATAGCACCATTATTTGTATTAGCCAGAACCTGGAAACAACTTAGATGTCCCTCAACTGAAGAATAGATTAATAAAATGTCATACATATACACAATATAGTACTACTCAGCAGAGAAAAACAATGATATCATGAAATTTGCAGGCAAATGGATAGAACTAGAATATATAATCCTAAGTGAGGTAACCCAGACTCAGAAAGACAAGCATAGTATGTACTCACTCATAAGTGGATACTTGATGTAATGCAAAGGATAATCAGACAACTCGCAACTCCTGAGAAGCTAGCTAGCAAGGAAGACCCTAAGAGGGATGAATGGATCACCCTTGGAAGGAGAAATAGATGAGATCTCCTCAAGTAAACTGGGAATGAGGGGTGGGCAATGGAGGGTAGGGGATGGGGCATGAGAACTTTAGGGAATGGGATGGTTGAGCTGGAACAGGGATGGAGGGGGAAAGCAATGAGAGAGACACCATGATAGAGGGAGATATCATGGGGATAGAAAGAAACTGGTGTGAGGGAAGTTGCCACAAATCCCCAAGGATGACCCCAGCTTGGACTACTAGAAATAGTGGAGGAGGTGCCTGAACTGAACTGGCTTACCCCAGTGATCAGACCAGTGAATACCCCAACTGTCATCACAGAGCTTCTCTTCAATGACTGATGGAGGCAGATGCAGAGATCCACAGCCAAACACAGGTAGAGCTTCAGAGTCCAGTCAAAGAGAAAAGGGATTCCATGAGCAAGTGCATCAGGATCATGATGGGGAAGCCTGCAGAGACAACCAAACCCAACTAGTGGGAACTCAGGAAAGTTGAATCAATGGCTGTGGAGCCTGCATGGAACTAGACTAGTCCCTCTGCATGGTGAGACATTTGAGACATTTCTGTAAATTGATCTGCTTAGTGGGCCCCCTGGTGCTAGGATCAGAATCCATCTCTGGTGCAGGGACACTTCATACAGCCCTGAGGCTGGGGGGGGGGGCTTTCTTTGACTTGCCTCTACTGGATGTTCCTCCCCATGGGAGGCCTTACCTTCTTGTAGAAGGGTAGTGGGGAATGGGTTAGGAGGGGGAAGGTGAGGGGTAGGAGGAGGGAAGAGGAGGACCTTTGACTGGTGTGTAAAATGAATGAAAATTTTTTTCTTAATAAAAAATAAAATAAAATAAATTTCTAACCAAATTGTACCTCATGATTGGATTATGACTGAGGGAAGCAATTATGCTACTAAGACTGTATAAGCAGGCCAGTTTCAAGAGTTTCAGTTCCTGCTTCCCATCAAGAACTTTACTACATGGACATGGCTGGATATTCAAATAGTCTACTGGAGCTTTGGATCTCTCTGTCTGTGTGGCAGTGAGTCAAAAAGGAGAAAACATTTGTATAGATGGGTCTACCCTCTGTAGCAAAGATCAAGCTATCAGGCCCCACAGCTAACTTCAGCTTTCAGTCACTGAGTGTGGGACTTCCAACAACCACACACTTCTCTACTTGAGCTGAGTATCCTGTTAGCTGAATCTCTATGTACCCATTATGTTCTCTTTGTTTCTCTTAAACACACACACACACACACACACACACACACACACACACACACACAAGCTAACCTGTGGGATTAAGTTGTTTTGGGATTTTTTTCCTTTTGTAATGAAATTCTGATTAAACTAATATGCAAATGAGGATGATGTGTTTTTATATTGCTCTCACTAGGTGTGACCAAACTTAAGTAATCCTTTGTTTTGTATTTATCAACTAAAATTTCAGGTTATATTGGATGGGTGTGCATCTTAAAAAATATAACTCTGAAAACATTCAACAACTTTTGGACTGATAACATTGAAGCTATGCATCCAGTGCCTAGTATATAAATTGCATTAAGTACTGTTTTGTGTATCTTAATCTGTATTACCCAGGAGAAGAGTAGCAAGCCTGGATCTATCTTTCTAAGGTCATCTCTGTCAAACTGCTGTTAATTACATAATCACAGAAGTGTTTATTTTGGTTATCATTCAGGGAAGAAAACAAAGTTTAGAAAATTAGTCAACAAAAGTATTGTAGAGCAGGATCAAAATTATAAAGCCCAGTAATTAAGAAATAAGTCATATGGTGGACATAGTGTCTGTTTTTTATAGTCATCACATTGCATTATTTAAAATGCCTATTTTACATCAAAATAGCATGAAACGGAGAGTAGAAAATACTATACATGAAGGAAAATTCAATTTATAGAAATTGCTGAGAAATGCTAGAGATTGGATATAATAAATATAGGCTATTAATCCACTTGAAAGACATATGACTAACTAAAATAAGTACATGTAAAGAACTCAAAACATGAATAGTGTATCTCATTCCACAGAAATATTTACAAAAGCTTTCAAGTACTAAAACAAGGAAAATAAGTGGATGTTCTCTAATTAAAAAAAAAAAAGTTTATTTTACTTTTTGTGTGCATGTGGTATCTGCCTGTATGTCTGTGTGAGGGTGCCAGATTCCCTGGAACTAGAGTTACAGACAGTTGTGAGCTGCCATGTGTGCACTGGGAATTGAACCCAGATCCTTTGGAAAGAGCAGCCAGTGCTCTTAACCACTGAGCCCAATACCTATGGTGGAACACCTTGCACAAACTTGATGCATGGGGAGGGGCTTGGACCTTCCCACAACTGAATGTACCAGACTCTGCAGACTCCCCAGTGAAGGCCTTATCTTGTTGGAGGAGGGAGTGGGGGGGTGAGTTGTGTGTGAGACTAGAGGGTGGAAGGACAAAAGAGAAGGAGATCTGTGGTTGGCATGTAAATTGAATTTTAAAAATCTTAATAAAAAATCTTAATAAAAATAGTTAATTTTTAAAGAAATCCTCATAGGGCCATAGAAGAATTGAGCAGACTAAATAAATACATCATCACATTAAATGATAGAGAAAATTAGATCATTCCAACACAAGAAACAAACAAAAATACCATAAAGTCAAGTATAAATAGTACAGTATGAAAGTTGAAGTTGAAACATGATAAGGGCCTCAATAACCTAAATGGCAGGAAAAATCAGTGTGTTAAAAATTCTTGTTGAGCTGGAATGAAGTTAACATAGTACTTCTATCCATTCACATTTCACCTCCTGAGTGTGCATGAATGGCCCTATGAAATTAGGCAGCCTCTTGCTCCTGGCTTCATGCATTCCCGAATGCTGACATGTTTTCTCTATGAAGATAGACTGTGCTTCTCTAGAACTGTCACTTAGAATAAACATTTTTTTTTCACGGAAGTTGTTTTCTGCTGGGGTATTTTTTTCAAAGCAAGAAAGTAATTTGGTCACACTCCCAGTAGCTAGCTCTTGGATGTGGCATCAGTCATCTTGTTATATTATGATGTAAGAAAAAAAAAAAAAAAAAAGATACTGGGTCACGCTCTTGGCCAAGTTGTCCTTATAAGCACTGTCTTTACTATTCTCTGTGTCAGGTAGGTCATGTGTCTACACATTTCCACAAACTTCCAAAAGTCTGATAACAACTGGAGAATAGTTCATAAAATATACCAAACAAGTATGCCTATAGGGGAAATCTAACATCTTCTAAATAAAAAAAATCTGCTTGTAGAAATGAAAAAATCCTGTAAACATATTAGTATATGAAAAGAACAATATGAATGTGGTTTTGTTTTTAACTTCCCTCAATTATAATATGAAGAGAAAGCATTACATAAACAAAGGAGTAGAAATAACTAAAGATGAAATTTCTGTGCCAATTAATTAAAGCATGAAGGCTAGAAAATTTTGATTATCAGTCAAATGAAGTAGAGAATAATAAAACTTAAATTTTAATAAAATATTTATTGTCATCCCTATGGAGCTGAGAGTGAGGTGAGAGAAAAATTAATGTATTATAAAAAGATACCTATAATAGGTATTTTTAACGTGTTAAAAGAAGATAATCATAAATGAGTATGGAACATGAAAGATAAATTCCACAAAGAAATGAGCAAAAAATCTTTCAGATGCAAGCTTTATATAATAATACATTAATTGGAAGTTAATTTTCCATTCCCATTAAAAGAGAAGAACTAACAGAATGGAAAAAATTAAACTATAAGATCCAATTTGAGGCAGAATAAAAAATATCTATTTTTCACATCTACAACATATTAGATTAAATGTGAAAGATTGATAATGAAAAGGAGATTAAACTATCTAAAATTATTAGTTAACACACAAAGTGTTGAAATTATCACACCCCCCCAACCAGCATGAATTCCCTGAGAACTATCAGGCCACTGCTGCCAGTGAAGCAGGTGATGTAACTGAAGATCTTCACCTCTCCCTCCTATCCTCCACATCCAATCCCCCATTCTTAACTTCATCTCTGTATCAGAACAATTGCTTTGCCCTTTTCCATCCCCATTTCCACTGGATTACACAGATCTAGTCCTTTAATCTTTCTCCCAGATCATCCTTTTATCCAGCCCCCAATGCCTGTAGAAAATCTCTGGAAACCCATGAGCCAAGCCTGCCAGAGAAGAAAGTAGGCCATTAAAGAAGGAAGACAAGTTTCATATCTTTATTACCCCTCCTCTTCTTCATATTCAATCTCCAAGTTTCATTCCAACCTATTGTGGCTTTTCCTCATTCTCTGCCCCTATTCTCAGGGGACTAATCCGATCCTGGTGAAATACCCTGTTTTTTCCCCTCCTGCAGCCCTCTTGAGGTTCACCTTTCCACATTCCTAAGTGTTACCACCCAATACCTAAAAATTTATTTTACCTGGATACCCTAGTGGCCACACATAGGAGGATCCCAAATATCCCTACCAGGAAATACACAGCTACCATATCCTCCTAAGAAACAGAGATGGCAACAGAAACCAAGGGAAATAAACTCCCTCAGCTCCAGGTAAACACTTGTCTTTTACTTTCCAAAATTTTGCCTCAACATGTGCTTTTGATGATTCATAGACATTGGAAGTTTACTATCTCCTAAAATAAACTTGACATGTGTGCCTCCAACAATAACAACAACAAAAAAGACCAGATATGAGAACACAGAATTATAGTCATCATAAAACCAGATTTCTAGACACTTGGCATAAAAACAAAATCAGTAATAACTAGAACAGTATGTATCCACTATTAACCAAGCAACATCCCATAATACGTCCCATGAAATGCAACATAACTGAAACAAAACCTTGATGAGTATGACAATAAGGCCTTTATGAGGATGACAGAGGTCCTTAAAAGGGAAATGAATTAATCCCTTTAGGGAATCTGTGAAAACACAAATAAATAAACAGTGGAAGGAAATGAATAAAAAAGATCAATATTTGAAAGAGGAAATAAAGTCAATAAAGAAAACCCAAACAGTGGAAAATATAGAAATGAAAAATTTGGAAACTCAAACAGGGAATTGAGAGGCAAGCTTCAACAGAATACAAGAGGTGGAAGAGAGAATTTCAGGTATTGAAGATATAAAAACACTATGAGAGGATCAAATCTAATAATAATTGGAATAGAAGAATAAAAAGATACCCAGGTCAATTGCCCAGACTATATTTTTAACAAAATTATGGAGTAAAACTTAAGTAACCTAAAGAAGTGGGTGCCCATTATGGTACAAGAAGCATATAACACAAAATAGAATGTACCAGAAAATAAATTACTCGCGACATAAAAGAATCAAATTACAAAACAAACAGAACAAAGAAAGAATATTAAAGGTTGAAAGGGAGAGAAAAATCAAGTAAGAAATAAAAGCAGACCTATTATAATAACACCTGATTTCTTAATAGGAATTATAAAAGCCAGAATGGCTTGAACAGATGTTCTATGAATGCTAGGAGACTACAGATAGCAGCCAAGATTACTATTCCCAATAGATTGAGAAAATAATATACTCCATGACAAAAACAAATTTAAATAATATCTGCCTGTAGAGAGACATTGGATAGTAGAAAAAACTACAGTGTTAAATCAGCCTATATACTTCAAGGATGTGCTGACCTCAGAATGGAAAGCAGGATTTGTGTTACATTGAGGACAATGTTTTGCTTTTGTTTCTACAGGAGAAGAAAAGCTATGGATACCATAAAAATTGATAAAGATTTGATTTGAACAAGAGAAACTTCTTAATTAGAAGAGGTGAGAGTTCATCAACATGTATAACCATCCAATTTAAAATAACTTATACAACTAACAAATGCTTTTCATTTAATCAGATATAACTTGCCAAATGGGAACCTCTCCAAAGTTAGGCTTGGGGAAAGGTTTTTGTTTTTATTTATGTTTTTCAGGAGAATGAAGGCTAGGGAATCTGAAGAAAACTGGGCAAATGAGACATCTAAAGAAAAATGACAAATCATAAAGAAAAAAATGTCCCAAGGAAAAGAGTAAATTGGCATATTGGTATATCACATATAAAATTTCAAAAGTCTTCCTAAATGTTTGTTTCTGTTCTTCTCTACATACACTTAACACAAATGTTCTTTTTTGTAGTACCAGTTCAATTAAAAATTAAAGCTAGCTTTGGGGTAGGAGAATTGATCTCTCCTTCTCTAATCCCAAACATGTTTGCTAAGAGGAAAATGCAATATCTCTGTATCATGTCAGAAGAAGGAGCCATTTGATATGGAACAGAAGAAAATCAAAACTAAGGGATAATTCTATTGCCACTAATCTTAATTCTTTGATTCTATTTTGATTCTTTAAACTTTTCTTAAGGTATGAATTTTGTATCAAATTTTATGAGATTAATACATGTATTTTAAACTTTTGTTATGATATTAATGGTCATATAGAGTACTAAGTAATTCTAGAAAAAAAACTTCATATAGTGCCTATACATGTTTTTGTGTTGGACTCTTTATCAGTTTTCTGCAAGGAATCAAGACCAGGCCTAACAGCGAATTTAAAGTCTCCAGAAAGATGATGGGTACCCACAATGACAATTCCACATGGATAATAATAATACCACTAAGCTGACAAATATCACTCAAAAATCAACTTTGAAGTACAAACTTCTCAGGACAAATTCAAGATGGCTAACTGAGAAGATCCAGCCTTACAGACTACTTGAACAAGGACTTGAGATAATCCCTGCCCTTTCTCATTATGCAGAGAGTAGACAACAAATGATATAGTTACCTCTCCCAGACCTTTACAATTATTTTGTTTTCATGATCCTCTAAAGATGCCTTCACCCACAAACAGCAAGAAGCAATTTTAAGAACACTATGCCTACATTCCCAAGAGGCAGAGACTGTAGTTCTTGGTCTTTCAGTGGGTTTTGGGTTTGGGATATTTGTCATTGTTTAGCATGGTTGGTTACAAGTTGTTATTGTTAATGGTCAGGAAAGAGGCTAAACAAAAGAGATTAGATTTAAGGTTTTTGTTTGAAAAGAAAAGAAAAAGGAGGATATAGATAAGAGGTAGATTATTGAATCTATTTTGAAAAAAAGATAGAAGTGATGGAATAAAGGGTAGATTATTGAATCTACTCTGAAAAGAAAAAAAGAGAGGATATAAACATGATATGGATAAAAAGGCAGATTACTGAATCTTCTTTTAAAAGGCAACTACTAGTTTTAAATATTTTACATTCAATTGGATTTTTGTATATTGAATAATTATGTATATTGATACAAATTTGATATTGATTTTGTTAGAAAATATTGTATGTATATTTCTAATATTATTCAAGGTATTATACCTATACAGTTGATTTAACAATGTAGTACAATTTGCTAGTCCTTAAATGTTATTATTACTAACTATTACAATATAAAGAAATGGATGTTAGTAGTTAGGCATTACAATAGAACTTGTAGTCATACTAGATATGTTCTCAAGCTCAAGTAGAGATATATTTTAGATAGATATGTCATCTTCAAACCCTTCAGAGATCTACAGAATATGACATTTAAAATTGTAGTAACACAGATTTTTTTTTTCTTTTTCTTTTTTAATGACTATGAGAAATGTCTGCTTCTGACATCACCAATCTACTTCAGAGTAGTAACTAGGCTGACTGAGTCCAACGTCTTGATGGTAAACTTGCATTTACTATCTATCTACAAATCCAATTGTACTGAAGATGCTAGAAGAAAAACTCTAACCTAAAGAAGGAAACCACACCCAAGAAACAGAAAGAATAAAAATGTAATACCAGCAAATAAAAATATGTGGAAAATCTATACTCATCAAAGAAACAAAATAAAAATAAATAATAAATACTGTTTGTTCATATATCCCACCACAAATGGTCTAAATATCCCAATAAAAAGACACAGAATGGATTAATGTCAGGATCTTCAATTTGATTCTATTGGTCCACATGTCGGTTTTTATACCAGTACCAAGCTGTTTTTATTACTGTAGATCTATAATAGAGCTTGAGGTCAGGGATCATGATGTCTCTAGAGGTTGTTTTATTGTACAGAATTCTTTTGGCTATCCTGGGTTTTTTGTTATTCCATATGAAATTGAGTATTATTCTTTCTAGGTTTGTGAAGAATTGTGTTGGTATTTTGATGGGGATTGCATTGAATCCATAGATTACTTTTGGTAAGATTGCCATTTTTACTATATTAATCCTGCCTATCCATGAGCATGGGAGATCATTCCATTTTTCTGACATCTTCTTCAATTTCTTTTTTTAAGGGACTTAAAGTTCTTGTCATATAGGTCCTTTACTTGCTTAGTTAGAGTTACCCCAAGGTATTTTATATCATTTGTGGCTATTGTAAAGGGTGATGTATCCCTGATTTCCTTCTCAGCCTATTTGTCAGTTGTATATAGGAAGGATACTGATTTTCCACACACTTATGAAAATATAAATTTTGACAAAAAAGCCAAAACTGTACAATGAAAAAAAGAAAGCATCTTCAACTAATGGTGCTGGCATACCTGGATGTCAACATGTAGAAGGCTGCAAATAGATCCATATCCATGATGACAAAACATCAGTCCAAGTGGATCAAAGACCTCAATATAAATCCAGGTACTCTGAACCTGATAGAAGAGAAAGTAGGAAGTAGTATTGAATGCATTGGCATAGAAGATCACTTCCTAAATATAAAACCAGTAGCATGGACACTGAGAGAAACAACCAATCAATGGGACATATTGAAACTGAGAAGCTATTGTAGAGCAAAGGACACAGTCAACAAAACAAAGCAACAGCCTACAGAATGGGGAAAAAAATCTTCACCACCCCCATATCTGACAGACGGCTGATATTCAGAATATATGAAGAACTCCAGAAATTAGACTTCAAAATGCCCAACAGTCCAATTAAGAAATGGGCTATAGAGCTAAACAGAGAATTCTCAACAGAGGAAGCGCAAATGGCTGAAAGACATTTAAGATATTTCTCAACATCCCTAATCATCAGGGAAATGCAAATCCAAACAACTCTGAGATATCACCTTACACCTGTCAGAATGGCTAAGATCAAAAACACGGAAGACAGCTTATGATGGAGAGGATGTGGAGCAAGGGGTACTCTCCTCCATTGCTGGTGGGGATGCAAGCTTGTACAGCCACTTTGGAAAAAATATGGCACTTTCTTAGAAAATTGGGAATCAATCTCCCCCAAGACCCAGCTATACCACTCTTGGCCAAATACCCAAGGAATGCTCAATCATACCACAAGGGCACAGGCTCATATCAGCATTGTTTGTAATAGCCAGAAACTTGAAACAACCTAGATGCCCTTCAACTGAAGAATGGATACAGAAAATATGGTACATATACACATTGGAGTCCTACTCAGCAGAGAAAAACAATGACATCATGAGGTTTGCAGGCAAATGGATTGATCTAGAAAAAATCATCCTGAGTGAGGTAACCCAGACTCAGAAAGACAAACATGGTATGTACTCACTCAGAGGAGGATACTAGATGTAAAACAAAGATGACCAGACTGCTACTCACAACTCCAGGGAGGCTACCTAGAAAATGGGCCCCTAAGAAAGACACAGGGATCACCCAATGACAGAGAAATGGATGAGAATGAGCAACCTGGATGTTAGTGCGGGTAATGAAGGACAAGTTTTGAGGGAAAGAGCTTAGGGGAGCGGGAGATCCAACCTGGATCAAGAACAGAAAGGGAGAACAAGGAATAACAGACCATGATAAATGGAGACCACATGAGAATAGGAAGAAGCAAAGTGCTAGAGAGGTCCCCTGAAATCCACAATGATACCTCCACTGTAGACTACTGGAAATGGTCGAGAGAAAGCCCAAACTGACCTACTCTGATGATAGGATGACCAAACACTGTAACTGTTATGCTAGAAATCTGTTCCAATGACTGAGGGAAGCAGATGCAGAGGTCCACTGCCAGGCCCCAGGTGGAGTTCCAGGAGGAATTGTATGAGCAAGAATTGTTGAGACCAACATTACAAAAATCATGGGGACAAATACCCAAACTAATGGAAACACATGAACTATGAACCAATAGCTGCGGAGCCCCCAACTGGATCAGACCCTCTGGATATGTGAGACAGTTGTTTAGATTGAACTGTTTTGGAGGCACCCAGGCAATGGCACCTAGACCTGTCCTTAGTACATGAGCTGGCTGTTTGGAACCTCAGGCTTATGCAGGGACACTTTGCTCAGCCTGGGAGGAGGGGAGTGTACCTGCCTAGACTGAATCTACCAGGTTGAGCTGAAAGCCTGGGGGAGTCCTTGCCCTGGAGGAGATGGGATTGGGGGGTGGGCTGAGGGGAAGGTGGGGGGGGAGGGTGGGAGGAGGGAAGACAGGGGAACCCATGGCTGTTATGTAAAATTAAATTAAATTATAAAATAAAAATAAAGGTTGAAAAAAAAAGACACAGAATGGATGTGAAATTAAGAACCCTTACTTTGTTGTTGCTAAGGAACCTATCTTAGGACGAATAATGGAAAACACCTCAGGACAAAAGGATATAAAATGATATTACAAGAAAATGGACTTATAAAGTTATCTGGTATTAAAATTTCCAAGTCTTTCAAAATAAACCAAACCAACACTAATCAGAAGAGATAGAGAAGGGCAGTACATACTCATAAAAGGAAGAATCCACCCACAGGACACTGAAATTCTTAACATCTATGCAGCAAATAAAAGGCCTCCAAGTTTATAAAAGAAACATGACTACAGCATAAATCATGTATTGGTCCTCAAACATTAGTTGTGGGGGACTTCTGTATCACATTTGTACCAATAGACAGGCCATATTGAAGTCAGGTAAGTTCATATAACACTAAATGCCAACAAAAATTTGAAAAATATCTCATACTAGTAATTTAATAACAAACAGGAAAGCTCTAGAATAAAAAGAAATAACACTCTAAAGAAATAGACAAAAAGAAATAATAATACTCAGGGCAGAAATGTATAAAACAGAAACAACAGCAACAAAACAAAACATAGAATCAATTTAACTATGAATTTGTTCTTTGAGGAAATCATTTCGATTAACACTCATTTTCCTAATTAACTAAAAAGTAAAGAAAGAATATACAACTTAACAAAATTTGAAACCAAGAGAGGGCATCACTGCAGACAGTGAGGAAATCCAGGGCTTCATAATGGCATACTTGAGAAACCTTGGAAAATCTTAAAAAATAAGATATTTTCTTCATATGTACCACTTACCAAAGTCAAATCTAGATCAGATAAGCAATTTTAACATATGTATCATCTCTGGCAAACTATTAGCATTAATTAAAAGTTTCCTAACTAACACACACACACACACACACACACACACACACACATACACACAGAGAAAGAGAGAGAGAGAGAGAGAGAGAGAGAGAGAGAGAGAGAGAGAGAGAAATTGGAAAGAAAGGAAGGAAGGATGAAAGGAAGGAAGGAAAAAAGGAAAAAAGGAAGGAAGGAAGGAAGGAAGGAAGGAAGGAAGGAAGGAAGGAAGGAAGGAAGGGAAAAAGAAAGCAAGCAAACCAGGTCCAGAACTTTTTAGCACAGAAATATTCCTAGATTTTTTAAAGTATTGTAATATGAATCTTAAAAGGTCTAATTAAATAAAAACCTGGAGCCATATATAGGGGTGAAAACCTGAGAGATCAGAGGAGTAAAAAAATCCACCAGCTAACCTCACCTCATTGACACCTCAGTCTCCAAAGAGACCTACTTCTTATATACCTACACCTACATGCCTTTCCGTTTTGCTCCCATTTGCTCTCATGTCTGACTTCATCACTTCCTCTTTCTACCCAGCTCTCTTGTCTGTCTGTACAGACCTCCAGACCTCCATGGTCAATTAGTGTTGGAATTTAAGGTGTGTGCCACCAAACCTGGCTCTGTTCCCAGTGTGGTCTTGAACTCACAGAGATCCAGACAGATCCCTGCCTTCCAAGCAATAGGATTAAAGGCATGTTCTACCACTGCCTGACTTCTATGTCTAATATAGTGGCTGAATTTTTCCTCTGATCCTCAGATAAATTTTATTGGGGGACACAGAAAAAAATATCACCACAAAGTACCATATTAGAAATGATACTCTTTCCCTGAGTTTCTCTCAGTAAGTTTTCCATTTTTATATGGATAGGCTGCTGATGTTTGTGTTAATTTTATATGATGCTAATTTTGCTAAATATGTTTATCAACTGTATTGTAGTAAGCTACTGGAATATTTTACGTTCTTATATATAAAATCATATCATCTGCAAATGAAGATACTTTGAGTTTTTCTTTTCCAATATTGTCCTTTTATTTCTTTACTTTGCCTCATTGCTCAAGTTAAATCTTCAAAAACTGTTTTATATAGGAGAGGGGAGGGAACCTCTTGTCTCCTTTCTTATTTTAGTGGAAATATTTATGTTTTTCTTCATTGTGCAAGATGTTGACTATGGACTTGTTGTATACTGTCATTATTATGTTCAACTGAGTTCCTTGCATTTCTAGAATATCCAGGGCATTCATGGAAAGGGAACACATATTCACTTCTTGCTAGTGCAAGTGCAAAACAGTGGAAAAGAGTGTGGATATACCTCAAAAAGCTGAAATACAGCTACACTTTAATCTAGCTGTATCACTCTTGGGCAAATAACCAAAGAACTCTAATTTTGACTACAGACATACCTGTTCATACAGATTTTTTTTTGCTTTAGTCACAATAGCCAAAAAAATAGAAACAGCATTGATTACTAACTAATGATAAATGGATAATAAAAATGGGGAATATTGGCATATGCCTTTAATCCCAACATGGAAGGTAGAGGTAGATGGATCTCTGAGTCTAAGGCAGCCTAATTCTAACAGTGAGTTCCAAGATAGCCAGAGCTACACAAAGAAATACTAACTGAAAAAATCAACAACAACAAAAATGTGGAATATTTACACAGTGAAATATTATTCAGCAATTCAGAACCAGAATTAGGAAAGTTATAGGAAAAGGTGGAGAGCTGAAAACAATCAATTTAGTGAGGTAATCCACACACAAAAAGACAAATATCCAATATTTTGTTTCATTTGTGGATGTAAGCTTTGAATTTTAAGATATGTATATTGTATTTGGAATACCCTTTAGATACTACTTCATTTAGAGTTTCTGTACAGGGAGGGCTCACAGGTCCCCAAACATGGGCTTGTTGTCAATACTCTTGTTTGCCATAATTGATAGCAAAAACATATTGATAAAGACACTACATTTTGAGTCATAGAACAAGCAGAAGTCAACTATGTACTGACCTAGAAGCGCCACCACTATTGGTGTGTTTTCAATTTGGCAAGGGAAGTAATCAGCAACCTTAAATCAGTAACAAACTTTGTAATCTATATTTAAAATCAGCATAGCAAGACATACTCACTGTTGCAAAGTAGAACAGATGTAATTGAAATAATCAGTAATATTCTGGCTGGATTTAAGACCTGGTCTACTGGTTGAAAGCCATATCTGGCTATTTTATCAGAGCCAAACACCTGTTCCTAGACATGTCATAGGCCCTAGGAAAGAATTCACTGCAGCTGCTCTGCTAAATTGATATTATATAAAATTGATTCCTAATGATTTACTGGAGAAGCCTCTTTTTGCGCTATATGATGATTAACACAGAGACACACAACAGATATCCTGGGGCAGTTGCTAATTAAGTATAAGAGTAAGAAAGAACCTTAGTCCTGACTCAATTACAACCAGACAGGAATAATTCCCTCTTATTCATGTGTGAGCCATGTTTTCTTTATTTGGATCTTTTTAGAGATGTATTTTATTATTAATTATATGTGTGTTTGCACAATTCTGTGTGAGTATACTCATGTGAGTATATGGTGATTGGGGATGCTTTACCTCTTCCTAGAGCCAGAGTTACAAGTGGTTGTGAACTGCCAGATGACCCCCGTGTCCTGTCTAAGAATACTATATACTCTTGATCACCCTCCAGCCCTGAGAGTCAGGCTTCTATTTGCACTGTCTTTAACTGATTGGATGAAGTTTACCTATATCAAACAAGGCAATCTCATCTTTCAAATGTAGTTTGGTAAATATTCTTTAAATTTGCCTTTTTAATGTATTATTTGAAATGTTTATTCATATATACAATACACATTAATACATCTACTCTTTACTCCTTTGTCTAAATCTGTCCAGGCATCCCATCACATCCCAACCAAATTCTATGCCATGCTTTCTTCTTTCTGGTAAATTAATTAATTTTAACTTACTGCTATCAGTTAGTGTATCCTTATGAGAAAAGATGTCTGGGTATTGACTTTTGAGTAGTATGAGAATCCACACTTATAAAGAAAAAGTGACTCTCTTCCCCTGAAGCCTTCAATGAACAAAAATTCTTCTTCAAGGCTTGTGGCCCTGTGAACCTTTCACTGTGGATTTTAAGCTGACATAGGCCAGTTTGTAGATATTGATAGGTATTTCTAGGTAATTGTAGGTATTTGAAGTGAGATGAGTTCATGAATCCAAGTGAGGACAAGATTTCACAGCCTTCATCATATTTGAAGATTTACGATCTTTCAATTTCCTTTTCCTTCTACCCTGAGCATTGCAGGAGAGAAGTAAATATTCAATGATTCTAAATATCTTCAAAAGGACTTAGTATCATAATTGATCAAATATCTTATTATATTATGATTCAATCAATTTGACATAAAACCACCATTACTGTAACAATAGAAAATTCCAGTTGGTGTAGAATATTCATGTCAAAATACATAACCAAGAATACTTACAAGAGAAAGATGGGTTGCCAGTGCCTTGGGACAGACAATGCTGCACCCAGAGTGACATAAAACATCATAAGGAGAACTTTTACTGGTATCAGTGGTTTGGTAGCTGTGGTTTCATGTTTGTTTTTCTTTCACTAAAGTCAAAACAGGAAAAAGTGATGATGTTTGGAGCAGAGATAAGGGTAACAATACAGCTGCAGTTTCTGATTCCCAGAAATAGAGAGCTCAGGTACCCAAAGGCACCATGGTGAATAAATTAATTCTTTTGGAAATCATGGAGCCATGCCAAAGTAAATAGAGATGAGAAATACACTTTCCTGTATGTGAAATGTCCATCTAGAATGTGGTTGTATATGTGAGTGAAAATCCCAATGGGAAATGTAAACAAAACATAGGGAAATTAAAATTTTATAATTATAAAATTATTCATAGAAGAATAAGGTCTTAAACAATTATAATACATATGTTAAAGTGCATAAAAAAGATATAGATGAAAAAGGTATGGTAGTATCTACCTCGAGCCTTCATACCTACTTTCTAGCATCTTTGGTATGAGAAGACACTCTGCACAAGAACAAAATAAAAACATGATGTTAGGAGTCTCATAGAAAGACCACATCATACAACTGTAACAGTGAGAGCAGAGGCTGTTTCTGACTCTTTGGCCTGCTTTTGGACCTATTCCTTCTACAGGATTGCCTCATCCAGCTTTAATAGAATAATAGGTGCCTAAGTCTCATTACTACTTCCTATACTGTGGTTGGCTGATATCCGTGGGAGATCCACCCATATCTGAAGAGAAATAAAGAATGAGGAGTGTATTATGGGATGAGTCAAAAAAAAAAAAAGTATACGGAGGCCAAAACTGTCTTCCAGAGGAGACAGTAACACTGATGCATCTATGAAGTCTCAGGGACACTGGCAGCACACACAAGACACACACAGGTTCAAACCAGATGGGGTCCCAGTACTGAGAGGGAGAAATGGATCCAAACTTCTATGTATAACCAATGAATTATCTCTAATTGATATCAATTGGTAAAGGAAAAAAATCAGTTTTCTCCAATGGAGTACTTCTGGTTATATTAATCACACTTCAGGGTAATCCCAACAACTGGGAGTAGTTGACCAACCTAAAAAGAACTCTGTGGTAATTTTGTAGATATTTGTCTCTTTGTTGTTTTTTTTTGGGGGGGGGAGGGAGGTTTATCTTATTGTTTTTTTGCTTGCTTGTTTTGATTTTTTTCTGTAGGTTTTTAAATGTGTGTTTCTTTTTGTTTGTTTTATAAAGAGAGAGATAGAGAAGTGGGGAAGATCTGGGAGCAATTGGGGGAGGGGGAAATATGGTCAAAATATACTGAATGGAAAAAAATTAAATAAAAAAGAATACAGAGGCAAAAAAGATAGTCACTTTTAGCTCCAAAATTACTTATAACTTTTTGTATCTGTGTGCATGCATGTGGCATTTTGTATAATTCTTTGTCCAGAATCCTTCCATGTAGTCCTGGCCTATAGCTCTGTGGATCTTTGGCTGACACAAATGGTACTGACTTCCACTCATAGGCCCTTTTGATTTTTTTTCACAAAGTCTGCGTATCTTCAGCACTATTACATTTTGTTCTTAACCTCAGATGCACAGTTTGAAAACAACTACATACTATAAATGCCATAATTTTGCATAGCCATATCTAAAAGAAAATAATTACAATTTTGTTTTATTTTTGTTAAAACTAATCATTAAATCTTAGCTGGGCAGTGGGGGCACACACCTTTAATCCCAGCACTGTGAGTTTGAGGCCAGCCTGGGCTACCAAGTGATTTCCAGGAAAGGTGCAAAGCGATACAGTGAAATCCTGTCTCAAAAAAACAACAATAACAACAACAAAAAAGCTGTGGAAGTAAGTTAGTACATAAAAAAAACACAGTATTTCATTTTGATAAAGGACAAAACAAATGTAAGTGTTATTAGGATGAAAATTTGAATAAAAATGATAACCAAACATATATTATAAGAAATCATACAGGGAACACCCAAGCACTGTATAATAATAATTCTTCTAAACTGCATGACCACTATTCTGTAGGTTGGAATATATACTAAGCCACAGAATCTGATCCAATGAAATTTTGATGAATTACAATTATTGAAAGTGTGTTATACAATAAAAATAGAATAAAATTAAAATTTGGTAACAAAGTGGATATGGAAAATCTGGCTGTCTAAAACCTTGAGAACATTCTTGCACTTCGGTAGCTTTCTGTATTTATTTTTTCTTTTGTTTGATACAATCTATTGTCATCTGGAAAATAATGACAGGACAATTCTTATACACTCTTGACATGAGCACAAACTAATACAACTATTTTGGAAATAAGTGTATAGTTTCTGTGAAAACTAAAAATAGAACTTACCTATGTCCCATGTATATTTGTGGACATACATCCAATGGACTTTATGACCTACTACAAAGACATTATACAGCCATGCTCATAGCTTCTTGATTACAATAGCTGGAAAATGGAAGAAATCCACATGGTTAACAACTTGGGAATAGATAAGAAAAATATGTCACATACACAGGATGGAATATTAGCTCTAAAGAAAAATAAATGAAATTATGGAATTCTCAAGAAAACTGATGGAACTAAAGAAAATTATAAGGAAGTAGGTAACTCAAGCCCAAAAGACAAAACCATATGGTCTTTCTCAGGTGTCAAATCTACTTCAAATCCTTTGTTTTGTGCAATTAACTTATGAAACAAGTGGAAGCTAAAAACACTGGGAAGGGAGTTTAGCAGGGGGTAGGATAAGGGAGTGAGGAATAGACTAAGTAAAACAACACCATGGTAAGATCTGGTTCCTGAAACACCACACAAAGAACAGTACCCAATGGAGAAATGCATGGCTCTTTTATAGAAGTATAAATTTAGCATAGAGAATTTAATAATGTTATTGTTTGTTAACTATCTTCATTAATATATTATAGAGGATTCAAAAAATTATACTGAGATGGGTACTTTTATTTAATTCTATCCTGATGTAGGTGTAATGCATGGGAGGAATGAGTAATTCAATGGCTAGTGCAGAAAAAAAAGCATGATTTACTTTTGTCTGGTGATATGATACTACAAATGAATCAACTGAATGTAAAACAAAAGACAAAGAAAATCTCACATTGATTTAACTAGGCAGATAGGAAAAATCCAGTAGAAATGAAAACATTTTGTGATATAGATAGTTACTTTATACATTCTATGGTAGTTTGAATGTACTTGGCCCTCAGAATCTTAAAAGGAATCTCATAAGGAGATGTGGCTTTGTTGGTGTAGGTATGGCCTTGTTGGAGGAAGTGTGTCATTGTGGGGGGTGGGCTTTGAGGTTTCCTATGCTCAAGGTACCACCCAGTGTCTTCATCAAATTTCTGTTGCCTGAAAAATGTACGACTCTCAGTTATTATAACATCACCATGTCTGATCCTTACCATGATGATAATAGATGGAACCTCTGAAGCATTAAGCGAGCCACCCCAAATAAATGTTTTCTTATGGGAGTGGCCTTGTTCATGGTGTCTTTTCACAGCAATAGAAACCCTAAGTAAGACACATTCTAAAAACTTTATCAATATAGCAATTCATCAATGGTATATATGATAATCAGTAGCAAGTTTGTAATTAATCAATGGTATTTATGCTGACTGTAAAACCTAAGGAAAGTTTGAAAAAATTAATATTGATTTTGTTATCATTGTTTTTTTAATTTATTGAACACAGTTTGAATTTGGGTTGGCAATAATGAATTAATGTAAGTGATAGTAGGTGTTCTTATTTATGTCAAGTAGCAATGTGATCATTATTTCTACTATAGCACAAATAATGTAAAAATTATAATATAGATTCAGTTTAAGGATATTAAATAAAAATAGAAATGAAGAGGTATCTTATGTATAAACTGCCCCTCAATTTTAAAAAATATTGTTACTATAGAAAATTATTTTACTTATAAATTTATTTCAAATCCATGTAGAAACAATACTTACATATATTGTTATATATATAATATACTGATAATACTTCATGCCATTTTTTCATTCCTTTTCAATTTTATCAACTAGAAAGTTTAATATACAAATGTATTCTGTAACATACTCCTATTGGGCAGCAGCCGTATATAACATGAAGTTTCTTTAGAGGTATTTACACATTATGATGCACATTGTATTCTATGTTCTTGGAATGTCTCTACTTATGTCAATTGTCCCAGGTGTTTACATTGTTACTTTGTTAAATTCATTACTGTATTTGTTAATACATTATTTGCCATCTAGATCTAAGAATGGATATTATTAAGAATTATTGAATTATGTTAACATTTTTTTTCACGAATTTTAAGCTTCAGTTACCTCACAATAATGCTTAAATCTATCACTTTAATTATCCTTAGTTGTTCTATCTGATGAATAGTATTTATTGAAAATGAAGGCTGCAATTTATAGATATTATGTGTCATAAAATGGCATAAACTATAATTATATTTTCTGTGAAAAGAGTGCAGTAGTGTTGTTGTTTTTTTTTTTTTTTTTTTTTTTTTTTTTTTCTTTACTTTACTTATGTGGGTTCTTAATAACCACTTCAAAAAACAGTGTAGACATTTCAAAGCAATCAAATATATGCAAAAGTTTTGTTTTTTTTTTTTTTTTTTTTTTTTTTTTTTTTAGCTTTGAAGAGAAACCCCAGGTCAGCCAGTAGAAAGTTGCCTTTAAGCAGCAATAGGAGCTGTTGGCTAATGGCATACAAGTGTTCTTGTACTCAGGTAATATAAAATTATGTACATTTTATAGATTTAGGTCCTATTTTTTAAAAAAATCATTTGTTTAGCCCAGTCCACCTCCATTGCCTTGGAACTCTCCTCTTGGTAAGACCTAGGGTCTCCCTAGGTCTTCCTAAACTCCTTTTTCAACTTTTCCTTCTGGTCACTCTTTATCCCTTCTCTGCCCACCAATTCAGAGAAGAACTACTGTAACAGGGACTCACAGCCTCAATTTGGCTGAAACTCAAATTGTTCAGCCCTTATCACAGATTCTTCTTGCAGGACATAGTAATTAATACAGAGACTCATAGCTGGAGAAGGTGCAGACATCAACAGCTAGAACTCAACCCTAAATGTAATGTCTGCACCAGTGATGTCAGCCAATATGCTGTGCTGTCAAGCCTGGATACATACAGCAGAGTGATAAAACAGTTAAACAAACAACAAAGTGGGATTTTTGCATCTTTACCAAGCAAATATCTAAAACTTTGAAATGTGAAATACACCCATAAAACTGAAAGCAGACAATTTAAGAATTGCGTCTAAAATGGTCCTTTGCTCTGAAGAAAAGACTATTTAATGACACTAACTGAAAATACAGCATGTAGAAAAGTAAAGACTTAAGTTCATTACTTCACTGATATTTTCAGTTTTGTATCACATAAATATTAATATTCAGAATTCATAGTAATGGTCAAAGAAGCATTAAATATTGTAGAAGAAAAACTTACTGAGATTAATTACATTGGGTTTAACAAAAAAGAAACAATATCCAGCAAATGTTAAAACTTCTCAATATCTTTAAGCCATGAAGTGAAAATTAATTGTACAGTGGTCAATACTTTACATCCTATAGATATATGTATAGTAAACCGAATTTTGTGCTAAGTCATTGACTTTTGAATTACATTTTTATTAATTTAGTATAGTGTAAAGCAAACACAAAATAAGAAAATAGTTACTCAAAATGTGATGTATTCAGTTCTAATTTTATAAAAAATGAAGCTGGGAACCATAATTTAATATTAATAGCTGGATATGATATTGTATATCTTTTTTGTTTGTTTGTTTTTGTTTTTGAGACAGGGTTTCTCTGTGTACTTTTGGAGCCTATCCTGGAACTTGCTCTGTAGACTAGGCTGGCCTCAAACTCATAGAGATCTGCCTGACTCTACCTCCTGAGTGCTGGGATTAAAGGTGTGTACCACCACTGCCTGGCTGATATTACATGTCTTAGTTATGATTTCTATTTCTGTGATGAAACACTATGACTAAGAGCAAATTAGGGAAGGAATTATTCACTCATGGTCCTCTGGGCTCCTCCAAAGGGTGTGGGTCACTTCTGGCTTCATGTTCTGCAGCACAAACAGCTTGTCTTCTAGGTTCAAGCTGGTTCCACTCCAACCTGGGGATATTTTTCTGGTCATGCCATGGTACTGGTATCTTCAAAATGCTGGGTTCTTCTGCTGCAGCTGGGCTGTGCTTACACTAATAGGTTCTCCCACAAATAACCATTATCCCAGCAAAGCAAAGGTTTTACTTCAGTGGTTCTGCTTTCTTGCTTGTCACAGCCAGATCTAGTGAATCACAGGCAGTTAGCCCCAGCTACCCAGAAACAATGATTGGTAAATCAATGGCCTGGCTGAGTCTTTTCTTTCCTCTGAAATGTAGCAAACCAGGTCCCCATTGTCTGTACTTCTCTCAACATTCTTATCTTCCAAGCTCCTACAGGAGAGCTCAGTGAGCTCTCAACACTCAATGGCTTTTCCAGCTCAAAGTCCTCAAATATTTGCATAATGTCCCCCCTCCCCCTGCAAAAAAAGCAACAAGGTCATGTCTGTCACATTAATACCACATTGTCCTGGTACCAATGTCTGTCTTAGTTAAGGTTTCTATTGCTGTGATGAAACACCCTGAATAAAAGCAAGATGGGGAGAAGAAGGTTTATTTAGCTTACACTTCCATGTCATAGGCCATCTTTGAAGAAAGTCAGGGCAGGAATTCAAAGAGGGCAGGATCCTGGAGGTGGGACATGTTGCAGAGGTGGAGACCAGTTCTGCTTACTAACTTGGTACTGACTTGATCTCATGACTTAGCTCAGACTGCTTTTGTTCGGAGCCCAAGGATAACAGTGCCTAACATAAACTGGGCCATTCCCATCAATCACTTACTAGGAAATGCCTTATAGCTAGATTTTATGGAGGAATTTTCCCAACTGGGATTCTTCCCTTTCAGATGATTCTAGCTTGTGTCAAGTTGACATGAAACTAGCCAGGTTAGTGTTCAAAAGAGGAAATACAAATCGCTGAAAGCAAAGAAATGTCCAACATTTAGTCACTAGGGAAACACTAATCAAGATTACTTTGAGATTTAAGTGGTGGCGCACGCCTTTAATCCCAACACTCAGGAGGCAGAGGCAGGTGGATCTTTGTGAGTTCAAGGCCAGCCTGGTCTACTGAGCGAGATCCAGGAAAGGCACAAAGCTACACAGAGAAACCCTGTCTTGAAAAAATAAAAAAAAAGAGAGAGAGATTTCATCTTGTAGCAGTCAGAATGCTGAGATTAATACAACAAATGACAGATAATGCTTGTAATGATGGTAGTAAAGGAAACACTCACCCATTGTTAGTGGGATTCAAGCTTGTACAGACACTCTGAAAATCAGTGTGGCAGGTCTTCAGAAGCCAGGAATCAGTTTCTTCCAGACACAACTATTTCTGATGCACATAGGAACTGAATGAGACTGTGGCAGAATTCACAGGACCCACATAGGTCCAAGCCAAAAGCATTCCATTGCAAAGAAGCTATTGCCAATTGAGAACTGCTTGCAAAGGCAACATTAGTTTTCTTCAATGGGATCTCATTGGCTATATAAACCACACCCATGTCCAGTAGTAGATAGCCAACACAAAATGAGCTCAATATTTATTTGCAGATTTTTAGTTTCAAACTCTCTTCTCTCTCTCTTTCTCCTCTCTCTCTCTCTCTCTCTCTCTCTCTCTCTCTCTCTATATATATATATATATATATATATATATATGTGTGTGTGTGTGTGTGTGTGTGTGTGTATGTGTGTTATTTTCTGATTTTTAATTTTATTCATAAAAAGTACTTTGAATAAACATACATACATATATAACTAGGTTTACATTTGGTACAACTTTGGTTATTAAAGGATTTTATCTTGTCATTTACAAATCTAAAAATATCAGCTGTCCTATTATTCAAAAAAATTTAGACTGCATTAAGCAAATCCGTGTGCCTTGATTATTATCCTTGAGTACTCCTTTGGGTGTTTTTTGATCTGTATACCTGTTCATCATTCACAGCCTTGGGAATATATCTCTCATAATTTCATTTCTTTCTTTGTCCAAGACTATACATTTGTCATTCTAACATATTTTTTAAATTTAAATCTTGAAAGGTAATCTTTATTAGAAAGTATAAAATCCATCAGTTCAGAATCTGACAGATACATCAGTTACACAAACCGATTCAGTTTGCTGTCTTCACTTTTAGAGAATACTTTCATTTAAGGAATGTTCTTAAACTCTTGAAGTCAAAACCACTATGTCAGTCAAAGGAAACTAATGGTATCTAAAATCAAAGCATTAGAAAGATACTGAAGTGATATATCTCCTTTGTTAAATGCTAGTATTTTAATATTTGAATATATAACTAAATGTCTGATATTTGAAGGAGTGATAATAATCAAAAATAGTAGTTCAAAATGTTTGTAATAAAAGTGTAATACATACCATTTATGGGCTCAGTTATTGCCATAACAGTAGTACAATATGAGTATTGCTTATTATAGATCTTTTTAATTCAAAATATTATTATATTTCAATTTAAGTTTATAGAATTAAAAGGAAAAAATCTTCAAGTTCATGGATCTCTAGATACTGTCCATGTGCCTCTGAATTTTCATGTTTGAAAAAGTAATTTCTGTAGTGTAAGAAGTAGCAGGTTGGGTCAGAAGACTCATAATGTAACATTCAGAACAGCTTGGATTCAGTGTTTTCAGTGATTAGTGGAAGCAGTCCCAGAAGATCTTGAATATTTGGTGTCTTTGAGAAGCTCCCATTATTTAAAAAACACTTGGAAATAGTCCCTAAATTTAAGAACAAGAGAGATAAGGGGGTAGAATTGAATTGTAAGGTGAACATCATTTCATATTTCATTCCTCAAGATTGACACAATCTACTTTATATTTTTTGTATATGAATATCAAATATACCTCAAGTAAAATAAAGAATCAACAAATTTGATCAATATGTGTGTATGTATGCATGTATATAGATGCATATATCTTATTAGCTTCTGATTTAGTAGGTTCTGAAGTCACAAAATATTGGTTTACATATGGATTAAATCCATCTAAAGAATCCAACACAAGAGATCAAGGAAGCAACTCTAGCTGGGTTTGTAACCCACCAGCAAAGTACTTGCCCAGAAGGCAAAAGGCATTAAGTTCCACTTTCAGCATCTCAAAGGGCAGTTTAGGGAAGAAACTCTTCAAAGAGGAGAGATAGATCCCTATGAATGGCTCAACCTGGAAGTTTGTTGTTCCAGTTTTTCTACTGTCATGGGATTCAGAATTGACTTACGACTCCTGTAATATCTCATATGTTCTTTCTCATTTACCTCAGCTCCTCTTTCCATTAAATTGAAAATGTCATTCTGATTCATCCCCAAGTTTAAAAGTGCATGATTTAACATTTTAGTTTTTCTACAATGTTTTATAGCAAATATGATATGAAGGTCTGTGTTTCTTAAAATATGTATGCTGCAATGTAAGGAATATTAAGATTGTGGGTGCTCATTAAAGAAGTGATTAGAAGTAAGCATAAACCATTGTGAATAGGGTTAGTGTCATTTATAAAGGAGAATGAACATTGCTTTCTGTATTCCAAGTGAAAAAAAAAATAACTTGACAACAGTATCTATGAAGCAGAAGGCAGGTTACAAGCAGACGCTTGATTTTTTCCTTTAATATTGATCTTTCCAATCTTCAGAACTGTGAGAATTATATTTGCATTACAGTTGCACATCTACAACTCAGTGTACAGTATTTCATTATAGTGTCTCATGTGGATAATGTCTTCAGGTTCTCAAAATATTGTTAAGGACTCATAAATTTTTGAACATAGTAATTATCTGTATATTCTACAACAACACCATTTTGAATTTTGCTTTCCTTTTTTACTTGTGTTTTTTTTACATTTTTGTAATTATGTAAATATATATATATATTAATTAAATGTCATATATAAGATTATATTGGGACTGAGAATCAAAACATATTATTTTAACACCAATATCCTTTAGTGATGAAAGGAGGATTACCTATTCTTATATTCTCACCTAGGTTCTTGTCATGGAAATAATTTCATTCTCTCAAGGAAATATTTCTATTTACTAAATGCTATTTTTTTTACAAAAATATCATAATTAATGTATTATTAAAAATTATGGCATCACCAACATACTTTATACTTATAAGATGTTTTAGATTGTACATGAACTGTGGTGTCCAGTAATAATTATAATATAAACCAATGGCTTGATAACCAAATGGATCTGCTTCATTGAGTGTCTGCTTTACTGCTGAGCATCCTTATGCCAGGGAAAATTTTCAAATCCTTCCATGAGCTTCACTAAAGTCTGGCTCAGACTAAATGCCAACTATCTAGATGGGGATAACATTTCAAATAAACTACATGCAGAAAGAGAAACAGGAAATAAAAAATATTAAAGAAATATGGGAACTCTTTCAACAAACTTGGATCCTCAATACATGGATCCTCAAAGAATATCTCAAGTTAAACTACCTAGGAAATCCTTTTCTATTAACACGATATTTCACACAACCTTCTCTTTTGTAATCTTGGCAGGAATGTAATTATCATAGCCTTAGGCAGGCCAAACTATCCTCATGTTCTAGGAAATTTGTCAGTTTTATATCTCTGTTTCAAAATTTGCGAGATTTTTAGGGGAATAATCTAGAATATTTTTATGAAAGCAGATGCTCAAATGGTTCAGATTTTAATTTTTAATAAGTCTCCTGATTAAATAGAGATGATACCTCTCCAAAGTACAGATTTAAAAAATAATTCTCCTTTGGCTTTTAGAGTAGATAGATCCAATGAACTAGAAGTCCATTAACAAAGAAAATAGGTGAACTCACATGCATGAAAATTATTCAGTCTTGAATAATGATCTTTTTGTTTCTATACTATTTTTATTTAAATTAAAAAAATCATATATGTATTAAATACATCATATACATTTTACCCTAGAATATACCCAATTTGTCTTTCTGTGTCCCTCATGTACTCTTTTGTTTTTATAATTAATAGTAATATTAACCTCCTGAGTTCAATTAGTGCTGATATAAGCCCATGGATGTGAGACCATCCAGTAGAGCATGGCCACCTCTCCAAAGAAAAGTGAATCCCCTTTCATCAGCAGTCATCAACTGCCAATAGTTCTTCCCATAGGAATGAGGTCTAGGAAGCACCACATCCATTGTAATATTAAACAAAACTTTCTTAGTAGATCAGTATTGTAGCATGCAGCGTCCTGTACTAAGCAAGAACAATAATTTCGTTTGTCCTCATATAGCCTACATAGTATCTTTCAGCAGTATGAAAGCAGGTCACTGGTGAGAGAGTTTCATAGTCAGTTTTCCATTGATTTGACAATTTCTTACAACCATAGTATCCATATTAAGCAATAGAACCATATCATCTTCTTATGGTGAGCAACTAAGAATGACATGATACCATGTTGTTTTGAGAGCCTCTGGAGACTCCATGACCAATAATTTTAAAGTAAGTTTTGAAATATGAACCTAATTAGTCTAATCAATGAAAACCAAGAGTCAGAGATCAGGGTAATAAACTGAAAGATCAAAGAAGATGAGAAGCAGCCACCAGTGACTTCTTACCTCCTGGGATACTCTGACTGAAAGGGGGCAGAGAGTCCTCTCTACCCTGTCTTCACACTTCCTCTCTCTGCCTCCTGAGTGCTGGGATAAAAAGGATGAACCTCCCAAGTACTGGGATTAAAGATGCAAGCCACCACCTGGCCTCTATGGTTAACTAGTGACTAGTTCTGCCCTCTGATCCCCAGGCAAGCTTTATTTGATAGAACACAAACAAAATATCACACAACAAGATTTCCCATGTTTGGTATTGATCTTTTCATTTAATAATTTATGTCTTCAGTGAATAGTACTGTCCACCAATGAATAGTACCTCTTGTCAAATAACATTTTAAAATACATTTTTAACTATTTTACTAGCCAGTAAATTTCTAAAAGGTTTTTTCATACATCCTTAGCTTTGACTAAGATATTTTCAGTTCCATCCTTGTGGTGATATTTTGTTTGTGCTCTGACAAATAAAGCATGCTTAGAGATTAGAGTGGGAGCTAGCCACTAGAGGTCAGGCATTGGTGGCATATAATTTTAATCTCAGCACTTGGAAGCAGGAAACAGGAAGTGACATGGCTGGGCACAGAGAGGAATTGTTAAGGCAGGGTGGAGACAGAAGCTCAGCTCTTTCAAACTGAGAATTCCTAGAGGTAAGAAGTCTTTCTAGTGGCTGGCTGCTCTGCTTCTCTGATCTTTCAGCTTTCACCCTGATACTTAACTCTGGGTTGTTGTTATTAAGACCAATAAGAATTTGTGCTACACATCCTCTTTTGCATTCTTTGTTTCATACCTACTTAAACATTTAATCTCCTTTATTCTTTCATGTCGCCTGTGCTCAGCTATTCTCTCTACTTACATTTTTACTTGTGTTTCAAGATCAGTTTTGAAATAGCATTAATATAATCCATCTTGTTTAAGCCTTCTCCTATGCCTTTGTGTTCCATCTTTACTTTCCTCCATGTTGAACCTTTCTGCCCACATTATTGCCCATCTTGACCTTCATTTTAGCCATCTCCTCTCCCTTATTTTGTTTGTGCTCTATGGTCACTTTCAAAGTACCTGGTTTTCACATGCGTTATAAGTCCACTTACAAAACATAGAGATTGAAAAATAGAATAGACACATGAGAAAAATCATGGTACATTTGTCATTCTAGGATTGGATAACTTCATTTCATGATTTTGTTTTCTTTACATCTGTGTAATATTTCATTGTGTTTATGTTCCAGGTTTTTTTTTTTTATTCATTTATCAGTTGATGGGCATGTCAGCTGATACCATTTTCTAACTTTTGTCAAAAAAAATCAATAAACATAGAGATGTACAAGTTTCATTGCAGTACAATGTAAAGTCCTTTGGATATGATCCCAGTGATAGTATAGCTGGGTCATGTGATAGTCGACTTATAAAGTTTAAGAAAAATGCAGACTAATTTCCAGTTTGGAAGAATACTGTAATAAATTCTTTTCTGAATAAATTTCTGTTGCCAAAACAAAATATCAGAGACTAGATAATATATAAAACTCACTGTTCTTTAACATAGCTTTTAAAAGGAGTGAGTAGGAGTTGGGAAGATATCTTAGCAGTTAAAAGCACATTGTATTAGCACAGAATCCAAGTTTAACTCCTAGCAACCACCTCAGGTGTTTCACAACTGCCAGGAACTCTAGCTTCAATATATCTACTATACTTTTCTTACCTCCTTAAATAAATCAAGTGAATTGTTTAAGAAAGAGAGGAACAGGGTAAATATGATTCTTCATTGGTAAAAATTATCCTGATTGAGTTTTTAACTGAACATGGATTTTTTTTTTCATGTGATATATTCTGATTATGATTTTCCTTTCCAGCTCCTATCTCAACATCCATCTATTTATAATTGTATTTTCTATTTACCTTCCTTGGAAAAATCCTTTCCTGACACCTGGTCTTTTATTCTTTATTTAACATCTGTTCTTATATGGATTTTGGCATGCCAATCAAAGTCTTAAAAGCTAACATTTACATAAAAGTGAATACATAACATATTTTTCTTTTTGGGTCTGGGTTACCTCACTGAGGATGATTCTTTTCTTGTACCATCAATTAATCTATGAATTTTAATTTTTAAATATCTGAATAATTTTCTCTTATTTAATGTACCATGTTTTTTATCACTGATTAATCTTTTGACAGACATGTAAGGTGTTTCCAATTATGGCTATTATGAACAGAGCAGTAATGAAGATGGATGAGCCACAATCTCTGCAGTAGGATGTACAGACCCTTAGGTATATGCCCAAGAGTGGTAGACCAGCACATAGTAGATATATTTCTGGATTTCTGAGGAATCACCACAATGATTTCAATAGCAGTTACACAAATTCTCATGTCCACCAGCAGTGGATGAGTGTTCCACTTACCCCATATCATTGCCTACATGAGTTGTCATCAGCTTTATTGATCTTGACTAGTGTAACTTGAAATCTCAAAGGTCACCCTGATTCTTAGAAGATTGTTCTGCTTTAAATGGATAATACCAGATAACATGGCATAATTTTGTTCATACATATTAAAGTTACAAATCAGTAAGTGAAAAACACATTTTTAAAGATTATGTAAAACTTTGTTTAACAAATGTATAGAAACTATTTTGTGCGTGAATTGTCACACACTAAATTTCTTGTTTTCTCATTGAATAAATATTTAACTAAGTAACAGAAAGTTAGAATAATGAACATAAATTGAGGACTACATTTAGAAGACATTTAAGACTATGTAATTTTCTTATAAATATTTCATTTGTGTTTGATAGAATATAATGTTTTTCTTTAAACATATAAAAATATTATGTCCCTGTTTTAAAACCTAAGTATATATTTCAACACTCATTATTTTTCAAATATCTTAAAATAGAAGGATACAAAGAAAATCAACAATAATATATTTATTTATACTACTGAAAAGCCCAGTCAATCAAGACATCTTAAGTATTTAGAGTTATTCTAGAAGTCAGGTTTTTTTTTTTCATTATTAGTAGTACCAAGCATCTTTCCATTTTGTTCATCCAAATAATTTCAGGCTATGAAATACTATATTTTCTCCAGAGAGACTGTTTGTTCTTTGGCTGCTCCTGTTTTCTATGGGAACTTCTGTTCAGAATAGAAGAAACTGATGGCCTGGAATCCCTAAATGTTAGAGTATTGGTGAAATTATTAAGGCCACTCCATGTAGTTAAAAGGGAGGTTTATTTTGTGGGGTAACTTACAAATGAAGGAGTAGGTTGCAGGGTCTGGCAAAGGTATAGCGCAGTCCAGCGGTGTTCTCTAGAGAACTCTGCTCAGTCTACCTCCAGCGTCCAGGGTCCTGGAACCTTGGTCTTCCGTTTCCTCCTCCTCCCCGCCTTGTGAGCATGACCATTACCGAAGCCTCAATGGGGGTTGGAACTTCCAGGCCAATGCTAGGATGGCTATCCACTACATTAGAGGTCTTTGACCTTGACTCACAAGTTCTATCACAGAAACTGGATTATCTTTGCTGCAGACCCTGATCTTACCTTGAAAATCTGAGGAAGTTATTTGAAAATATAGAATCAATGTCCATCATAAACTTTACAATTCATTAAGTTGGAGATGAGAGCAGAGAATATTGCCTTTATAAAAATGATTATTTTCAATTTATAGTAATATATTTTAAAACATCACTTGAGAATACTAAACCATTTTTCATCTGAAACAGACACTGTTGTTTTACAAATACAGTTGAAATTACTTTCATTAGGTCTACATTGACTTAACAAGGTAAATAACAAACAGGAATTGAAGGATCAAAATTTATGTCACCATGTCTGCCCCTTTTCTTAGGGGGAGGAGAGAACACATAGATTAAGTTTCTGGATCAACCTCCAGATTGGAATATCAGTCTAAGTATCCATATGGGCATTTTAAACTTTAACTTCTACCTGCTAACCATCTAATCTATCAATTCTATTAACTTAATGTTTATTTTACTTCTAATGTTTGAGCAGTGTAGAAAGATCATGTGCTGCATCCTGTTACTGGAGATTCTATGACCAGAAACCTCATATTTCACCACAACTTTAAAATGTCAGAATAATAAATAAAATGATGTAATTTCTATATTTCAGTGGGAAAACATTAGCAAATTATTTAAAATTCTTTTATAGTCTTTCTAAAATATTTAATATTTTGCATTGACTTCCTAAGCAGGCAACACAGAAAATGTTGTTAAATCCAATATTTCATATAATCATAGAGGAAAGTTACATGAATTAAACTATGGTTTTATGTTATAAGTAATGAAGTATAAGTGGTGAAGAGATAAAAATATATTACATTAAAGAGCTTATATTAGCTAAAAAATTGCTTATATAATGCTTCCATAATTATTCAATCTCTGGGAGTTAATGCAAATGTAGTGAGAATAATGTCATAATTAGAAATTTCATGCAGGGGAAAGCAAGATGATTCTAAATCAGTGAAGGCATTTGATGCCAGTACAAATAAGCTGAGATTGATTCTGATGACCCATTCAATTGAAGAGGACAATCATCTGCCTTGAGACATCCTCTGACATCAACATGAGTACTATGGTATCTGTGTGACAAATAATGCACACAAAAATAAATATAATAGTAAAATGTATATATGATTCAAACAAACTCATATAGTATTTGAGAAGAAAACATGGATATATGGTATAGCTATTGTATTTATTGTTTTTTAATGTAACATTTAAAGATTTGATATTGTTAGTACATAGCCATTGGAAATTAGATAGTAAATGGTATTGAAGTTTAGTTACTTGTATAAGCATTCATATGAGATCCAGAGAGATCAGAGCTGACCAATAAAAAGGTTGCACAGGCTTTGGAAGTTCTATAATTTAACCAGAAGCTGTAGGCTAAGGGAGCTGATTCAAGAAGACTGTGTAGGTTCCAGGAGTTCCCAAATTCTTGGTAGAAGCAGTGGATCCTGGGAAAGGGACAAAGCTAACCTGATATAAGGTATTCAGGTATGTGTAGTTGCGGTCCTACATATGAGTGTAGCCTCATAAATCAAAGGGATTTCTTTAGCAGCAAATGGAGGTGTGACTGTTGATTTATTTTATTTTGTTTTTTTATTTATTTTTTGGTTTTTCAAGACAGGGTTTCTCTGTGTAGCTTTGTGCCTTTCCTGGAACTCACTTGGTAGAGCAGGCTGGCCTCAAACTCACAAAGATCCACCTGCCTCTGCCACCCGAATGTTGGGATTAAAGGTGTGAGCCACCACCGCCCGGTGATTTATTTTATTTTTGAGATTATAATATAATTACATTTCTTTCTTCTCCTTCATCCATCCACCTCACATAATCCTCACCCTATAACCTTCCTTCAAATATAGTGCCACTTTATTCATTAATTGTTATTATATACACACATGTATATGTAAACACAAACACATACATATTCCTAAATATATTCTGTTCAGTCCATATAATGTTACCTGTATGTATATGTTTAAAGGGATGGATTGCTTTTGCACTGAATAGCCAATTGGTGTGTTCTTCAATGGGAATAGCCACCTCTCCTGTTTCAAGCTTTTCTCAATTCCTTTTTAGTAGTTTGTGTAGAGTTGAGGCCTCCTGGGTTTGACATGGTCGTTGATATTATTCTAGTTCAGCTTGTATTTGGGCAATTGTTATTGAGACTTTATGGTATAGCTTCTAATATCACTAGGATACACAATCTTACAGCACAATCCCTGATTCTCTGACTCTTACAACCTTTTTGTAACCTCTTTACAATGTTTCTTGAGTCTTAGGTACAGGATAATTTTATAGATGAATCCATTGGGAATCAGCTCCATTACTCTGTATTTTGATTGATTATGATTTTCTGTAGAGGTTACTGTTGATTTTGGTGTCAGTTTTCCATGAATTACAATCATCTTGGTATAGAGACTCTCAGTTGAAGAGCTGTCCTGATAGATCTGATTGATAATTAAACCCACTCTGAATGTATGTAAAGCTTCATTAGTAGCCCAAATAAATGGCACAACAGATGGAAGACTATTTTCTTCAAAGACAACTCTTGGCTGCATGGGACTAGAGTAGGCCTTCTGCATAGCCAGACAGTTGTGTAGCATGATCTGCTTAAGAGGACCCCTGGCAGTAGGATCAGATACTATCCCTGGTTCTCCAGGAAGCCCTTTGCAGCCTACTTCTATAATGAAACACCTCAACCAGCCTTGAGGCAAGGGGAGGGCCTTGGATCTGCCTCTACTAAATGTACCTACCTGTGAGAGGCCTTACCATCTTGTAAGGAGGGAATGGGGGGTGGGTTGAGAGAGGGGGGGGCAGGAGGAGGAAAGAAGGGGATTTGGGTTATGTAAAATGAATAAAAATTTTTTCTTAATTAAAAAAAAAAAGACAAGTCTTGGTTTGCTGTTAGGCCTTAGTGGAAACTGAAGGTTTGGCATTGAGTCCCATTGCCCACTTTGAGATGGCATTATCTTACACAAATTGCGATGAGGTTGGATGAGAATAGCAACAATCTATTACCAAGTGGATGTTTATATGTTTTCATATATATATATATATATATATATATATATATATATATATATATATATAATTTTCATATATATGAAGCTATTTATCAAGCCACACATAATATATTAACCATATTGCTAAAGTGACTGTTACTGGTGGCCTTAGCCTGGACAGTTTGACTAAGATTTTGAGATTATCATATATTATTTGAATTAGTATCCATTGATGTATGCTATTATTTTTCCTATAGCCAGTAGTCATTTCCAGTATTAAAAGGGTAAGAATAAGCAATGTACCACTCATAATTAACTCTCATGACATATTCAGAAAACTTTGCTTCTTGTTCCTTCAACCTCATAATCTTCATGCCTAGAAGTTTTATTCCATATGGAGAAATAAATCTGCCTGAAGGCACAACATACATTCTCTTGAACTTGAAGTTAAGACTTGCTTCTGGCTATTTTGAGCTCCTGATATCCTATGTCAACTGGCAAAGAAAAAGGTAACAATATTAGGACAAGCATTTTATCCAGAATATCAGGGAGAAGTTGTGTTGTTTCTCCACAATTGAAATAAGGAGAAATATGTTTGAGATCTTCTTGTGTGTCTTTGGTTTTGCCATGTCCTTTGATTAAAGTCAGTAGGAATTTTCAACAATCCACTTAAAGTTTGATGGTGAAAGTCTCAACCTTTCAGGGATGAAATAACATAACACAACAGGTAAAGAACCAAGACCCACTAGAGTGCTTGATTGAGAGTGAGGGAAATACAGAATAGATCTTTGATCAAGATAGTTGTAAATACCATCTAAGGCTATGTAACCAGTTACAGGAACAATAATTTAAAATTATATAAATATTTTACCCTGTTAATAATATAATTGTGCATACTCTAAATAGATACATGTGATTTTATTATTATTTATCATGCAATATAATATTACATGAGATAATAGAAGTGGTTAAGTATTATAAATCTATTTTACGGTTTTTAAGTTTGGAGACCTTGAAGACTAAACAATACTCAAAAAGACTTTGTTCCTCAAACTCTTTGGATACTAGATTAGATTCTAAGCATTGATGGCTGGTCACTATTGCAACTAAATTTGTTGTATTCTCTGCTGTTTGGTTTTTCTTTTCTGTATTTGTTCATTTGCTATAGGCTTGTATTTTGTCTTGTTTTGTTTGTTACTTTTCCCTTTTTGATTAAGAGTGACTTCTTGGTACCATGCTGTGGGATGTCTTGAATGTTATAAATAAATAAAACTCTGATTGGCCAGTAGCCAGGAAGGAAGGACAGGATAGGAATGGCAAGGAGGAGAAGAATTCTGGGAGGTGCAAGGCTAAGGCAGAGAGATGCTGCCAGCCGCCACCATGACAAAGGAGATGTAAGCTAACAGTAAGCCACGAGCCACGTGGCAACTTACAGACTAATAGAAATGGGTTAATTTAAGATAGAAGAAGTAGATAACAGGAAGCCTGCCATGGCCATAAGTTTGTAAGTGATATTAGTCTCTGTGTGTTTTCTGGGTTAGTTTTGAGTGGCTGTGGGACTGGCAGGTAAGAAAGATTTATACTGACCATGGGCCAGGCAGGACTGGAGAAAACTTCAGCTACAGTACCATAATGTTAGTATAATGTTACTTGTTTTTGATACTTAAAGATTACAGTTAAAGTATTTGAGACTTTTAAAGCATTAAAGTTTCTTATTAATTTGAACAACCTTTCAAGTGGACAATATTTCAAAAAATTTGAGACTTAGAGGAGAGCTTTGTTGTATATGATTTATTTTGCAATGTTTACTTATTTATTTTATTTTGCTAAGTGTAGGTTTGTGTGCCTGAATAACATGGTGGTTTTTACATTGTCATGTTTGTTTATCAAACTGACCAAGTGTAAATTATGATAATTAGTTTTAATTTAAGACCCACCCCATGGGTGGAAGGAGCCTTTTGGTAGCAGTTGATATGAAAGGAACATGTCAGAAGGACCATCACAAACTTTGTTCTTGGCTGTCTCTACTGCCTACTTCTTTCCTTTTGCTGAAGAGTTGCTTGACCTTTTTGCTGCTGCTGTTTCCTTCACTGATACCTGAAACAGCTTTTCTGGACATCCATTTTTGACCAAGGACCAGTGGCTCTTCAAGAATCTTCCAGACCTTCTAGCTATATTGGGATTGCAGGGGGACCTAGAAATGTGAATGAAAAAGTACAGGGGTTTTAGTGTCTCAATTGTGAGACGATTTTTGTTACCATTTTACACATGACATGTATTTATAGATTATGTGTATAAATATATACTTATGTATATATTAATATTATATATTCATGTTATCTATTGTTCCTCTAGAGAAACTTAACTAATATAATATTAATATATGAAATTCTCAGAAAAAATACTAATTTAAATTTAAAATAGGAAACAGAAAGAGGAAAAATATAATATTAACAATTTTTACTTGTCATAAATTAAAATGTTTATTTTTTTCTGGACCATAACTTGTTCAATATAGAAACACCCTTAATTTAGTTGGATTAGATGTAACAAAAATAACATAATATCATTTCTAATATTTATATTTTAAAGTAAGTATGTTTATTGAACTATTATGTTTTTAGCTGCCAAAAATTCAGTATACAGCAACTTAAAGAAAACAAAACCAGCCAGGGTCCCCTCCTTTTGCTTGGATTGTTTGCTTCAAACTAGTACTCAAGTTCTAAAATGTGCCACTTAGAACCTTTTAGATTTGTGCCCTAACCCATGACTACAAGTTTGTATCTTGGTATTATGCTTAAAATACTGTATTTCTGTCCTGTCAAATAACTGCTATTCTTCACACCCCATCCTATTTTCTGTCTCCTGTCACATATGTTCTTCCTGAAACTATGAGTCAGACAACATAATGATAAAGTGAAAATGTGTTTGTTTTTATCACTGAGGAGGTGATAACCCAGCGTGACAGATTTGTAGCAGGTCCTCAGAGGAAAAGAGAAATGCTTTTCGAATCTATTGTAGCACAAGTGCTTCAGTACACTTGAATGGGATTAGGTAGAACTTATGATTTAATAGTTCTTCAATGGCAAGAATTGGGAATAAGGATTTGGAGAGCTGTGGAGAATAATCATTATTTATTTAATGACAAACACTGAAAAACAGAACAAGTTGGTGTTCTTCTAAATATGTTTATTTTTTCATCAACTTCCCCAAACAAAGAGCAAAAATAATTTATAAACTTTTACTTTCTCCAAAAGTTCCAAGTATGTTCAAGTATGTTTAGTCCATTGATTTTTTTTTTTTTATTTTAGCACTGAGATAGTTCTTGCTGCTGCCTTCTGCCTTACTGTATTGGATTCTGCATAGGACAGTTATGGGTTCACAAGTACCTATTTACTAATCAATTAATATTTTGAATAAAAGATACCATATCTTATTTATCATTAGCATTAAAATCTTGTTATGGAAACATAGTGTAGTGAAAACTTCCTATAATCAATAAAGGTGACCCTAAGTAAGTTCTCCTAATTGAGGGATATGGGGTCCTAGCTTGTAATTCCTTGTCACCAAATTGGGCTTCCAGTACCAGGACTGGTTTTCATTCAGTTGGATTTTTGAACAAATCAATCCCAGGGAAATTCCCAAACAACCCAGGCTGTTTCGAAGACAATGGTTTGCTCTCCACAAACTGATGACATGGCTCCATTTTTGTAGACAACACCCACACAACTCATTGAACACAGAGAAGTGAGATTACTGCCTACTTGCAGCATTCACCACTATGTTTTAATGCTGTTGATGCAGGAAGGTACTCTGAAGGCTACCAAAAGAGACATGCAAGTAACAGAAAAAAACATAAGACCCTTGAACAATCTATCCTGCCATAATCCTGCCAGAAGATATGCTAGGGTAATGGTGGAACAGAACTTAGAGGAGTAGCCAACTAATATCTGATTTGACTGAAGTCTTACTCCATAAGACAGACTCAATACCCAACATCACTTTGTTGATCAAGAACCAGAGACTAGATAGCCCAGCGACCTAGGGTAAACCAAAACACTACTGGTCTCTAAAAAACTTAGCAATAAAAAGAGTACTAAGGATATTCTGCTGTGCTCATAGAGCAATGCCTTGGTCAGCCATTAGAGAAGTTTTCTCCTTCATCAGATGGGAACAGATAGATCCACAAGAAGACATTTTTAGAGGTAAACACTCCTTGGAGCACACAGATCTAAATGGGATATTTCCATCAAACCCCTCCCCTCTGGGTTCATGGGACCCTACAGAATAGGAGTGATAAAGAGTGTAAGAGCCAGAAGAGATGGCGAACACCAGGAGAACAAGGCCCTCTGAACCAATTGAGTGAAGATCATAGAAACTCCCAGAGACTGAAGCAGCAAACCCAGGGCCTACACGGGTCTGCATCAAGTCCGATGCATATAAATTATAGCTTTCAGATTATTATTTTTATGAGATTACTGAGTGTGTGAACAAGTGGGTCTCTGATTTTTGTGCCTGTTCATGGGACTCTTCCTCCTGTTGGGTTGCTTTGTCCAACTTTGATATAATGATTTTTCTTTTATCTTAATATATTTTATTTTGCCATATTTGGTTGATATCTTTTAGAAGTCTGTTCTTGTCTAATGAAAGACAGAAAGGAAGTAGATTCACAGGGGAAGGGAGGTAGAGAGGAACTGGAGGCGTACAGGGAAGGGAAGCTATAATCAAAATAGATTTTATGAGAAAAGAATCCAGGATAAAAATAAAATAAAATGTGTTCCTGTATTACTTGATGTCTATATAACTGGTGAAAATTCCTTTAAATTGTATGTTTTACATATTGCATTATGAAAATATATCATGATATATGTAATGAACAACTTGAATACAAAATGATTTAGGCAATCAAAGAATATACCATATGTTATATAAATTTTCTTCTAAGGAAGCATCAGTTAGGTTTTGTAACAATTTCAGATTTAGAAATACTGAAGTGCATACCCTACATACATTTTTCAACACATATGAGCCTTCAGATTTTATCCTTTTTTGATATTAATGTTCTTTTTTTAAGATTTATTTATTATGTATACAGATGAGGGCACCAGATCTCATTACAGATGATTGTGAGCCATCATGTGGTTGCTGGGAATTGAACTCAGGACCTCTGGAAGAGCAGTCAGTGCTCTTCACCTCTGAGCCATCTCTCCAGCCCAGATTTTATCATTTTTAAGAAATTTTATCACATTATACTTTCATGATCATATAAATTATCATTCCTCTTGGATAAGCAGAGAGGTGTGTCTTAGCTTGCCATATTTTCCATGAACATAAATTTTGACACTATATTGTTGCTTTTCTACTTGGAACTTTTCTCACTGATCATGAAAAGTTTCAGGTGGTTTTTGTTCCTTCAGTATATTTATGTATATCATAATTTATATATCATATTTACAATTGAGGTTATTTCAATAAAATTTTGTACTTTATTATGCTTATTTGGAATTTATTCTATAGGAATTTATTTAATATAATAAACATTTGGATGTGGTATTGTGTTCCCAAAAGTATTGTGCAGGCTAATAAACTTATCTGGGGTCAGAGAATAGGACAGCCACAATATTAAACATGAGTACAGGTAGTGGTAACACATGCCTTTAATACTAGCATTCCCGAGACAGAAATCCCTCTGGATCTTTGAGTACAAGGCCACATTAGAAACAGCCAAGCATGGTTGCACACACCCTTTATCCTAGAAACCCAGCCTTTAAACCCAGGGAGTTACAGCAGAAAGAGAAAGATTATATAATGAGTGAAGACCAGAAACTAGAAGCATTTGGCTGGTTAAGCATTTGGCTGATTAAACTTTTAGGCTTCTAGCAGTAGTTCAGCTGAGACCCATTCTGGATGAGGACTCAGAAGCTTCCAGTCTGAGGAAATAAGACCAGCTGAGGAACTAGCGGGGTGAGACAGCTGTGGCTTGTTCTACTTCTCTGATCTTCCAGCATTTACCGCAATAACTGGTCTCAGGTTTATTTTTATTAATAAGACTTTTAAGATTCCTACTATATCTGGACTGATGTGATTTGGAAAAAATACATAGTGTAAAGCCATTACTATTTTTGTTTTTCATTTAAACCAATTGCCATACTTTCCCTACAAATTCTGGTATCACATCTATTGTTTAACATATTCTATATTATGAATTTGACTGTCACAGACTGTTGATTCCCTTTCATTTGTTCAATTCTATCTTTGTATATGAAGATAATAATGTATTTTTTATCTTACCATTAAAACTTTCTTTTCAGTCTTGCTAATTAATCTCTTACATTTCCAACACACCCACCACAAGTCTAAATTATATGAAACATGTGGATTTTAATTATATTCAAATCTATGTATTTTAATTATCTTTGCTTAATACTGTCAAAACAAAACTTAGTTGTCACCAAAAGGAAATACAAGATCGTTTATTCTGAATCAAATATAAGTTCTCATGGCACGGAGACACAGATACAGATTGTTTATACATGTTCTAATGTGGAACTGCTTACATGACATTTTATGGTCATAGAACAAAATAAGACATAAATTAATACATTTTTCAAATGCATTTGTGGAATATCAGCAAGGTGGGCCACATGGTTCAGAAAGCCCTGTTACAGGTTTAGATGGTGTCTAATAACATTTAAAATTTTTTGTGTCATGGAAGCTAACATCCATTGGAACATCTCAAGTATTTGACCTGATAGTTGGAGGATATTAGAAGTCAGATGCAGAGATGAGGAATGGATGAACATTAAATGAACTCAAAATAGTCCAAGATGAACTGGCTCTGGATTTTGCATCACTTAAACTGCCTGTTTTCACAGAGTTCTAATTAGTGGATCAACCTTGTAGAATCTTGAGAATTTGTAATATTTTTGTCTAAGAACTGCAGGACACAATGCCACGAAGCATATTGTAATATATTCACTATCTGCCATTTAAACATAGGTATCTTCTTTTTCTAAGTATTATGGACACATTTTATTTTATATTTTGAAATATTCTAAAATTTTGAAATTTTATTCATATAATTCTAGTGTATTTTGCATAAATCTATTGTATGTATCAATTATTTAAATTTGGAATTTGCCCAATAAGCTTCTATTTTGAATACTGATCTCCATTTGAGGGTCTTGTTTTGAAGATGCATTGTGGAATTTTGGGGATGCTACAAGGGGCAGGACTTTGAAGGTTTGACCCACGGTCAGTTCTGGTCAAGCCATCTGACTCCTGGTAAAATGGAAGGTGAAAAACTCCTCACACATGGATGCCTAACCACCCCTACCCCATCATTATGACTGAAACCCTCTGGTTTACCTCAGCCTTTTATACCTTTAAAACACAGACATTTGGAGAATGTTATGCTTACCCCTTATTTAATAGGGATATTTTAAGTTTCACCTTTGCTTTAATGTTATCCTATAGTTTTAAAAAATCACATATTTTAAAAGTATAAATTATAGTTAAGAAGTTGTATAACAAAATTCCTAACTTCTTGAATTACCAGTAGTAGAAGGATTCAAATCTTAATTATCCTTATTGCATTTTACTAACTGCTCCATCTCTATTATCTTATTGGTGAAGTGAAGCTAATCATAATACATGTAAGGATGCTATCTATAATACTTAGAACTATATTATTCATTGCTAAATAAGTTTTAGCCAAATTCAAAATGACTTACTGTTGTGGAGTGGTTTGAGATTTGTTATATTTTTTAAGCTGTAGAACATTTGTTTAATCATGCAAAGATATGTTACATTCTTTTATGTTGCATTTGTTTAACTCTGTGAAGCTGTGTTACTTTTCCTGTCTAAAACATCTGATTTGTCTACTAAAGAGCTGAATGGCCAATAGCAAGGCAAGAGAAAGGATAAATGGGGCTGGCAGGCAGATATAATAACAAAAGTAAAAAAAGCAAGAAAAGATGAAGGAGGGAGAGAATTAGGAGGACTCCAGGAGCCAGCCATCCAGCTGCTCAGCAAGTTACAGAGTAAGAAGTAAAGAAAGGTATACAGAAATAGAGAAAGGTAAAAGCCCAGAGGCAAAAAGATAGATGGGATAATTTAAATTAAGAAAAGCTAGCAAGAAACAAGCCAAGCTAAGACCAGGCATTGATAAGTAAGAAAGAGCCTCTGGGGTTTATTTGGTGGCTGTGTGATGGGCCTTCAAAGAGCAAAGAAGAAAAGGAGTAAAAATGCAACAGTGACTTACTTTCACTGTATTTGCTTTTCTTCTTTACATTCTGAGCTTTTAAATTTGGTATCATTGACTTTCCATTATTCAATATTCTTACTATGTAATTTATTTACTTGATAATGTCATATGAATTACTCTTTCTTTACTATGAATTTCCTGTTTTCTTATTTAAAATATAATTTCAGTATTTCCACACTGTCCTCCCTCCACCTATTCTATGCTACCCACATCCACTTAAATTCATAGCCTCTTTCCTTTAAATTTGATTATTATTGTTAAGCATGTATGCTCATGCACACACACACACAGACAGACACACAACATACATATATAAATACAAACTTCTGTCCAGCATGTGTGTGTGTGTGTGTGTGTGTGTGTGTGTGTGTGTATGTGTGTGTTTGTTTAAGGCTATTTGGTATTGGGTTTTGTTTTCTAATCCCTGAAGAAGACTAATTCTCCTTTTCTTAATATTGGTTAATTGCTTGTTGCTTTTCATCAACAGTTGAGGGTCAGAGAGAACTCCACCATCCACAATGTCAGTCAACTGATGTCATTTTTCAGGTCTTGCTTATGTGACCATGCCACTGAAATTCCATGCAACTAGAATTCCAAAATGGTTCAACCACTTTACTATGTATATCTGTCCTTACATTTTTTATTAAGTCTCACTTGGCAAAAAAAAATATTGAGCACATCATATAATTCTTAAAGGACCTTATTCTACTGTAGATCTCAAACTGGTCACTGACTTCCTCTGCAAATCTGTGTAAAATTTAGTGAAGGTTTTTTTTTTTTTTCCTTCTTCTTTTTATGAGTGCTTTCTCTGTGACCTTCAACAATACATGTTTATCTCAGATGTTTCTGTTGTTTGTAGGTTTGTATGCTTCCACCCTCTATGGGTTTTTGAAGTCTGGAATGTGGGTTGGTGATTCCTGGGGATTCTGAGACCCTTCAAGAAAATCTTCAAATTTGAAACTATATTCATTTACACTTTCATACATGTTGAAATTTTTCCTTTTTTCATTATATATAGTATCACATAGATTGAAAAGAAGAAAAGATATGAGTCTAGCTATCAGCTAGTAATCTAGGAAGTAAATAAATCTGAAAACCTTATAAACAAATGTATCTCAAGTGATTTTCAAACTTATCAAAAATATTATTTTTTAAAAAATTGCTATCAATGCATTACAAATGGAGAGATGAATTTAAATAGTTAGACAAACAAAATTTAAGTCTCCATTTTGATTTCTAATAGAATAAATATTATTCTATGTTCCTTCTGCTGCTATAATTAAGAAATTAACTTCCCTCTCTGTTGTTGACCCAACTTATTTACTATTCAAAGCAGAGTGGTTACCCCTGAAAACATATACACATAAGAACAAAAACAGACCCACCATGTTTTATTTATATATATTTACTCATACATATGTACGTATGTATGTATGTATGTTACAATAGAAATCAAATAAAAAGAAACTATCAACTTGAGAGTGAGATAGTGACGTTGGATGGCTTCCAGGAAAAGTAACTGTGAGGGACTGAAGAAATGAAAGTGTAGGAGGAGATCTAAATCTATTTCAACTTGAAATATTAAAAAATAAAGGACCTTTGAGAGTATCATGAATATTTGAAGACTTAAATAGTTTCTAAAACCAGAGTTTAAAGAACTAGTTCTTTGGTAAATAGAAGTGCACACTGCAGCTGCCCAGGTACATATCTGGCTGCAATTTTAATTCAGTCTCCAATGTTTTGTTGCTTATTGAATCTTACTGTATTTTAGTTCTCATAATTCTTATTATGTCTGTCATTGGAGATTTATTTTTCCTGACTTTAGCACTAGAATCTAATATTTTTGTCTTTCAACCAATTGTATACATGAGAAATTGGAGAGAAAAAAAAAAAACAAAACAAAACCTCTTCATCATCTCACTCTGCTAAATTAGGTGACAGTGTACATAGTAATTTGTCTTAATTTTTGCCACCCAACACAGCTTCATCTTGGTTTCCCCATTACTGGCAGATTTCTATGTCAGTGTGATGTGACTGTAAACAAAGCTTAAGGAAACAGAATAACATTTAAAACTGTGCTTTTATCAGTGAAGACATTTCAGAATATCAAGGATTTTGTGAATGTATTGGAATTATTTACCATTACATGAATATTTTGACCTTAAGTAAACATTATGACTAGATGAATAGACCAAACTATTATCAGCAACAAAATTCCTTGGCAATTTGAAGGCCTTTTTCATATTCTCTTGGAAATACAGTAGGATTTTCATCATAGTGATAATGACTACAGTATAACTGATGGACCTCTCTGAGTTTGTTACTCAGCTCTGCAGATGGGCGGGTACAGGGCTCCAGCCTGGTGTGAGGCACTGATATCTTTCTAACTTTTTCTACTATTGATGTATAGGATCAAGAGTAAGATGAAAGCAATAAATACAGGAATGAAATGCTTTGGAGAGCATACAAGATGGTGACAATGGACAGCATGTTTTAAGGAGTCAGGTGAAGTCTAGAGTGACAAAGAACCTCAGGTTTCCTGAGTTTGTCACACTATTTGGCATCCATACTCACAGAAATCTTCTCTGTTAAACTGGAAAAGGACGGTGAATGTACTGCAAAACTATATCCGTGACTATCTTTTCATATATAGCAATACCTCACTAACTTTATAAATACTTGTTTTTAAATTAACTTATAAAGCATAGGTTTCTACATAGGGTTTTCAGACATGTATCATATTCTGTATGCTCTCACTCCCCTCTTCCCCCATTCATCTCCCTACCTCCCTTCCCCACTGAAAACTTCCACCCACAGTTCTCCCAATCTCCTTTTGGTATGATATCTTCCCTATGGCCCTCCCCCAGAGCCTCTTTTCCTCCAAGTCATGTTGGTCATTTTTTATATTTTTGGACTTTATACATATTTTCTTCTAAATGACTCTTAATATATAACAGTTAGAAGCTAGGATCACCCTATGAGAATTTATGTGGTATTCATCTTTTTAATTCTGGGTTTCCTTGCTTGAAATATTTTCTGGTTCCATTTACTTTCTTGGAAGTTTCATTTTATTTTCAGATGAGTAAAATCATGTGTATATGTACTGCATTCTCATTATCTCTCCATCTGTTGATGGGTATCTAGGCTGACTGTGTATCCTTGCTATTGTGAAAAGTTCAAATATCAAGTGTATCTATTGAATGAGTGAGGGTCTTCTGTATATATGCTCAGGAAGATTACTGCTAGGTCATGTGGAAATTCTATTATTTTAGTTAGAAGTTATAATTATATATATGTACGTACATACATACATACATACATATATATATATATATATACATACATTCACACACACACACACACACACACACACACACACACACACACACACACATATATATATATATATATATATATATATATATATATATATGGTATTCTAGCCTATAATTTGCTCCAACAGTTAAGGAGTGTTCTTTCCCAATATATTCTCCTGCATTTGTTGTTTGTTTTCTTTATTACAATACTTTAAAAAAATTAAAATTAGATTTTACTTTATCTGTATAGCTGTTTGGCCTGTGTGTATTTGTGTGCCTCAGGTACATAATAACTTATGCCCACAGAAGTCAGAAAGAGGGCATCTGAATCCCAGGACGAGAGTTAAAGATAGCTGTGAGCTGCCATGTGAGCACTTTAAGTAGAACTCACTTCCTCTCGGAGGGCAACTGCTGCTCTTAATCACTATGCCAACTGTTTAGCCCCTTATAATCCTTGTTGATGGCATGAAATTGAATTTAATTCTCATATTTATGATGGCTAGAACTAGTAAACTTATTTAATGGGTTTTTTAAGGCCATTTAAATTTCACTTGAAAAACTCAAATTTACTCATTTACTTGATTAACTACTTCGCTTCTTTTTTGGAAGTATTAACTCTTTTTTTTCTCTGAGTTAAAGCTGGCAAATTGCCAGGGACCAGCCTCAGCAGTTTCAGGGGTCTGAAGGATGAGATACCTGGAAGGCGCAGTAGAGACACAGAGACAATGTTCATGCAAGCTGACAAGTCACTTCTGGCTTCTGCAGTTGCTAAGTTTCTTTTGCTCCCCTAGCTTCTCTTAGCTTCTCTAACTTCTCTAAATTCCCTTAGCTTCTCTAGCTTCTCTTAGCTTCTCTTGATTCTCATAGCTTCTGCTTTTGCCCTGGTGACCTCAGCCTTTTAATATCATAAGTAAAGGGAGAACAGAAAGAAAAGGGGTAATCACTCAGTACAAAACGTTCTCATAATTCCAAAAATTATTCTTAGAAAATCAATATATTCTTCATCATCTTTTTTTTTGTTTGTTTTTTGAGACAGGGTTTCTCTGTGTAGCTTTGGAGCCTGTCCTGGAACTCACTCTGTAGCCCAGGCTGTCCACGAACTCACAGAGATCCACCTGCCTCTTTCTCCCTAGTGCTGGGATTGAAGGCATGTGTCACTACCACCCAGCTTCTTCATCATCTTTTACTAAACACAGGAACTATCCCAGACTTAACACCAAAGCAAGCATAATCTATTTTTATTATTAATAATAATATAATCTGCTGAGCACTTGACCCAGAGGCTAGCAACATGCAATTGTGCAAAACAGGTAAAAATAAGAACAGTGGTCAATGTACCAGACAGTAATTTCCTTCTCACACAGCCTGTTCCAACCTCAAGACCCCTGTAGCTGCCTAAGTTCCTCCTCAGCCCTCTGCAAACACTAAGCCCCATGAGTGGTTGTCTACAATGACCTCAGACAAGAAATCTGTCCCTTCAAGTCAGCAACTTCTATTCTTCTATATCCCAACAATTCCAAGGAAGACCTAATCTAATTTTTAGAGTTTCTATGAAAAGAAGCTCACCTTTCCTGGCAGCACTTTTCAATCTAGGAACCCAATAAATCATATAGCAATCACTCCATCAATTGTCACCTTGTCTCCCCACTCCTTCAGGAGCAAAAAAAAAAAAAAAAATCTGGATTAAAGTTGTCATCTCCCTTTCTTGGTGGAGGCCACTATTTTCTTCCTGTTCTGGGTTCCCACACTTTTAGATTGTCATCCCATCTATATATTACTCCATCCACAGTCTTCAGCCAATATCCCTTAGGGTCTCAAGTTTTACAAAATGTCCTTGGAATATCCTCAGAAACTGAATTATTCATCATGGCCAATTTGAGTCCAGTGTGTTGATACACATCATACAATGTACTATAGTTGACCACCCATTTGGTACAGTTTATCCAAGCCTGAAAAGCTTCTCCAGGTTCTTTTCCTTGAACTGCATAACTGCCTTACCCTCAGCCTGGGAGATCATCTAAGTATAATTTCCTGTGAAATTTATTTCACTCCTGTCCTGTATCACAGAATTCACCATTGATCTAGGAACACAGAACATGATGATGAGCTAGAAGAAAAATACTATCATTACAAGAAGTAATTATATGGAGGAGGACATGACATATGCATGCCATACAGCATGACCTTGGGACTTTTAGGCATTTCTGCCTTGGGTCTATAGAGGCATGCTAAGCAGAATATCTGGAAGGGTTGATGGTCCACAATCTCGGGTCCCCTTTTCTCCAATCTCTGCTGGAAGCACATCAGCCACCTTATATGTCGTCCTGGCAGCAAATAGTTTATCCCTGTCTGCTATTTATTCTTCTGAATTTTTGCTTGTTTTGCCATGATGAAGCTTTTGTATTTCATGATTTTTTTTTTTCTATCAATTCCCAAGTTTGTTTCCTATACTTTGGCCTTCTATTAACATATTTATTTCCTGTGCTTATGTCAAAGTATGATTATCCTTAGTAATTTATACTTTTTTTCAAATTTTAGTTTAGGTCTTTGATCTGATCCAGTTTTAATTGATATTTCTGCAGAGAGAGAGAGAGAGAGAGAGAGAGAGAGAGAGAGAGAGAGAGAGAAGAGATTCTAGTCAGTGAACATAGACTGTGACCCAATGGAATGAGCCCTGAAATGGGAAGCTAAAAGGCAGCCCATCTTGTCCTGAGAGCCTCAAAGGACATAAGCAGAGAGTCCTTAAGAGAGTCCTTATGGACACTACAGGGACTATAGACAATGTAGCTTATTTTATTGTTTCCTGATAGAAAATCTGCAACACTATCAGGACTACTGAATGGATTCAGTCAGCAAGATGTGGCTTTGGAAAAGGATCTGTGGAATTGCTGGTATTCAGAATTGTTCAGTTGTATCTTCATGAGAACTAGCTATTATTATTATTGGTTAGATTGCAGTAATTATATACTATGTTTGTAAAAGTATAATCAATTGAAAGGAAGAGGGAACATAAGATGTAATTAGTCACTACATCTTACAAATAAGTTAATAATTAATTTTATGAAAACTATTTATAGGAGAGATGAAAATGACAGTCATTGGCTTTCAAGAACATCTCATCTTATAAGACAATATATTTCTAATTCTTAAATAAGTCATAATATAATAAAGGTTAATCCCAGTAGATATTTAAAATTTTAGAAGAATGGGATTAATTTTACCCATTCTGTGAAAAGAGTTAATGTTATTTTTATTGTCATCACTAAGGAATAGACAGTTACGAGGCAGCTTTCTGTGGATATGCCTTCAAGTACAACATTTAAAACTGTAAAAACAGCTTTGCATACGGACAGTTGTTCTGTTGCTTTTTCATCAGTTGTAAAAGAATAACAAATACTTAACCTGCCATTTGAGTTCCTTTTCTGTCACAGTTTTTAAATTGAAGATTTATGTACGTTTTTCCAAAGTAACAATAGAATTATTAATGTGAAAATTATCCTTCATAATATACAGAGGGAGATGACAGTAATATCTTTATCAGATTTTGCTCTAGCAAAGTTAGTGTCAGTATGTCTTATATTAGCTGTGAAATGTTTGTGTGCAATTGTACTTCCACACAAAATAAATATATGTCAAATCATTGAAAATGGGCCTATGAAAACTAACTTTAGATTGTATATTGTAAAACTTTATTTATTTGATTCCTTTGTTCTACTATAAGAAAGTAAAATCCTGGATCAATTTAGAAATAGAAAACAGCTTCATTTGTCTGTCTTTAGTTAAAGCTGTGATCCACAGTATCTCTTAGGTGAAATGTGAATTTACTACTCTCTTAGATAACTGAAGGTTGGGTAATGGAAAACTACGCTTGTCTAAAAAACCATAAGTCCAACTTTTGTAGAAAAATATAATTGCTTTGACATATGCTCCTAATAAAGTTATTAACTAGATGACTGTTACTTTAGGAGTTATCAGGGATCACCAAAATGTTCAAGAAATTAAAATACTTCTGCAGTAAAAAGGAATGAGAAAAATATAGGTCAGTCTTATAAAAATAAGATTTTAAATCTAGATAATTTTTTCAAAACATGAGTAGACATAATTTAGACCAAGTGGAACTCAGAGTGTATAAACTTTAATATACCCCAATTATGTCATGTTATTTTCACTTGTGAAAATGTTTAATCACAATTGCACTTCCACATGTGATTCAGGAGAAAAATAACTGCTTTACTTTATTGGATGTCCATTTTTAAATTATTAATACTATTTGTGAAAAATATTCCATTCAATCTAAATTATAATGCTAAGCATCATTAAAATTCAAATAAAAAGATTACTTATTATTTCTTTAAAAATAATTTTATGTATGTTAATGAAGTGATATATACTGAAAGATGCAGCTGTAAAGATTTTAAATATGTAGATTATTTATGGATCTTTCTTGCGATGAGTATGTAATCTCCTTCATCATCTCTTTTGATTGATTTTAGGTTGAAGTCTATTTTGCTGGATATTAGGATGGCTACACAAGCTTGCTTCTTAAGACCATTTGATTGGAAACTCTTTTCCCAGCCTTTTATTCTTAGGAGGTGTCTGTCTTTTAATTTGAGGTGTTTTTCTTGTATGTAGCAGAAAGATGCGTCCTATTTTCATATCCATTCTGTTAGTCTGTGCCTTTTTATAAGTGAATTAAGTCCATTGATATTAAGGGATATTAATGACCAGTGATTGTTCGTTCCTGTTATTATTTTTATTATTTGGTGGTAGTGTGTGTGTACTTCTCTTCTTTGGCATTTACTGCTGTGGTGTTATCTATTGCCTGTGTTTTCATGGGTGTATCTGCCTTCCTTAGGTTGAAATTTTCCTTCTAGTGCTTTCTGTAGGGCTGGGTTTGTGGATAAGTATTGTTTAAATCTGGTTTTGTCTTGGAAGGTCTTGTTCACTCCATGTATGATGATTGAAAGTTTTGCTGGTTATATTGTTCTAGGCTGGCATCCATGGTCTCTTAGTTGTCTGCATTATATCAGTCCAGGTCCTTCCTGATTTCAAAGTATCCATTGAGAAATTGGGTGTTATTCTGATGGGTTTGCCTTTATAAGCCACTTGACCTTTTTCCTTTGCTACCCTTAATATTCTTTCTTTATTCTGTATGCTTAGTTGATCAATTATTATGTGGCGAGGGGACTTTTTTTTCAGGGGATCTAGTCTGTTTGGTGTTCTATAGGCTTCTTGTATCTTCATAGGCATTTCCTTCTTTAAGTTGGGAAAGTTTTCTTCTATGATCTTGTTAAATATATTTTCTGTGCCTTTGAGTTGGTATTCTTCTCCTTCCTCTATCCCTATTATTCATAGGTTTGGTCTTTTCATGGTGTCCCAAATTTCTTGGACATTTTGGGTAATGACTTTGTTGGTTTTAGTGTTTTCTTTGACTGATGAATCTATTTCTTCTAATGTATCTTCAACACCAGAGATCCTCTCTTCCATCTCTTGCATTCTGTTGGGTATAAATGCATCTGAAGTTCCTGTTTGTTTACTCAGATTTTCTGTTTCCAGCATTCCTTCTGCTAGTGTCTTCTTCATTTTTTTCTATTTCCCTCTTCAGGTCTTGGACTGTTTCCCTTGCTTTTTCATCATTTTCTTTCAGGGACTTATTGTTTTCTTCTGCTTTAATTGTCCTTTCCTCTAGTTTTTTTTAATAGCGTTCTTTCCCATTTTTTGTTTGTCTGTTCCTCTACTTTATTTTTGATTTCTTCTATATAAGGCTCTAGTCTCTTCATTATGTTACTTATAATGTTGTTTTCTTCTTCTTCCATTCCGTGATGTTCAGGTCTAGCTGTTGGAGAAGGGCTAGGTTCTGGTGATGCTGTATTGCTCTTTATTTTGTTGTATGTACTTCTGCCTTGACGTCTGCCCATCTGCTCATGGGTTCGTTCTTGTTCTTATCATTGTACTTGTTCCTGACTAAGCTGACAGATTTAGGGAACCTCTCTCTGGTCCAGATGGAAGCTCTGGTCCACATGGGAGCTCTAGTCCATATGAGAGTGCTGGCCAGATAGGAGCTGGGGGGCTGGACTCTGAGTCTCAGGAAGTCCTTGGGATCTCCTTATTTTGTCCAGATGGGAGTTCAGGGACAGGATGGAAGCTCTGGTCCAGAAGGGAGTTCCAGGGCCCAAGGTAGCTGGGGGCTCTCTGGTCCAAATGGGAGTTCTGGGGCAGATGGGAGCTGAGGGCTCGTCTCTGAGTCTCAGGAAGTGGCTGGGATCCCTAGCAAATGGGTGTTGGGGCAGTGTGTGGGGGCAGTGTGTGGAGATTGCAGGGTCTGCCTGCAGTGCCTGACAAATGGCCGGAAACTAGGTCCAAGTTGGGCAGGTCCTCCGGGGATGGCAGGTGCCCAGGGTTGGGACCCAGACATGGTTGCCTCTCTGACTATAACCCCAGGCACTCACCTCTGGTCCAGATGGGAGTTCCTGGGCAGGATGGAAGCTGGGGGCTGGTTTCTAAGTCTCAGGAAGTGGCTGGGGTCTAGGGAACATGGGTGTGGGGGCAGGGCGTGGAGGTTGTAGAGTTCACCAGAGGTTCTTGGAGAGGGGGAACCTTCCTGGTGGGGATGGGGGGGGGTCCTGCCTTATGGCTAGAATCTGGGGCCTAGTTGGGCAGGTCTTCCCAGGAGTGGCTGGTGCCCCAGGCTGTGACCCAGGTGCGGGTCTCTCTGGGTGTGACCCCAGGCACTCACCTCTGGTCCAGGTGGGAGTTCCAGGGCAGGATGGAAGCTGGGGACTGGTCTCTTCTTCTCAGGAAGTCAAAATGTGAAGAATTTTATAACTTGAATAATGTTAATCTAATGGGAAATACAATTCTGAATTAAAAATGCTTACCTTCAAAACTTTTAAAATAGTATATCACTTTTATAACAACTAGTATTGATTTGAAAATATGAATTATGTGTATTATCTTTCTCAGTTCTATGACTAGACATTAATTCTTGCATTATATTGAAGACAGAATCTCATTTGAGAAAGAAAAAGGGTAATGAAAGACCGACTACATTTTGAATCATTCAGGCAACTGTAACAACAGCAAGAAGAAAATTGTGGACCTAAATCATTGTATACTATGGAAGTCATCAGAATTACATAGAGAAATATTTGGCATTCCATCATCTGAAACATAAGAGAATAAGGACTTTAAATACTGTTCTGATGCATACTCTGATGATATTCATTGCCTACCTAGCACATAGAACACAGGAACACATTGTTGAAAGTCACATGTACTGAGACAGAGGCAGATGAAATGGGAAGGCAGAACTTACTAATCCCATGGCTACTGAAAACAACAGTAATTTAAAGAAATACTTTTTCACATTTTGTAATAAAGAATTTCAGCTGTAGACTGCAGATCTTGAAATATCCCTTGGTGAAACAAGTTAGTTGACTTTTAGCATGCATTATGGTTGTTTTATGGAAATATTGTTTTTAAACCCAAAACTAAGACATACAAATATTTTTTATTTGATTGGAATAATAAACTTTTCATATCATGGTAATTTAATTCAAACTTATGGTATGGAATTACATCGTACATCTTTTTGTCAAGTACTGTGTAAAAATAATGAGAAATAATAAGGAGCATGAGTGACAGAATTATAAGCATCAATGTCTTGTAAATAATTCCAAAAGAAGAGTAAAGGAAGAATAATGATGATGATGATGATGATGATGATGATGATGATAATAATAATAATAATAATAATAATAATATAGCCAGAAAATGGATAAAGGGAGATATAATTTTTTCTATGAATTAGGGAAATCTACTTCACAAAGTAGACAAAGACTAGAGTTGTCAGAATATAAATGCAGTACAGCAAAAATTTAAAGATTTCAGAAACAAAAATGCAAATAATGTAATGAGAAAATAAAATAAATGAGACAAATGAAGTTGTGTATTAAACATCTTAGAGAAAAAGTGTTTTTTTGTTGTTGTTTTATTTTCTTTTGCGTTTTTTGGAGATAGGGTTTCTCTGTGTAGCTTTGGTGTCTTTCTTGGAACTCACTCTGTAGCCCAGGCTGGCCTCAGACTCACAGGAATCTGCCTGCTTCTGCCTCCTGAGTGCTGGTATTAAAGGCATGTGCCACCACCATCAGGCATTCATGATTTTGTAAGATGCCCAATGAGTACTAAGACTGAGCCACTGAGAACAGACTATCTGGACTATTAATGTAAACATATCTCATTCTCTCCCAAACACAGCATATTCAAAGGAACAGTAAAATCAGCACAAAGGTGTGTGGGAATGCTTCGCAGTGCCACGTTTATGGGTGTGCATACTGGGACAAGTCACTAGTTCTGAAGGTCGGACTGATTTCAGTTTGGTAAGAGTTCAAAGTCCTTTTCAGTGCATTCTCATATGTTAAACTTTCATCATCCTGGCTCTGAGTTCAAATCAAATGCTCCAAGTTGTTTTATAAAGTGATATGACTAAATGGCACACAATTGATTTTAAGTTACAAGTACTCAGAAAACTAAACTAAGCAGCTGATACAAGTGATTTCATTTATAATTGTTTTAAAAATGTTATACATTAAAATTGTTAAAACAGGAAAGTTAGAGGCTAGCAAGATGGCTCAGTAGGTAGAAAATTTGTCTGTAACTCAGAATTCAGAATTTAATCTGTGAGAATCACATGAAGTGAGGAGAAAATAGATTCCACAAGCTGTCTTCATATCTCATCATGTGTGCCATATTATACCAGTGTTCACATGCATGTGCCCACACCTGTGCCTGCACACACACACACACACACACACACACACACACACACACACACACACTGAATTTTTAGAAATATAATACACTTTAAAAAATAAGGTAAACAGAACAGGAGAGACATCTCAGTGGGTATGAGCACTGTCTGTTCATTCAGAGGATCATGGTTCAGTGCACTATGGAGTCTCAACTGTTTGTAATTCCAGATCCAGGGCTTTGAAAGATTTTTCTGTCCTCTATAGGCACCAAGTACACATGAGATGTGCAAACATACATGAATGTAAAAAGCCATGAAAAATAAAATAATAAAAAAATTGTAGCCAGGCAGTGGTGGTGCACGCCTTTAATCCCAGCACTCAGGAGGCAGAGCCAGGTGGATCTCTGAGAGTTTGAGGCCAGCCTGGGCTACAAACTGAGAGTTCTAGGAAAGGCACAAAGCTACACAGAGAAACCATGTCTCAAAAAAACCAAAAATAAATAAACAAACAAATAAATAAATAAATGAATAAAATTGTAAAGTAAATAAAAATGAGATAAACAATTTTAGCATGGTTGTGGGGGCCCGTTTTCAGGTTCCTTTTGGCTTTACCCAGCAGGTCTGCATAGAGAGAATGATTAGGACCATGGGCCTGAGTGACTGGTCTGCACTTGGGTGTGCTGGGGAGGGGGGAGCTTTTGCTCCAGCCCTTGGCATCTCTATAAATACTTTTAGGGCAGAGACAGTCAGGGCTCGTTAGAATAGGTTCCAGACCCTCTCGAGGCTATCCTGAATTTTCTATTTGTTTATCTCCACACTATAAATCCTTCTAGCTAATATTTCCTGCTGCTCACACTCAAGAAAATTCTGGGGAGCTGTGGGGTTGGTGAGTAAATGTCCTGCACATGGTCACAGCCATTTGTGTGTGTATTTATTTGTTAGCATTGCATCTTAATAAGCAAAAACTCATTAATAACTAATTGAAAGTTTATCTAAAAATGCAATTGATATATTAAGAGTATACACAATTAGGTATGCATTGGAAAATGTACACATTCATTAAACTACATCATCATCAAGGTACAGAACTTAGCCATAAATTAAGATATTCCTTCTAAATCATATAGCCAACTATATTTTTATAAATTTGTCTATACATAATGTTATGCTGCTTCTATGTATAACTTTTATTTGTTTTAGAGAACTTTTTCATGAGTTCTAGAGATGGACCATTAGATGATAGGTAGGTAGGCAGAATGATAATCAGACAGACAGATAGATAGAAGGTGGATGCCTGGACTCTCACACTGAGCATTGTAATTTTGAGCCTCATCCATGTGTTATATGGGCATGTAGAGCTTGCATAGATTTCACACACTACTACTGCATGTAACATTTCAGTAGCAATTTATTTGATGAGGAGCATTTGCATTACTAATTCTAGATGGTGGTAATGAGCTGTGTCAGCATTTCTACAACCTCATGTTTCCATTTAAAAGGTAAGAGAAAGCCAGCGCTATTCAAATTGAATGAGTTTCAGTCCCTTCCAGTGGGGCATGAGACCTAGATGCACCATTTCTTATCTAGTGTATTTTTCATATAATTCTAAGTTGTCTACATCTACTCTTCTATGTGTTAGCATCACTGAGCTACAACTGCATTATAATTTACCTTTCTCAGAAATATGTTTTAAAATATTTTCTTTCATTCTGTGAGAAAATGTTTCATCTTGACACTTGTGCCTCAAACAACATGTGTCAGCATTTTTATTTAAATACACACATACACACACACACATATATATATACATATATATATATATATATAACACTATATATGCATTAAGAAATTCATACATATATAGAAAGACCAGCATATCTCAAAACATAGTGATATGGCATCTGAGAGGCTTGCTGACTTGACTGTCCAGGCCAGAACCTGGTGAGCTCTTATTTTGGTAAGTGGCTGTGTCCCAACAAGGTGAAGAAAAAGTTACAGACAAAGGTACCTGACGTCCTGCTGACCAAAACAGGTGTATATTCACTGGTATATGTTTAAATACTCACACATATAAAACAAAATATTAAAAATAGGAATTGAATTTTAAACATTACCATATTTAACCAGTTTGTGAGAATTCCCCACAATTAATGAAATCACATTTTAAATAAATTGTGTGTGTGTGTGTGTGTGTGTGTGTGTGTGTGTGTGTGTGTGTGTAACTTTTGGGTTTTCTTATTTTAGATACCATATACTGTGATAATATCTTTGATATATGGATATACATTTATTTTCTATTCTTTGAGAATCATATAGTGTATGAAATGATATATGATTATATTTATCCTCTATTTCCATCCTTCAACTCCCTCCATGTTTTCCCCCTCATGCTTACCTTCCATCTTCATGACCTCTTCTCTTTGATTAGTAACCCATTAAGCCCACTTAGTTTTGTTCCTATGTTCACAAGTGTGGGACTCTCCATTGGAGCATAGGTAATCTACCAGTGGCCACACTTCCCAAACTGATTTTGTCCTTCTCCACCAACCCACTACCAATACCTTCTTAGTTTAGGGTGGAGACATGTGAACTCCTTTACAACCTATTGTAGAATTTTGGCTGACTTGATCTGTTACTGTTTTTCAGGTAACCTCAGCTGCCATGAGTTCATGAGTAAGACAATCATGTCATGTCCAGATAACCACATTTCACAGAAATTCCCCCATCCTGTGGCTCTTATATTATTTCTATCTCTTTATCACCAATATTCCATTAAATATGGCAGGACAGTAGGGTATAAAGATATGATATCATAATATCTTTATATATAAATCTTGATTCAATAAAGATCATGTATGATACATTTAGTCCTGTGCATTTCCATTTTTATACCAAACAGCAGTTATTTTCATAAATTCAACCTCAAAGTCATAGAGATTTATTTGGTATCATTCATAGAAATAAAAGAAATGATGGCTACAGAAGAGATACATACTCCCTGCATTTGTTTATGAATATATTTCATGTAATAAAAATCATTTTGTCCCAAGGTTGTAACTAAATGTACTATACAATAATTAATTTAGTTTTTGAACTAGGCAGAATAACTAAATAAAATACTTATGAAAACTATTATGTTTGTGACATATTATTATATGTGTTGAATAGTGGAAATTATTTTAGTTAAATACCATGACTTTTCATTTACACTTAATCTGTGATCAGAGAAATAAGTCATGAGAAAAGGCAAGGAAAATTATATTACAAAGGAATATTTATACAACTCTCACTTACTTGCAAAAGGATCTATTAAATGCTTGTGTGCAATAGTTCAGTTATTGCTTATGACAAGGCTGTGTGATAACCTAGAAAATTTAATCTTTATGCATTAGCCTACTTTCTGAATAGTACAATCTTTGGTGCACAAGTGAGGACCATATACATCTTAGGATAAATTATAAGCATCTCTATTACAGAGTATCAGTTTCTTTGATTGTTTGGTTTTGTCCTGTTTTACGTGATAATGTTGAAAGGATATATCATGCTTCATTTCATGATCTAAAATTCATGCCACTACACACCTTTCACATGCTTCTTCATCAAATATTAATTTATGTTTAATCTGAAGTCAACTATAACATACATTTCATGCATCTTTCAAAGTACTAAAACTCATTCTTTCTTTTATTAAATATATTTATTTTATTTTTTCATATGGATATTGTGTTTTAATTTTACATATCAGCCATGGGTTCCCCTGTCCTCCCCCCTTCTGCCCTTGCCCCTCCATATTCCTCCAAGCCCCTCACCCCCATTCCCATCTCCTCCAGGGCCAAGGCTCCCCTGGGGATTCAGCTCAACCTGGTAGATTCAGTACAGGCAGGTTCAGTTCCCTCCTTCCAGGCTGAGCAAAGTATCCCTGCATATGCCCCAGGTTCCAAACAGCCAGCTCGTTCACTAAGGACAGGTCCAGGTGCCACTCCCTGAGTGCCTCCCAAACAGTTCAACTTATTCAGTTATCTCACTTATCTAGACGGCCTGATCCAGTTGGGGGCTCCACAGCTTTTGGTTCATAATTCATGTGTTTCCATTAGTTTGGCTATTTGTCCCTGTGCTTTTTTCAATCTTGGTCTCAACAATTCCCACTCTTACAATCCCTCCTCTTTCTCCACAATTGGACTTCTGGAGCTCCACCTGGGGCCTGGCAGAGGATCTCTGCATCCACTTCCATCAGTTACTGGATGAGAGTTCTAGCATGACAGTTAGGATGTTTGGCCATCAGATCACCAGACTAGATCAGTTCGGGTTTCTCTCGAACATTGCCACACCTATGAACATATAAATTTTGACAAAGAACCCAAAATTGTACAATGGAAAAAAGAAACCATCTTCAACAAATGGTGATAGCATAACTGGATGTCAATGTGTAGAAGGCTGCAAATAGATCCATATCTGTCACCATGCACAAAACTTAAGTCCATGTGGATCAAAGACCTCAACATAAATCCAGTTACTCTGGACCTGATAGAAGAGGAAGTAGGAAGTAGTCTTGAATGCATTGGCATAGGAGATCCCTTCCTAAATATAATACCAGTAACAGTAGCACAGACACTGAGAGAAACAATCAATCAATGGGACCTGAGAAGCTTTTGTAGAGCAAAGGACATGGTCAACAAGACAAAGCGACAGGCTACAGAATGGGAAAAGGTCTTCAGAAACCCCACATCTGACAGAGAGCTGATATCTAGAATATATAAAGAACTCAAGAAATTAGACATCAAAATTCCTAACAGTCCAATTAAGAAATGGGATATAGAACTAAACAGAGAATTCTCAACAGAAGAAGCTCCAATGGCTGAAAGACATTTAAGGAATTGCTCAACATCCCTAATTATCAGGGAAATGCAAATCAAAATGACTCTGTGATACAACCTTACATCTGTCAGAATGGCAAAGGTCAAAAACACAGAAGATAGCTTATGTTGGAGAGGATGTGGAGTCAGGAGAACTCTCCTCCACTGCTGGTGGGAATGCAAGCTTGTACAGCCACTTTGGAAATCAATATGGCGCTTCCTTAGAAAATTGGGAATCCATCTTCCCCAAGACCCAGCTATACCACTCTTGGGCATATACCCAAGGAATGCTCAATCATACCACAAGGGCATTTGCTCAGCTATGTTCATATTAGCATTGTTTGTAATAGCCAGAACCTGGAAACAACCTATATGACCATCACCTGAAGAATGGTTAAAGAAAATATGGTACTAAATCTCATTCATAATACAATTGTGTCAACTCATTTCTTATCTACTTTAGTCTTTGTGTAACTCACTAAAATTAATGTTTATTAATGCAAGTTTATGTGATATATAATTTCAAATATTCTTACAAACACTTAGAAAGAAGAGATTTTTATATGGAATTTTATTTATGCAGCTTCTGTGTCTGAGTTTGAGTTCAATATTCACCTAAGAAAATGTAAAATCATTAGTCAGAACATGCGGAATTGATGTAGAAAGACAGGCATGCACCTTTAGGGTGTTTTTAGTCATGCTGCCATATACATGGGTTTGCATATCTCTTTAGAACCTAGCTTCACTTGTTTGGCTATAAATATGAAAGTTGGGTTAGCTAAATCAAATAGCTCTATTTTTTTTTTTTTCATTTAAAGGATATTCTAAACTATTTCCTGGAGTTGGTTTTACAATCCCACCAAGATATTCAAATGTCTCAAGGTTGACATATTTTCAGCATCTTTGATTGTTTTCTTTAATTGTACAATGCCAATTGTGATACGTGTAAGGTGATAAGTCTTCATGGTATTAATTTTCATTTTACTAAATATTGATTATATTGAACCTTTTTGACACTTTTTGTGAAGAAAATTCTTTCTATTCCAGAACTTTGCTTTATTTTTGTTTAGAACAGAGTAAAGGTTTTTTTCTTTAAATAATGTGTTTTTTATGTGGGTCTTTCTCTCTCTCTCTCTCTCTCTCTCTCTCTCTCTCTCTCTCCCATCTGTGTGTGTGTGTGTGTGTGTGTGTGTGTGTGTGTGTGTGTGTGTATGTATGTGGTATGTACCTAAGTAAATTTATGTGCATGATGAGAGTTAAGATTTAGAAATACCCTGGAACTTGAATTACAGAAAGTTGCAAAGACCAGATGTAGGTAATGGGACAACCCCCAGGTATATGCAGGAGAAAGAAGTTATGAGCCATCTTTTCAAGCCCCAGAATTAATCTTCTAGCTACTATGCTATGTAATTTGTATTTTAAAGCAATGCCCCTTTCATGGTTTGCAAATGTTTTTCACTTTTAATTACACAATAACTCTATGAATCTTCTGGTATTCAGAAGTTGTTTTTTTTATGTATGAAATTAATTTATAAAGTGTATCTCATAGGGATACTTATATTATCCATATGACATGAGAAATTTGGTGTTAAAAATATGGTCATCTACAAACAACTTAAAGAATTAATAAAAATATTATTTAGTTAAACATATCTATAATAATTATATTCCATGTATCCAAATATCATTGTTTTTTTTTAATCTAAAAAGGTTGAACCCATTGTTTATCTATAATTTACACAATTATTGACAACTGAGTCCTGTTCTATCTAGTAATTCTTGAGAGAGCTTTTATATGTATCACATATAATTATTATTTATTTATATATATGTTTGTTTATCTTCCAACATGACTGAAGTTTCCCATCTCTCCACCTCCCCACTACTTCACCCCCCATCCACTTTTCCTCTGTTTCTATTCACAAAGTGACAGACCTCCTATGAATATTGACATATCAAGTTATAAGGCTAGTCAAGATAACCCAGTATAAGGAATATGGTCCCCAAAGCTCTAAAATTGTCAAAGGCCATACCTGCTCCCACTGTTATGAGTCCCACAAGAAGACCAAGTTACACTACTGTCACATATATGCAGAAGGCCTAGGCCAGTCCCACACAAGCTCCCTGTGGTGGTAAAGGCATAAGAGTATATTGAAGAGGACGAGATGGACAATATATTTAATTAAAATACCTATTCATACTGGCACTTTGGCTGGCTTGATCTTGTAAAGATTGTGTGTAAGCAGTCATAGCTGTTCTCAGTTCATTTGTATAATAAATAGGTCATATCTGGTAAATGTTTCACTATAGATAGCTAGTGCCTATGACCCTTCCAATCTTTCTGCTCATTGTTCTACTATGATCTCAAAGTTAGAGGGTACAAAATGTGATATTAATATACCATTTGGAGCTGAACAATCCATACTCTCTTATTTTCTTCATATTGACCAGTTATGGGTCTTTGTATTAATTGTCATTTACTGAAAAAAGGCTATGCTTCTTTGACAAAAGTTAAGAAACACATTTAATGTATGGGTTTAAAGATTAAAAACTCAGAGGCTGTTTAATACTATGTCCATTTATCAGAATAATTTTAGTAGGTTCTCTCTAGGGCATATGATATAGCCAGGCCATGGTTTGGCCCAGCTAGTAATATCAGCTATAGCTCCCATCTTGTACAATACTCCTCAAATATGATGAAAATGCTTGGTTAGTCCCATAATATTCATGCGATTATTGCATCAGTAGATCAGTAGACATATCTGGCCATGCTAGTTGTTATTGTAGCTCACAGGTTTGAGAGTTATGAAAGACTTCCTGCTTACTTATTTCTCATCTTTAGAAAAATGAATAGAACCTCCTGTAGTTAGAGTTTTCCTGCCTGGGCCAGGCAGGAAAAAATCTCTCTCACCAGCCAGTCCCACAGTCACTCAGACCCAACCAAGAAAGCATATAGAAACTTACATTGTTTAGAAACTGTATGGCTGTGCCAGGCTTCTTGTTATCTATTTCTTTTATCTTAAATTAAACCATTTTTATTAACCTATACTTTGTCACATGGCTCGTTGCTTACCAGTACCTTACATCTTGTCATGGCGGTGACTGGTGGTGTCTTTTTCCACCCAGCCTTCCACCTCCCAGAATTCTCTTCTCTCTTGTCCCACCTATACTTCCTGCCTGGCCACTGGCCAATCAGAACTTCATTTACACAGAGCAATATCCACAGCACTTTCCTTTTTTTTTTTTAAAGGAAGGTTTTAACTTTTACATAGTACAATTACATATAACAAAACAATCATTAAACAAGAATTATAGTTACAATATTAAAGAAGATATCCTATCTATCTTATATTTGTGAGTCTAAGGTTTTTATATCTAACTTATCTTTTATCATAATTGAGGAAATTATAACTATCTAGTCTTTAACCACATCAAAGACCTCAGAAGGATATAATATTACCTGAGAACCAGAAGAAGGATGTAAGCATTTTTCAGGAGTCTTGCAAGAGTAGACAGAGACAGCTGGCAGCCTGGACAGTCATCAAATATTTCTTTGTAAAGTTGGGGCATTTGTCTTCAGCCCACAGGGCTAGAGACTCTTGGTCACATTTTTCAGTGTCCTGTAGAATGTCTGGCAGTTTCCTCTGTGAAGCAGGAACAAGGACCATTTTGTCAAGCAAAGTTCAGTGGTCATCTTCCTATGGGTCCTGTATGTCCAGTTGACCAAGCAGTCCAGGCAAGAACAGTTTCTTGCCCAAATGGCTATTTTTGCCAAGGTGAAGATAAACTCCATATGAAGTGTCTTCAATGCCCATCCTCCTCTCTGAAGTAAATTGGTGCTGCCAGGAGCAGACATGTCTCACTGTTCAGAAAGTCTAAATTTTAAAAGTATTTTAAATGCCATATTCTGTAGGTCTTTGAAGTACTTGAAGATTACCTATCTATCTGAAATATCTCTATGTATATCTAGAAGACTTAACTAACATGGCTACAAGTATGATTATCATAGATGACTAATTATTAATCTATTTTTAATTATCCATTTCAATTTAAAATGAGTGATACAAACATAATACCTTAAACAGGAGTAGAAATATACACACAGTATAACAAAATTAACTTTAAGTTTGTATCAATAGACTAAAGTCTATACCAATGTAAAACATTTTAAACAAGTTGTTGCTCTTTAGAAGTAAGTTTCTTAATCTACCCTTTTCTCCTATTATATCTATATCATATCCTCTTTTTTTCTTTAGAAAGAGATCACATTTATAATCAACCTGTTTTAAATAAAAATATTGCTTTTTCTGTCCCATACCAGAGGGCTCTTCTGATTTGGGACACAAGAATCTCTTAACCTTTTCTTTTAACAATGTGCTTGGGTTTAGAGAAGGAGTGAGCCAATTCCATCTCCAAAGCCAGCTGGGAATTTGGGCTTAGTTTTTCTTACTACTTCCTGTTGGAGGGGGGCACTGTATCTTATGGGGACACACAAAAAATTTTAGGATTATGGAGTAGTCCATTAGGGTGAACCTCTGAGCCAGTTGCCTTGAAACCATTTTGGATGTCGCGTCATCTGGGCCATGGTGTCATTGGAGACCTTTCAGGTGGTCTTGGCTGATCAAACCTGATGTATCTTAATCTGGAACAAATCTACAGCCTCTGGTTTTCTGTGGAAACAAAAGCAGAGACTCTTTTCCAAAGCAACATATCCTTATATCCAAATTTTGAAGGCAAGGTACCTTTAAAATTTACATATTTGTTTATCTCAACAGTTGTTGTGATCAAAACTTTTTCTGTAGTTAAAAATTCCAAAGACAAAACAAACCAGATTCTCTGTGTAATATCCATCTTTGTAAGACTGAAACACCACTGTGGCTGCTGGCTCCACCCACCTCAGCTTCCCAACATGGCGGTGGTACAGTTTACTGCCAGCTCTGGGTCTGGAGTCATGTGTACCATCAACTATCAGAAGCAGTTCTATCAAATCAGCGCATAGCCCAGAACCCTTTTTTTTTTTTTTTTTTTTTTTTTTTTAGTACCAAAGGCTAAATCTACCACACAGCAGAATAAAGTGCTGCTTGTAGACTCCTCATTTCCCCCGTAATGTAGGTCAGACACACACGCCAGAAACCCACAACAGTAGCTCAAACTGGAAGGCTGCCCCTAACTTGAGAGAGACAACTAGGAAGCTGTTTTTAGCTCTGTTTTAGAATCTTTTTTTTTTTTTTTCAGGTTTTAGGTGGAAATTCTTGCCCCACGTTGGGCGACATTTGTAGTTAGAGTTTTCCTGCCTGGCCCAGTCAGGAAAAATCTCTCTCACCCGCCAGTCCCACAGTCACTCAGACCCAACCAAGACAGCACACAGAAACTTATATTGTTTAGAAACTGTATGGCTGTGGCAGGCTTCTTGTTATCTATTTCTTTTATCTTAAATTAAACCATTTCTATTAAAATATACTTTGTCACATGGCTCGTGGCTTACCAGTACCTTACATCTTTTCATGGCGGTGACTGGTGGTATCTTTTTCCACCCAGCCTTCCACCTCCCAGAATTCTCTTCTCTCTTGTGCCGCCTATACTTCCTGCCTGGCCACTGGCCAATCAGAACTTTATTTACACAGAGCGATATCCACAACAACCTCCCAATGCTATGAAAGGTAGTGGTAGAGATGCAGCTTCTGGATGAATACTAGCCTGATTTTTCCATGTATTATTGCCCAAGTATGTGATGTTTTCAGCAATCAGGTCTTGTCATCAACTTCTTAAGGGCAATTAAGAATAATGGCCTATACTGTCTGACTGGATAGTCTATGAAACCCCATTCAATCTCCTTTATTCATTATTATCTGCGTTGTTAATGATTTGGAGTTTGTATTAGCTTGATATAGAATGGCCCATTAGGTACATACATTTGAAGAGTTGGTTCCCAGACTATTTGGGAAGAATTAGGAGATATGTGTGGCTTTGTTGGAGGATAGATGTCACAGTGGGCAACTTTGAGGTTCAAAACAACTTCTCCTATTTGCCAACCCCCTGCAATTGTAAGTCAAATTAAACATTTTCTTTTATAGGTTCTCTTGGTCCTTTTTTCTCATCACAGCAATAGAAAAACAACTCAGATAGTTTTCATATAAAGAAACCACCACATATCAATGTTATAAAGTTTTAATATTATTCACATCATTATAGTATCACATTATTATTTAGTTATTTCATAAGTATATGTCTTACATATAGATTTAAATGTTTTTGGATTTGAGGTAATGGAATAAGATGATTTTCAGTCATTTTACTTGCCCACATAATAAGACTATCACTTTCTTATTTAAGAATACCACTGTGCATACATGTAGGCTTACCACTCATACACATAAAATAAAGTTTATAAACATACTTTTTAATTAGAAGTTTATTAATAATGTATACCAATACAGGAAAATATGTACAAAGTATGAAGGAATGATGAAGGAAACAAAAGACTATAAGTACAAAGAAACCCTGTGTCCATTAATCAAAAAACATCACATTGCTAGAGTACAAACTATGAGAAAAATAAACCACTGCATACAAGTTCAAAAAAGTTCCTATCAAAATGTCAATGACCTTTAACAAAATATTTAACTGAAAAAAATCATAAAAACACAAAGCAGTTTCAACATATAAGCAATCTTCCTTTGTTTTCTCAATAATTTAATAGATGAAAAAAGACAACCATTGATTGTGTATCTGATTACATTCAATACAAATTTATGCATTTCCACAAATTTGCCACATTTATTTCTCAAAAGTTTCAATGATTTTCTCCAGATAATGTGATATCAATTTCAAGAAAAGAAAAATCATGGATTTTATTCTTACATTTGTTTCTATAAACACAAAGAATCACTGCAATAATATACAGTTTTTATTAAAAATAACACACATATTACTGAATTATCATAGTTTACAAACTTTACTTTCATAAAAACAGACACTGTCTCTTCTTGTCTAAAATATTAATATTTATATAGAATTGCAAAATCTTTAAATATGTCTTACAGAGTTAACATAGTTTATCTTATCTGTGATGTGGTATGATACAGAATGAATTAATGAAAGCTTCTCATTGTATCCAACACAAGCGGCAACCCAGCATTTCTCCTATGTCAGCAAAAAGAGCGCAAGATCCAGATGATTTATAATTACCATCATTTATGACTTTCTAAATTACGTGGAAATTTACCACTATTTAGCTCTCACCAGAAATTTTCAGCAGTCCTAGGCCTCACAACACCCTGAGATGTTAACTCATTGGGGTTTTTAGATGCATTTCAGGGCTGATAAACTAATGATCAGATATTCAGAGAAAGAATATGAAATTTGAGTACATAAAAGTAAACCCTTTAAACCATAAAAAGCACACAATTTTGTAAGTAATGGGAGTTGAAATGATAATTGAGACAATTACAATTTTGTTCAAAATATCTCAATTCAACAACTGTATTTATAACTGCACTTTTTTTCCACTCATGAATAATAGTTTGATGATCTTCATTGGAAGATATAGTGATAACTCATTAAATTAATATGGGCTATCACAAATATTTCTACATATTAAGGGAAATTGGTTATGTATTTCATAAAATTTATATTAATTTTAATGAAATGTTACTTGTTATTAAACTGATCCCAATGTTTAACATCTCTTTATGGTCTCCTCATTCCCAATGATTTAGAATTCTGAATGCTAGGAGTATGGCTTCTTATAGTACTTGAGTTAAACACAAGCCTTTTAGATAAAAGGCATCGATCTGTCAGTAGGCTTTCACATGCCTTTGATCTCTCTGTGGCATCTGAATTATATTTGCTGCACATTACTGAAAACTCTTATAATATTTCAAAGATTATTTTAATATAGCAAATAACAGTTTTCTTACTCAAGAAAGTTTGTAATATCTTATATATGCTTCATCAATGCAGATTTTGTCTTGTGAAAACCATTACATATCAACTTTTTCTGTTTTCAGAAATTTTATTGAACGTCCATCTCAGAAAAATATATAGTAGTGAAAGATTATTTAATATGCAAAGAAATGAATGGCATTTTTATGGAATTCAAAAATAATAACTAAAATTCAAAGTATTACTTAAAACATTTAGAACAATACCCAGAAGCTAGATGGTAATTGCTCAATTATGGAGCCCATAAGCATTTGTTCTTGGAAATGAATCATCATTCTAAGTGTAGACACACTGCTTCAGGGAGAACTGTTCAGAAAATAGCTACTTAAAAATTACACTGGAAAATCAATGCCTACTATTCAGAGTACTTACCCTAGTTACTTAGGGTTTCAAAATTGAATTAAACATGATTTAAATTTTTTAGATAAATTCATTTATAACTAACAATCAAAACATAAATTTGTCCATATTTGCCTTCTTATGACTATATATATATATATATATATATATATATATATATATATATACATGTGCAATTTTTAAATCAAGTTAATCATGTCAGTCTTATCCCTATTTACTATTTATTTATGGGAAAGTTTCCAACATGGATCATCTCCCTTCTTCAAGTCTGTTAAATGTATAAGGTCTTTGAGAGAAAAATACAATATTTATTGGTTAATATTTTATATTAATAATTTTGTACGTTGTATATACAATCTTCTGCTTACTCTCCCCTCTGTATCCACTCTTATCTCAATCCCATCCCAAATAATTATGTCCATTTCCTTCTTCCCTATCATTTCCTATGTTAATAAATTTTGGATTTGTTCTGTGACCCATTTAATACCAACAGAACCATATGTGTTGAAGTGTCCTCTGGAGCCTGGAGGTCATTTGTGGTGATAATTTATCTGTGTCCCCCAATAAAATTTATCTGAGGATCAGAGGTTAAAGGTCAGCCACTATTAGTAAAAACAGAAGTCATGCAATAGTAGCACATGCCCTTAATTCATCTGGATCACTGTGTGTTCAAGGCAATACTAGGGAACAGAGCCAACTGTGTTGACATGCTTTTAATCCTAGTACCAACCTTAGAGAACTGGAGGTCTGTACAGACAGGCAATGACAAGTAAGTGAGGTAGCTGGGCTAAGAGCCAATGAAAGGACAGAACAGCAAGACAATAGAGGCATGGGTAGACAGGAAGTAGCTCACTTTGGAAGTTGTGGTGTGCTGAGATAAGTTATGCTTGTGACTATTCCTATTTCTCTGATCTCAAAGGCTTTTACTCCTATATTTGGCTCTGTGTTTTTTTTTTTTTTTTTTTTTTAATTTCATAAGATGATTTAGAATTTCATCTACAGTCATCAGTGGTTACAAAACTGAAGGTAGTAATTTCCCTGTTTTTTGAAGTTTTATGAGTAGAAAATAATTCAGTAGTAAGGACCCTCTGAGATGTTTCTCCATCCATGTCTGTCTGGTTACAGACCAAATGTCATGTAGACCTAATGCAGGATTTCTCATTTTTGATGGTTGTATTTTTTTCAAAAAGATGATATTAGGTCACATTTATTCATATATTCTGCCTCTTAACTATCTTTCTAGCTTTTCTTCAGTGTTCACTAACTCTATAAGGAGATGATATATTTTTATTACTTAAGGTTGTGTACTCAGATTTTGCTAATTCTCAGCACCTTGTATAACCATGAATTTCAGTCTGATCCACCATACACTGGAAGCAGAGGTTCATCTGATTAAAACTGAAAGTACTGTTTATCTATCTATCTATCTATCTAAAACTAAAAGATCTGAGAAACAAAACAAATCAGCCACATTCTTACCTCTACATAATCCTCAGCTTCAAGAGAGAGACTTCCTGTGTATTCATGCCTTATATACCTTTCTGTGCCCTGCCATCTCATTTCTGTCCTAGTGCTGGGATTAAAGGTGTGTGCAACCATGCCTGGCTCTGTTCCCAGAGTAGCTTTGAACTCAGGGAGATCTGAATGGATCTCTGCCTCCAGAATGCTAGGATTAAAGGCATGTGCTACCAAGGCCTGACATCTATGTTTAATATAATGGCCGGCTTTGTCCTCTGATCCCGAGGAAGCTTTAATAGGGCATACAATACATCACCACAGTCTTTAAAATATCACAATTGTTATATCTTTGAAACAGCTGTTTTAACTGGCTTGTATCACCATTTGCACAATTATTGTTGAATACTAGTATCTTCTAAGTTTCCTATCTTTTATATTATATAATATCTTTTATAGTATATGATAATTAATATTTTATTCCTATTGAGCCATTTGTACTTTATTGAAATAATTTTGAACACTAAATATTATTCTCTTATGCAGAATAAAATGTTCTCTAAAATATTTCTCTTTATAGTCAATGAATTTATTTATTTATTTTTCAGCTATATAATGTCTTTGGTCATAAAATCTGCACATAGTATTTCTAAAAGTTATTTCATTATTCTCTAACTTCCTCACATAAATATATTTGATTTTTATACAGTTAATAAATTATTGGTATAACCATATTTTCTATTCATGACTGAACTGCATTTTTATTAATTGCAAATTTTATTCTCTCACTTATTGAACTTTTAGAGTTCTTTAAAACTTCTGTTTTATAATATTCTTGCCAGAGTAGCTAAATTTTGGATGCAATAAATTGCAAATGTGGATGTGTCATGTTGAAAATTTCATGCACCAAAGATTTTCACATGCTGTAGTCACACTTCAATTTGTTCCTCATTTATCATGCAATACTTATTAGTTGTAGGCACCCAATTTTAAAAATAAAGCAATAAAGTGAAATCAGCAATTATGCATTTGCATTTAACTCTTGCGAATTTTTTATGCCATCTTTATGGTGTGAAATTTGCCAGTAGCAGGGAGAATATTAGGGTGGATTTTTAAACTTGACAGGAGATTTTAGATACTGCAGCATTGAACTGTTAAATCAATGGCTCCTTTGCTTAGATATTTAAGAATATTCTCTATTATCTCTGGTGCCTTATTAAAACAAATTTGCAGAGCTATCCTGGAATATATTATAGAAGAATAGGGATTTATATGACCATCTGTCTTTCACTGACTATTAAAATAAATATATATTTCTAGACATCAATTATACTAGAAACAAAGGGCTTCAATGCAATTGATTATCATTACTTCTATCAATAGAATGTTTTACATTTGGTAGTATTATTCACCTTAGAAAAAGCAAATAGATGGTGTTTACACTACTATATATCAGCCTTTTCAGAACTCCTGGATATGGCTTCATGTACATTGCCTCAGTTCTAACCTACTCCAAATTAACAATTCTGTCTCTTGCTTTGTCATTCTCTTCTGCCTGAAAATCATTTAGGTAGTTAACAAAAATAAATCAAAGTAAAGACAACATCATCTAGTTTACAAAAAATATTTTCTTTTATTAAAATTGTGGTTTAGGCAATATATTTATGCTCCAAACATAATTCATTTTTCATATGTATTCACATTTTTTAAATAAAAATAGTAATATTTCTTTACAAATTTAAATGTATTTTGTAAAAATACATTTTTTAAAATTTAACTTTTTTATTGATTCTTTGGGTGTTTCACATCATATACCCCATTTCCACTCACCTCCCCATCCTCCCATATCCTTCCCTTAAACTTGCAGCACCCCACAAAAGAAAATTTTAAAAATCAAATCAATATAAACCAAGCAAGAACACAAACAAAACAAAACAAACAGACAATATACAAAATTTCCTCTTTCCTTCTCCTTCTTTCCTGCCTCTCCAATGCCTCTTCATTAGTACTAGTGACATTGGGAAACTCAGTGTATCATTTAGTATACCCAATTGTCCACTCACCCTTATTAGCAAATGTTCTTTTCAATCAGTCACTGCCCTGGGTCCTATCTTTATTTTCAACCAGAGGCCATTTAGTCAGGTCACATTTCACATAATAAATATAATTGATATTTTCTACTTTTTAAATATTTATTTCATTATTTCACTTTTTGTAAAATGTACTCTAAATGTAGTAGAAAATGTTTTACATATTTTCATTGATCATTTTAATATTCACATGTTCTTTTCCATAGTCTATCACTAGTAGAATATTGCTGAATAATTGATGGTATAGAACTTCTTATATTCAGATCAAAGTATAAATGATATTAATGTGAAATTTTCAGTATATGGCAATTATAGATGTGGTTTTTATTAAAAGAATACTGTATTTCTCTATATTTTGGGATTTCACTGAACTCACTCCAAGTAGATGCCATTACTGTAGGGTTAATAATTTTTGGAGAAACTAAAATTATCTTGAATTTATGGCTCTTATTCTTATATTGCTATATGGAATTTAGGTAGTTGGTGCTATATGTTTGCTCTGTTATTTTTTTCAGTTTTATTATTTCAATTAAGTACATGCAATGTTATCATGTATTGATATGCTAGAGTTCAGAAGTAGTTAAGAAGATAATGTCTCAGACCAGCAAATAGCTCAGAGTCCTGGTTTACATAAACTCTATGCTCCTATATGATTCTTTGAGTGGGGAACAGCTGTCAGCAACCACATTTACAGAGCGTATTTTTATCCTCTCCTATCCTTGTAATAAAACATCTGATAAAACTAGGATTAATTTTGGCCCAACATTCCAGAAGATAATGCCTATGGTGTTGGGGAACCTGCTGGTACACATGAAAGTGGCTTGGTGTCTCTGGCAGCAGACCATGAAGCAGAAAATTGAAACAGTTGCAGGGTTGAGTTTTGACATACTTCAAAACTATACCTGGAAAAGGAAGCTCTACCAAATAGTTCCCACATATTTTTTTTTTAAATAATGCCACTAGTGTGGTTCTAATTAGTCAAATATGTGATTTTGTGATGGTTATTTCAGACTTGCAACATGAAATGTTTACTCTCTGAACTTCATATAAAGAGATAAAGGATACACAGTGGCCATAATGACATTGATAAATGGTAAAGTTACTGCAATGTCATAAACTGATTTCAAATACAGTATAAATCTACAACAATCAGCACCACGTGGTATTGGAATACAGCTGGTTATAGAAGAATACAAAGACCTGTACTAAGAAAATCTAAAGTCAACTCATTTTGACAGAGTCTGCTTATCACTCAGATTCATGAAAAATAAGTAGGTCATCAATGAAATTATCTAATATATGTGATATATGCAACATCAAATTGTGTTGCGCTTGGAACAACATTCATTAAAGTGTCATCCTAAATGTCCTAATCAAAAACATTTTAAATATCAAAATATTATCATTGCATTAATTCTAAAATGCTTAAAGTCTGAAGTTACAAAATGTTAAAATTCCCAAAGCAAGATTCTGAAAAATAAAATAAATTCCTTTAGAAATTCATTTAGATTTATGAAAAAGGCTATACCTGAGAAACATATAAATATGCATCACATTCAAGCTTGTAAACTAGAACATGCAGTGAAGGTATCCAATCTCCCAGGAGCAGAAGCCCTAGGGGAACATTAGCCATATGGACTCTCACCTGGAAAAGAAGCACCCAACCATCATCCTGCAAAAAAACTTAAATATTGTAATAGGTCATACACTAAGGACAGGTCCGGGTCCTACTGCCTGGGTGCCTTGGGCTTACACAGAGACACTTTGCTCAGCCTGGAAGGGGGGGACTGGATCTGCCTGTACTAAATCCACCAGGTTTAAATGAATCCCCAGGAGAGTCTTGGCCCTGGAGGAGATGGGAATGGAGGGGAGGGGCTGTGGGGAAGGTGGGGGCAGGGGCGGGAGGGGGGAGGACAGGGGAACCCATGGCTGATGTACAAAATTAAAACACAAATATAATAAATAAAAAAAGGAAAAAACAAAAACAAAAAAATTGTAATAGAAACTCTGGCCCCTGTAATAATTCTAATAGGAATTATAGGTTATGTAATTTAGTATAATGATCTTAAAATTTATCCCATAAATATGAACCAAATTGTACCAATAAATATGAGATTTATCAATTATGATAACTATTTTTAAAAGTAAGAAAGGCAATGCACAATGAATTGTTATTTCCTTTTAGGTTTTGAAACAGAGGGCCTCAGGAAGCACTTTAAATCCATAATGATTTTAAAGCTTGCCTCAATTGGATAATGGTTGAAAAAGATTAAGAAATACTGAGAATATCAAGAAAAAAGGTGAGGGGGAGAAAATATGGTTGTTTAATGTCTTTTGCAAAAAGAAAGAAGGAAAAAGGAATTGGGACCACAGAGTCTGAAAAAAAAATGACACAAAACATTTTCTAGATGATCTTTAATTTAGGATGAACTTTAACAACAATACCAAAGATAGAAAATATGAAAATACATAAGTGATAAAGTATCTTTTCTTCAAGCAAAGCTTCTGATCTGCCAAAGGCAATGTTGAGAGTAAGCCACCAGCAAACTGTAACAAAAGATGTATCTAATAACATTTATTTGAAATTAACAAAGATGATTAAAACTTAGTTCCTGTGCTGCATCAGTACAGCAGCTTCAGCCTTCCCTGGTCCCATCCAATCTCCTGTGAATCTCACAGATTGTCCCATTCTAACCTCCCTCTCCCTACTTGTTGCTATTCCCTAGCCTCCAACTCCAGAAGGCACTCACTTCTAATTCATAGGACACATCTGCCAGGAAACCAGATAAGCTGCCTACAGACCACTTCTATCTCTGTTACCTCAATTCCAATCCCCCAGTCTCATTCCAAACTCTAGAGTATAACACAATGGCAGACTTCCCTGACTCCTGCTCCTATTTCCCATAGATCCAATAGATCATAGATTGTGCACTTCTGATCTTCCTCCTCCCAACTTTTTGCTTTGTCCTAGCCCTCAACACAAGCAGCCACTCATGGCTAATCCAAGGGCTGCTCATTGCAGGGCAACATGTGTACTGTAGGGGGATTCACACCTCTCCTACTATTCCTGAGTTTCTATCCCCAATTTTTATCCAAGGTTCGATGGCACAAAACCTGCTCTGCTCTTCTTTCTTCACTGATCTCATCCCCAACAGATCACAAATACTTTCTCTTCCAACCTTCTTTCTCCCCAATACACTCCAGTATCCAAGCTTCCAATATCAATAGGCGTTCCTTGTGAACACAACAGCTGAGTAGCTCCATTAACAGGCAGCACATAGCCATCACACTCCCTGAAAATACATAAAGAAAACACAAGCCAAGGAACAAAATACCCACTCAACAAGGACAAACAGAAACCAGCACCTAGATTTATAACTATCCAAAACCCAGATGCCTAAGTGCTAGCATAAAATCATAATCAGTGATAGTCAGTGCACTGTGTCTCCACTAGAATAAAGTCATCCCACCACAGCAAAGCCTGACTATTTCAACATAAATGAAACCACGTGAAAAAGACTTTAAAACTAACTATATGAAAATCATAGAGTTCCCTAAGGGGAAGTGAATAAATAAATTCCTTAAAAAATCCCAAATACAAACAAGAAATTGGGGGAAATGAATACATCTCTTAAAGCCAAGAAAATACTAACAGTTGAAGGAAACAAATAAAACTGTTGAATACCTGAAATTGAAACAGAATCAATAATTAAAATGCAAAATATGGGGTTTCTGAAAATAAAATAAAAAAAATGAGGAATTTGAACAGGGATTACAGAGGTAGTGTTCACCAACAGAAGTAAAAGAGGGAATCTCAGACATTGAAGATATAGTAGAAGAAGTGGATACATCAGTCAAAGACAATTTTAAATCTAAAAAAGCACATGACACAAAATATCCCGGATATCTGAGACACCATAAAAAGACCAAACAAGAATAATAGGCATAGAAGAAGGAAATGTATCCCACTTCAAAGACCCAGAAAATATTTTCAACAAAACCATAGAAGAAAATTATTTTAATCTAAAGAAGGAGATACCTATAAAGGTATAAGAATCGACAGAACAGCAAATAGATTGAACCAAAAAAAAAAAAAGAAAGTCTCATTGCCACATAATATCAAAACACTAAACATACAAAATAAGGAAAGAATATTTAAAGCTAAACAAGAAAATGACCAAGAAACATATAAAAAGAGGTATATTATAATTATACCTGACTTCTCAGTGGAGATTCTAAAAGCCAGAATGAGCTGAATAGATATCCTGCAGAGTCTAAAAGACCACAGATAACAGCACAGACTACTACAACCAGCTAAACTTTCAACAGCATTAGATGGAAAAAATACGATGTCTCATGATAAAGTCAAATATAATGATATCTGAGAAACCAGCCCTATAGTAGGTGATATAAAGAAAACTCCCAACATAAGGAAGTAAATTATACACATAAAAACACAGGGAATAAATAATCTCACACAAGCAAAAGCAAAAGGGAAACACACAGAACACACACACATACACACACACACACACACACACACACACACACACACACACCACACCACACCTCCACCACAAACAGCACTGTCACTAATAACAACAACAATGAAATAACAGGAATCAACAATCATCGGTCATTGATATCTCTAAATATCAATGATCACAAGTCCCCTAAAAATAAAAAACCTCCCAGAATTCACTGAAAATGAATACAGAGCATATGCAAACTTAGAGAACACCATGAAAATAGAGGCAGAAAGGAAGATCATACAGTAAGTGTTTCCAAAAGTCTAACTGGGGAGTTTTTATACTAGCAACTTAATATAAAGTCTTAAAGCTCTGGAGTAAAAAGAAGTAATCAGACCCAAAGGAGTAGGCATTAAGAGGGCTAAAATAAACAAAACAGAAACAAAGAGAATCATACAAAGAAATTCAAAGCAAATGAATGGTTCTCTGAGAAAATCAATGATAGACAAAACCTTATGCAAACTAACTGAAAACGAGAGAGAGAATATTCAAATTCACAAAATAAGAAAGGAAAAGGAGGACAAAGCAACAGATTTCCAGGGAAAATAGAGAATAATAAAGACACACTTTTAAGAACTGTATGTCACCAAATTAGAAAATCTGAAAGAAATGGATAACTTTCTCTAGAGGATCCACTTAACAAAGTTAAATAAGATCAGATAAACACTTTAAATAGACCAATAATAGCCAATGCAATAGTATCAGTCATTAAAATCCTCTAAATAGAAAAAAAATCTAGGGAGAAATGGCTCTAGAGCAGAATTCTACTTGACTTTAAAGAAGAGTTAACACTAATATTCCTCAAATTATTTCACAAAATTAGAAACAGAAGAAATATTACCCTATTCACTTTATACGTTATATGATGCCATAATTATCCTGATACCCAAACTCCACACTCAACAAGAAAGACAATTACTCACCAATTTTCTTTATTAACGTAGATGCTAAAGTACTCAATAAAATACTTGCAAACCAAATCCAAGAACACATAAAAAAATCATCCACCATGATCACCGGTCAGATCTCAATGTTCCTTTAATTCTCGCATTCAGAAGGCATAAGCAGCATGATCTCTGAGTTCAAGACCACATGGTCTAGAGAGTAAGGACAGCCACTGCTACACATAGATTCCCAGTCTCAAAAAGAAAAGAAACAAAAAATAAAAGTAAAAATCATCAATCATGATCAAGTAGGCATCAATATATGAAATCCATCATAATAATAAACTTAAAGAAAAATACAGCCCCAACTTGGTATGCCAGCTTGTGTTGACTAGTCAAGGGAGGCCTTACCCTATGTGAGGAGGGGGTGGGGGTAGGAGGGAAGTAGGTGGGGGAAGAACAGGAGAAGAGGAGGGAGGGGGAGCAGGAGTTGGTATGTAAAAAAAAATGTTTTTGTTTTTGAGCAGGGTATCTTTGTGTAGCTTTGTACCTTTCTTTTTTCTTTTTCTTTCTTTCTTTTTTTTTTTTTTTGGTATTTTGAGATAGGATGTCTCTGTAGCTTTGAAGCCTTTCCTGGACTAGCTCTGTAGACCAGGCTGGGCTGGAACTCACAGAGATTTGCCTGCCTCTGCCACCTGAGTGCTTAGACTAAATATATGTATATAAAATCATTGTCTTCAAAAAAATGGTACTAGTCAAACTGGATATCTGCTTATAGAAGAATGTGAAAAGATTAATACTTATCACCATGAGCAAACTTCAAATCTAGTTGTATTGAAGACCTCAACATAAAACCAGACCCATGGAATCTAATTAAAGAGAAAATGGGGAATAGCATTGAGCTCATTAGTACAGGGCAAAACTTTCTGAGCAAATCACCTATAGCTCAGTCACTAAGACCATAAAATTAACAAATGGGACTTCATGAAACTGAAAAGCTTTGATAAGGCAAAGTACATTGCCATTTTGACAAAGTGGCAGCCTACAGAACAGGAATAGATTTTTATCAACTCTATGTCTAATAGAAGACTAATATCTACAATATATATCTACAATAAAGAACTGAAGAAGCTAGATACCAAGAAAGCAAATAAACCAGTGAAACAATGGGGTACAGATTTAAACAAAGAATTATCCATAGAGGAAACTTAAATGGTTGGGAAGTATGGCAGCTCCTTAGAAGGATGAGATCTGATCTACCTCAAGATCTAGCCATACTTGGTCATATACCCAAAGCATGCTTCATCCTACCACAATGACTCTTGCTCAACCATTTTTACTGCTACTCTATTCATTATTGCCAGAAACTGTAAACAACCTAGATGTCCCTCAACTGAAGAATGGATAAATATGTAGTATACTTACATAATGGAGTATTATTCAGCTGTTAAAAATGAAATCATGAAATTCGTAGACAAATTAGTGCAACCTGAAAAATCCATTCTGAGTGAGGTAACTCATCCAGAAAGATAAATATGGTATGTATTCATGTATATATTATGTCAGCCATTAAATAAATGATGGCCAAATTGCAATCTATAGACCCAAACAGATTTGGTTTAGAGGAAAGGACTGGGGGAGGGGGAACTCATGGATATCCCTGCAAGACGAAAATAGAATAGATTTCATAGGTAAACTGGGGTAAGCAATGGGAGGATCAGGTAAACAGGGGGAGACAAGAGGAGGTTGAGTGACAGGAATACATACAGAGAGAGCTAGAAGTGTGAGGCATTTGAGGGGTGGTATGGAAATCTGGTACAGTGGAAACTTAATAAAATACATGAATGCAATGTTAATGAAGTCCTAAGATAATGAAGGAGATGGAATCCCAAATGGAAGAGAATTGGTGGTGGTGGGGGGGCATGGCTCTCTAGAAGAGAGAGGTAGAATAGATTTTATGGGCAGACTGGGGGTAGATCGTGATAGTAATGGGGGGGATCATGTGGGGGTGAGATGATGTTGTGTGGAGAAATGGCAGCAACAGGCAAATTTGAGGGATGGTGTGGAATCACAGTGTAGTGGAAACTTCCTGGAATGTACAAAGATGACCCTTATGAGGATTCCTGGTAATGGGATAGACAGAGTCTGAACTGCTTAACTCTTGTCACCAGGTAAGGCTTTCAACAATGGGACTGGGTTGTACTCAACTGAGTTTTGCCTAAAGGGGGCCCATGAAAATCTCCAAACAACCAAGAGCCAGAGACTAGCTAACCCAGAGACCTATGGTAAAAACAATCACTATTGGTCAAAACAGAAAAATAAAATGATTCAGTGTATCTTCCTAGAGGTGAGAAAAATGACACCACAATCATAATACTATCATTTTCACTCTAATTTGAATAATATGAATATTTCAAAATTATTAATTTCAATCTATAAATGGGGATATCTTTCTATTTATTTAAATAATCCTGAATCTCTTTTTTTAACCTTTTATGATGTTCAGAATGTTGTATCACATTTTTGGAAAGAGTTACTCCCATTTCAAGTTTTTCTTTGTTGTTGTTTTAATAAATCAACAGTTGACTTAATTTCCTTTTTCTTTGTCATTTGCATACTTAACTGGTATTTTTTTCTATGATGATTTGATGTCTTACAAGGGTTCTGATTTTTATTATTGATCCCAAAATGTTTTAGGGTAAAGTCATTGGGGATTTCTGCACCCAAACCTGTTTACTAAATTGGGAAATAGTCAATTATTTTTTCATTTTTTCTTCCTTTCTTGGTTGCTTTCTGTGCTTTTTTTTTGTTTGATATATCTATATGTCTCTATTTTCTTTTTTTTTAAACTCCATTTTATTCTCATTTTATAGAGAATATCAGTGGTAATTTAAAAAGAAGTTGAGGAAGTAGGTTAATTTTTCTTTTTTTTTAATCTCAGAGAGAAATTCTTTACATATTTTGCTATTATTTGTGCTGCTAATGAATGAACTTCATTGTGTTGAGAACATTCATCTTCTATCTAATTTGCTGCAAGCATTTATCTGGAAAATATATAAATATATTAGATTTTGAGGAATGCTTTTCATCTACTTAAGAAAAGGATGATCTGGTGTGGTGGTAATGTGTTCCTCAAAATATTGTGTACCCTAATAAATTTATCTGGGGTCAGAGAATGGAACAGCCACTAGACAGACATAGAGCCCAGAAAATGGTGTCACTCATACCTTTAATCCTAGCATTCCAGAGGCAGAAATCCCTCTGGATCTCTGAGTTCAAGGCCACATTAGAAACAGCCAGGCTTGGTGACTCGTGCCTTTAATCCCAAGAAGTGAGCCTTTAATCCCAGGGAGTGATGGCAGAAAGTAGAAAGATATATAAGGCATGAAGACCAGAAACTAGAAGCATTTCCTTGGTTAAGTTTTCAGGCTTTGGAGCAGCACAGTTCAGGTGAGATCCATCTGAATGATGACTGAGAGCCCTCCAATCTGAGGAAAGAGAATCAGATGAGGAATTGGCGAGGTTAGGTAGTTGTGGCTTGTTCTGTTTCTCTGATCTTCCAGCATTCATCCCAATAACTGGCCTCAGGTTTGTTTTTATTAATAAGACCTTTTAAGATTCCTGCTACAATCAGGGTTTCTTACTTCATTCTACTAACCGTGTGTAGACAAATTTCTAAACAGTCTTATTAAATAAGAAACACAGAGCCAAATTCAGGGTGAAAGCCGTAGAGATCAAAGAAATAGTGAGCATCACCAGCTAAACTTAGCTCACCATACTGCCATAGCTTTCCAAGAGAACTAGCCTCTTCCTGTCTAACCTGCACCTTTATTGCCTTGCTGTTCTGCTTTCTCATTGGCTCTTAGACCAGCTACCTTACTTCCTCATCACTGCCTATCTGTACAGACCTCCAGGTCTCTATGGTTGGTACTGGGATTAAAGGTGTGTGTCACCATGCTTGACTGTGTCCTTGAGCACAGAGACTCTGCCAACCATGTAATCAGATTAAGGGTATGTGCTACCACCACCTACCTGACTTTTGTTTATGGCTAGCTATCTATGTCCTCTGATCTCCAGACAAGCTTTATTAACATACAAATAAAATATCATTACAACAATGTGACTCGGAGTTACTGATTTCCATTTCCAGAACCCATTTTGTATTCTAAGGATGAGACTTGATAATGAATAGTAAGTGAACAATTTTTCAAGTTTTACTTATTTTTCTTTGTGTTTGTCTGTATGTATTTTGACTTGTGTATGTAAAAGAAAGTGCATATTATTCTTCATGAACCAATGGAGAGTTTTTTGTGGCAGAATCTCTTTTGAACATAGGGCTCATATTTTCATCCCTGGGCTGGGAAAAAGAAAGTACCAGAGATTCCACTGTCTCCATCTCCCTCAATGTTGGGGTTACTGACCTGTGTGTTAGCTTGTTTACTATGTGCTTGAATAAAAAAAAAAATCCAGTCCTTAAAATTGTGACTCAATCTCTTCTATCCACTTTGCCATCTCTGCAACATGTGGGAGTGAGGGCAGGATCCTAACAAATGGGCTTTTAAAGTTAGGTTTGGATTGATTTGCTATTACTTCATTAGTGCTTTAGTTTCTAGCTTCATTGAGTGACTTTTTTGACTTGGAGTGCTAACTCTTTGGCATCATGATAATTACATTCATAACGTAAATTTGCTTGTATTCACTCCTCTAAACATTTAGAACAAGTCTGAAAAGGATTGATGTTTATTTTTAATTTTTGAAGAATTCAATCAGGAAACTATCTGGTTTTGTGTCAAAAGCATTCATTAGTACTGACTCGATCTTCTACAATATTTACATGATCAGATTTTCAAGTTCTTTATCCATCATTCTTGCTAGTTTTCTGGAATGTGCTCATTTCCTCTAATTATTACATTTCTAGTGTTTGTCCATCAAATTTTAGGATTGCTTGTATGACTTTTTATCAGTTATAATGAGTAATTTGCTTGCATATATGCTTCAGCACAATATAGCCACACTACAAAGGGAGAAGATAGAATCTAGTACCCTGAAACTGTAAGATAATATGTAGGTGCTGAAATCTAAACTTGGTCTGTTAGAAAAGCAACAATTGCTCTTAATGCCATGAGCCATCTCTCCAAACCCTATCTTTGGTAATTTTAACAGCATATCTTTGGATAATTATAACCATTTGATTATCATGGCTCTTTATGTGACTATCTCCAATCATCTTTTTTTTTTTTTTTTTTTTGAGACAGGAATTCTCTGTGCAGCTTTGCACCTTTCATGGAACTCACTTTGGAGACTAGGCTGGCCTCGAACTCACAAAGATCTTCCTGCCTCTGCCTCCCAAGTGCTGGGATTAAAGGCGTGGACCACCAACTCCTGGCTTTCAATCACCATATTTAATGACTGCTGTACTTATTGGTTAAAGCATTCTATTCTACCCCTAGACTTGAGATACTTTTGTTCATTAGTTTTGTGATTGTACTTTTTGCCTATTTTTGTTTCTTCTCTTTAATGATGATATTGCTTAAAATTCTCCCCTAACTGTGCCTTAAAAACATTTTGAAATGTCTTTAATATTATTCTTTTTTTTTCTCTTTTGTTTCACAGATTGGATGAACACATATTGGATAATATTTTGTTTTACCTATTCTGATACTGAATTATTCTATTAATTTTTAAAATTCAATACATATATCCCTTTAAAATTTATTTTTTATAATGTTCTAGGGTGTTCCCAAGAGAAGACTGCTCAGACATGGTTTTAAGCCAATAGACTGTCTTTACTAGCTGGTCAAAGACTACACTGTGTGTTCAGGATCCCAATGTAGCACTGAGTTTTTCTCAGGGTGAGCTTTTAAGCACAAAAACATGTTTTTGTTACATACTTAAGTTACAGGTAACCAGAAGCTGAACTACAAAAACAAAAAGTCAAGGTTAGTACATTTAGGGATTCTCAAGAACTATGTACTTTGATGTATTGAATCTTATTTTAATTTCTTCACAGGTGGTGCTATCTATGTGCAGAGTTTTATAGCCTACATGGCACTTCCATCATGGAGTCAGTTTTGATAAGGTCTGAGGGCCTACTAAGGTCTGGGGCCTGGTAACAATAACATGTTTTGATCCTGTTATCTCCCCTTCCCCAACTTATCCTAGTGCTTCTTCACCTCCCAATCCATTCAACAGCATGTTCTTTTTCCTCTATTTTTTTTTTTAAAAAGTAAAACAAAATCAAAATGGACAAACTAAACCAAAAAGAAAAAAAAAAGGAAAAGAAAAGGAGAAAAATGCTGATATGAACATAGATGAGCAAATGCCCTTGTGGTGTGATTGAGCATTCCCTGGGAATATGCCCAAGCTGGGTCTTGGGGGAGATGGATTCCCAATTTTCTAAGGAAGCACCATATTGATTTCCAAAGTGGCTGCACAAGCTTGCATTCCCACCAGCAGTGGAGGAGAGTTCCCCTTGCTCCACATCCTCTCCAGCATAAGCTGTCTTGAGTGTTTTTGATTTTAGCCATTCTGACAGATGTAAGGTGGTATCTCAGAGTCATTTTGATTAGCATTTCCCGGATAATTAGGGATGTTGAGCAATTCCTTAAATGTCTTTCAGACATTTTAGCTTCCTCTGTTGAGAATCCTTTGTTTAGTTCTATAGCCCATTTCTTAATTGGACTATTGGGAATTTTGATGTCTAGTTTCTTGAGTTCTTTATATATTCTGGATATCAGCCCTCTGTCAGACATGGGGTTGGTGAAGACCTTTTCCCATTCTGTAGGCTGTCGCTTGCTTTGTTTTGTTGACTGTGTACTTTGCTCTACAAAAGCTTCTCAGTTTCAACAGGTCCCATTGATTGATTGTTTCTCTCAGTGTCTGTGCTACTGGTGATATTCTTAGGAAGTGATCTCCTATGCCTTTGTGTTCAAGACTACTTCCTACTTTCTCTTCTATCAGGTTCAGAGTAACTGGATTTAGATTGAGGTCTTTGATCCACTTGGACTTAAGTCTTGAGCATGGTGCATTGTTTGTAATAGCCAGAACCTGGAAACAAACTAGATGCCCTTCAACTGAAGAATGGATAAAGAAATTGTGGTACATATACACAATAGAGTACTACTCAGCAGAGAAAAACAATGTCATCATGAGGTTTGCAGGCAAATGGATGGGTCTAGAAAAAAATCATCCTGAATGATGTAACCCAGACACAGAAAGACAAACATGGTATATACTCACTCATAGGAGGATACTAGATGTAAAACAAAGATGACTAGACTGCTACACAACTCCAGGGAGGCTACCTAGAAAACAGGACCCTAAGAAAGACATAGAGATCACCCAATGACAGAGAAATGGATGAGATCTACATGAACAACCTGGACGAGAGTGGGGGTAAAGAAGGGCAAGGTTTGAGGGAAAGAGAGCTTAGGGAGAAGGAGATCCCAACTGGATCAAGAATAGAAAGGGAGAACAAGGAATAACAGACCATGATAAATGAAGACCACATGAGAACAGGAAGAAGCAAGGTGCTAGAGAGGTTCCCAGAAATCCACAATGATACCTCCACTGTAGACTACTGGTAATGGTCAAGAGAAAGCCCCAACTGACCTAGCCTGGTGATTGGATGGCCAAACACTCTAACTGTCATGCTAGAACCCTCATCCAATAACTGATGGAAGTGGATGCAGGGATCCTCAATCAGGCCCCAGGTGGAGCTCCAGGAGTCCAATTGTAGAGAAAGAGGAGGGACTGTTAGAGTGTGAATTGTTGAGACCAAGATTGGAAAAAGCACAGGGACAAATAGCTAAACTAATGGAAACACATGAATTATGAACCAAAAGCTGTGGATCCCCCAACTGGATCAGGCCCTCTGGATAAGTGAGACAATTGAATAGCTTGAACTGTTTGGGAGGCACCCAGGCTGTGGGACCTGGATCTGTCCTTAGTGCATGAGCTGGCTGTTTGGATCCTGGGGCATATGTGGGGACATTTTGCTCAGCCTGGCAGGAGGGGACTGGACCTGCCTGCACTGAATCTACCAGATTAAGTGAATCCCCAGGGGAGTCTTTTCCCTGGAGGAGATGGGAATAGAGGGGAGGGGCTGGGGGGAAGGCTGGGGTGAGGTGGCAGGGGGGAGAACAGGGGAATCCAAGGTTGATATGTAAAATTAAAACACAAATATAATAAACAAAAGAAAAGGAGAAAAATGGAAAAAGACATAAAATATGATAAATAGGACAAAAAAGGATCAAAAGAAAAGACTGCACACAAAAATATATAGAAGTAATTTTGTATACTACATATGGGCATGGTACTTGACCTGGAATATGATTTTTATACCCAATGACACTACATTGGAGCAAGCTGACATTTGTTTTCCATAGGCATCAGTTACAAACAGCTTCTTGGTTAGAGATGTAATTTAGTGCCCACTTTTTCTCAGTGCTGAATTTTTTTTCCCGTTTGAACTGTACAGAACTTGTCAATGCCATCATATTCTCTGTGATCTCATATGTGTATCAGACCTGTTATGACTGGAAAACGCTGTTTCCTTAGAGCCATCTGCCACTGCTTGTTCTTACAATCTTTCCTTCTCCTTCTCCTTTTCTCCTTCTCCTTCTCCTTCCCCTTCCCCTACCTCTCCCCCTCCTCCTCCCTCTCCCCCTCCCCCTCTCACTGCCACTCCCCCTCCTCCTCCTCCTCCTTCTTTCTTCTTCTTCTTCTTCTTCTTCTTCTTCTTCTTCTTCTTCTTCTTCTTCTTCTTCTTCTTCTACATAGATCCCTGAGCCTTGAGGAGTATGGTTCTGATAAAGGTATCCCTTTTAGGTATCAGAGTTGAAAAGTTTCTCACTTTCTAAATATTGATACACCATGTACCTATTTGTTAATTCATATCTACTGCAAGATTCTTCTATGAAGATTAATGCTATGCTCTGATCTATGAGTATAGTAGTACATCACTAAGAGTAATTTTATTGCTGTTATTGCTATTTTTCTTTAGTAGAATAATAGGATATTTCTCAGAATCCATGAATAATTTAATAGTTGGTTCTTTGTCGCTATACCATCATCATAGGCTTGTTGCATCTCTTGGAGTGGGTCTTAAATCTAGTCAATAACTGGTTGATTACTCCCATAACATAAACTCTGTAGTAATTAAATTTCATAATTGTGTGCAAAAACACCTGACAACTAAAAATATTTACTCAGTATACAAATTAAGGAAATGGAGAGGAAGGTAGAGCCTAGAGACTGTATCTACCCACTAAGGAACACACTTCTGACCTACTCCCTTCAAATGTCTCTTTCTCACAACTGTAGACATTTGTCATGATCTTCCAAAATAACATTATTCCCAGGGTACTATGGCTTCCACACATAAATTTCTGAAAGGCATTCCATGTGTAAGCAATAACAAACTCTGCAAAGTATTTTATTCTTCTCTAAACTTAACAATTGTGTTGAAATCTAAAATTTTGAATGTGTGACTCTTCTAACCTCAGAGAGAAACTTTATTATAATTAGTGAGAATTCTCATTGGGTATAAATTACCCTTTCATTATCTCTGTTTCCACAGCGTCAATTTCTGGAACTGTATGCTGATTTTTTTTTTTTTTTTATTTAGAAGAAATTTCTATATGTTTTCTTTTTTGTGATCTAGTCTACTTCCTATTGCTGTAGTAAATGCTGTAGCCTAAGGTGACTCAGAAGGGGAAAGTTTATTATATTTAACATTTTAGAGTTCCTCATTAAGAAAGATCTCCAAGAGGTACTACTACAGAATCCACAGAGGAATACCGCTTGCTGGTTTCCTTTCTGATTCATGTTCAGCCAGGTTTCTTATATATCACAGACCAGAACAATGTGTTTAAACATTAGATTTCTATATAGTTTGTATAAGTTGAAAGTCTTTTTAGACTTGCCTCATGGAGAAGCATCCCTTTAGTGGTGTTTTCTCCACCCTTGACCTTGGGCTATATGGCCATAGAAGGTGGTGCTTCTTGCTGTCAAATGTGATCTCTTAAAAGAAGAGGAGAAAAGAGTCATAAGGTCCCTTCTCTCTGGTTCTTACTTCCTGGAGTGAACAGACTGCCAGCTGGATTCACTTCTAGTCAGAACAGAGGACGATTTCAGCTGTTTACTTGGTTCTATATTCATGTGTGTATTTACTCAATTTATATCCTAATAAATTTCCTAATACTCCTTAAGGAGACTACCATGGATTTCTCACTTTACATAGTGCCCAGTGTGGGGCATGAACTCATGATCCTAAGATTAAGAGTCTCTACTCATCTATGATAATCAAATATAGTTATGTTAATTAAGTTTTCTAGGTATATGAAGATATATTTCAATTAGGTAGATAATTTTCAAACACTTCAAAGACCTACAGAATATGGCATGTAAAATATTTTTAAAATCTTAGACATTTTTGGATAATGAGGTACAACTGCTCCTAGCAACACCACTTTACTCCAAGGAGAAAGATAGGTATCAAAGACACTCCATATGGAGTTTACATTCTTTATGACAGAAGTTAGCCTTTTGAGCAACAAAAATTCTCTTAGCTGGACTACATGACATTATGTTATATAAACAGGACCTGCAGGATGCATAAGAAGATTGCCTACAAACTTTACAAGTTGAGATAGTCCTTAAGAGAGATGGCAGCTACTGCCAAAGGAGCAACAAGATGTCAGCAGACTGGTAATACCATAGCAATGTGGCAACATATACATTAATGGGTATAGGTTGGTTTAAGTAAGATAAAAGAGCTAGCTAGCAAGAAACTGAGGCCATAAGCCATATAGTTTGTAATTAATATAGGGCTCTGAGCGATTGTTTTATAAACAGGCCAGGCAGGACTGAGAAACTTTCATTTACAGATCCCTTTCACCAACCCATACATTTATCCAGGTATTACAATGTATACTCCAATGAATCTGTTGTATGTTTTAGTAGGACAACAAGAGAACAAAGCCTTCTGAATAAACTAAGCAAGGAACATACGAGCTCACAGAAACTGAAAAAGCAAGCCCAGGTCCTACACTGGTCTGCACTATGCACTGGTCCACTGTGTATGTTTTATAGCCTTTACCTTAGTATTTAGTAATGAGTGGATCTCTGATTCATGTGTCTGCTCTTGGTACGCTCTTCCTTGGGTTAGGTGGCCTTCTCCAACTTCAATATGATGGTTTTCACATTATCTTATTAATTTTTTTTCTTATCTTGTTGTTATTTCTTAGAATCCTGTCCTTTTCTTTTCTAATGAGTGACAGGAATAGATGGGACGAGGGAAGGAAGCATAAAGAATAGACATAAGAGAAACTATAATCAGGATGTATCATATGAGAACAAAATCTATTTTCAATAAATAGAAAGGATGGGGAAAAAAGAAAACCTGAAAGAACTAATGAACTACATTTTAACCATCTACCACTGAGACAGGAAAATGTTTTATATCCTGAGGTTCCCTTGAGCATAGAAAAAAAGAGGGTGAAAATACAACAGTACACATCTCTCAGCTATTCCTCTACTCAGGACCATAAGAGACAGTATAAATGAAGGTATAAACATTTCCTGTAGCTCTTCTTCCTACTTAAGGAAGACAGTAGGATATAGATGCCTGTTCTTAGTAGTGATGGAAAGATCAATTGAGTAATGACACTCATTTATCACCTTAATATTCCCAGTTGTTTCTCCAGTACCTTGCTTATACATCACCTGTCTCAGAGTACTGAAAGACCAGCTTACAATAATATTGTAGAAGGAACAAAAAGCAAAAAACAGGAACATATGTGTAGAACATTATAATACTTAGATGAAAGGATGGATTAGTAACAGATATTCTTCTACATGACACAAGTCTAATAAGAGCTGCAGTTTACATAAAAAATGTAGAAATTCAAGGTTTAAACATACTGTGCTCGTCTTTATGAATTTCATACAATGTATTTTGGTCAAAGTTCACCCTCCTCCAACTTCTTATAGATTCATCTTCTTCTCTATTTATCCAAATTTTATCTTTGATTTTTTAATTAAAAAATGACAAAAGAGCAGACATCATCTTCATTGATTGCACAAAGTGGTAAGTGACTGGTCTTCTACATGGACACCCCGCTAGGCTCCTCCCCCACTTGTTGCAACCACACTAGCCTGACAGCACATAAGTCTCTGTCTGCAGGCAGGACTCTTCACCACCACCCCATTTGACCCTGTAATCTATAAGTCTCACTCTACCCCCCAACTCCAAACATCTCCCATGGTATCAGCAGCTCTTGGAGACACAGACATTGCATGCACCAATCACAAGAAGAGTGACTACACAAACACACACACACACACACCTGGAAGCACCCATACTACCTGCACAGATTGGTCAAAGAGCTGCTCTTAGAGGAACAGGCAACACCTACACAGATTGGAGGAAGAGTGACCCTGAGCCACAGACACTGCCTGCATCCACTGGAAGAAGAAATGGGTAGATGCCAGTGCAAGAATACACTCAACATCTAGTATCCTCCTATGAGTGAGTACATACCATGTTTGTTCTTCTGAGTCTGGGTTACTTCACTCAGGATGATTTTTTCTAGATCCATCCATTTGCCTGCAAACCTCATGATGCCATTGTTTTTCTCTGCTGAGTAGTACTTCATTGTGATATGTACCATATTTTCTTTATCCATTCTTCAGTTGAAGGGCATCTAGGTTATTTCCAGGTTCTTGCTATTACAAACAATATTGATATGAACATAGGTGAGCAAATGCCCTTGTGGTATGATTGAGTATTCCTTGGGTATGCAGTGTTCCTCGGCCAGACCACAGGTGGAATCCAGGACTCCAATTGTCCAGAAAGTGGAGGGATTGTAAGAGTGTGAATTGTTGAGACCAAGATTGGAAGAGCACAGGGACAAATAGCCAAATGAAAGGAAGCACATGAATTATGACCCAGGGGCTGTGGAGCCCCCAGCTGGAGCAGGCCCTCTGGATAAGTGAGATAGTTGAATAGCTTGAACTGTTTGGGAGGCATCCAGGCTGTGGGACCAGGACCTGTCCTTAGTGCATGAGCTGGCTGTTTGGATCCTTGGGCTTAAGCAGGGACATTTTGCTCAGCCTGGAAGGAGGGGAGTGGACCTGCCTGTACTGAATCCACCAGTCTTAAATGAATCCCCAGGGGAGTCTTGGCCCTGGATGAGATGGGAATGCAGGGGAGGGGTTGGGGGGAAGGTGGGGGAGGGGGAAGGACAGGGGAACCCATGGCTGATGTGTAAAATTAAAGCACAAATATAATAAATAAAAAAGGAGAAAAAAAAGAGCTATCACAATAATCATTGGATATCTAGATGTGGAAGAGAGAATTGAAACTTGCAAACTCACACAAAGTACCCACTGACTCTGTGAATCTTCCATTTATTGGGATTCACTTTTTCCACTCTTTTAGCTGTTTTTTGGCAGTGGATTTTTCTAGTTGCAACTATACTCTGGTTCCAAATTGAAGTCCTAACTCCTAATATCTATGTATTCAGTAAATAGAGTCTGCTGACATAATTTCCATAAATTAATTTGACACTGCATTGGGTCTGAAGAGTTCTTAATACAACATGGCTTGTTTGTGTAAAACAAGAAGAGACAAAAAGAGACATGTAGAGGAGAAATCAGCATAATGTGTTCAGGCCAAAGTCTAACCACTGTAACAGCTTGAAAAGCTAAAATGAATGGAAAGGATAGGCTCTTCTATTTCTAGACACCATAAACACAGTTCTTGTGAACATCTAGGTCCCAGAATTTGTTAAAAAACACCTCTAGGAAGCTAGTACTACCATTCATAGCTATTTTTTTAGGGTAATGGCATCAATAAGGGTTTGGCAAACTTTACATAAATCCTCAGTGTGAAAATGAAAAGTTGCCAAGAGTACAGTTGCTCAGATCATATTTTCATTCAATATGTCCTAACACACTTTGTGGTTGAGATGTGGTTGAGGGCTAGTGATGACATCAGTAATTCAGTTTTATATTTCTTACTAAATCATAATCAATAATGAAGTATCTTCTGAAATGATACAACTTCATTTATCCACTAAACAAACAAAACAGTTGGTTGTAATATTTCATTAAATTAAAAAATTCTACTTTGTGATGATGAATTTAATCCAGAGTATTTTATAGACAATATTAATACTCTACAGACATAGTCTAGCCCCAGTTTTCTTTTCCTTTCTTCACATATCATAAAAACAATTTAAATAAGTTAAAGAAAATATCTTCAAAACAGGGTAAAATAGCAGGAAACACAAAAGGCCCACAAATGAATATAAACCTATCTTTTATATGTATAGTAAATGTAGTTAGAAAGTAATCATTGCTGTCACCTCTTTTCTCTTTTTTTCTTTCTTTCTTTTTTTGTGTTTTGTTTTTTCGAGACAGGGTTTCTCTGTGTAGCTTTGTGCCTTTCCTAGAACTCACTTGTTAGCTCAGGACGGCCTTGAACTCACAGAGATCCACCTGGCTCTGCCTCCCGAGTGCTGGGATTAAAGGTATGTGCCACCACCACCCAGCCTGTTTTCTTTTTCTAATGACAAATAGTGACTTATTGAAGAAAAAAAAAAGTTCCATTTTGCTCATAGTTCTAGAAAGCCAGATCTGATGAAATCGACCTGATGAGGGCATGTTTAGGGCCAGCCTGCTGAGATAGAAAAGGCATTGCATGGAATAGGGAGAACTCACATGTGTGTCTCTTAGAATTCCTTAAATTATTATAAAGCCCCCATAATTAAAATAAGAATGTTCTACTCTGATAATTTTATTTAGTTTACATCCTCTACTATACAAAGTATCTCTAAATACCACTCAGATTAATCTGTCTTCATGTAACATCTCATAATGTTGTTTATACATGAAGCCTAGAAGTACACATTCATATTACACAGACTCAAGGATATCACCAGCAAAGCACAAACTTAAACCATACATTTACCAATTAGAAGCATATTTATATATTTTATTTCATATATATATATATACACACACACACACACATACATACATACTTATATGATAGTAAATATATTCCACATATAGTTTTTCCATTGCTCTATTCTCTCAAGAATATAAGTATATAAATTACTTTTTATAGAATTCAGGTACTTCCATAATAAAGAGACACTGATCAATGGAACAGAATTAAGACCCACCTATAAATACTGGAGCATGAAATTGCACAGAGATTTCTCAAAAGACAAAATATAAGTGGCTGAGAAAGATGTTCTTTTAAAAACAATGTTGTATAACCTTAGCCACCATGAAAATGGAAACTAAAACTACTTTGAGATTTTATGACAATCTAGACAGATTGACTAAGGGCAGAAAATAAACAACTGTAAATATTGGCACAGATAGGGGAATAGAGAAACATTTCATCATTAATGATGAGAATGGGAATGAAAACTGGTGCAGCCACTATTGCAATCAATGGAGATGTTCTTCAAGAGCTCAAAATACATCTACCACATGCTCTTGCCATAAGAATCTTGAGCATACACACAAAATACTCTCTATTGTATTACAGAAGTTTTTGCCCATTCCTGTTTTGAGTTGTCTATACACTATTACCAGGAAATGGAAAACAGCCTATATCCCCCATCAAATGATGAATAGATAGTGAAATTATGTTATATTGGCACAACAGAGTATAATCCATCTGTTAAATGAAATGAAATGAAATTCAAATATAAATGGGTGGAGTTGGAAACAATCATTCTCAATGGATTAACACAGACACAGAAAGATACACAGTATGCTTTGTCTCATTTGTAGATATTAGATTTGAAATTTCAGGTATGTATGTCTCACTTAGAATACCCTTAGAGGTCAGGGAATGTGTAAGGGTTAATGAGTGGGAATTTTTATGTGACAGGAAAGATAAGTCAGTGGTGTAAAGGAGATTAATGAAATGCAAAGGGTTAAATGGGGATAAGGAGGATGAGCAAATATGAAGAAGGGTAACTAACATGAAAGGCCTTTTGAAAAGTGACATGGAAAGCTACTACTCCAGACACTTCTTAAAATGCAATACATACTCATGTATTAAGAGTTTAAATAGATTTACCCTATAACATGGCATGGCAACAATGGCACTACTGCATACCAGAGGCTAACAAATTAAAACTACACTGCTAGCAATATTGAGGCATTTTAGTAAATATGCACGTATTTTCATGGTGTATATGTATTTTCTTATATTGAAAAAGTTTATGAACACTTTAACATGCATATGTCTTTCTTCCTTGGATATCAATACAAACAAACGGGAAAATGGTTAATAGATGAGGTTTTTTTCCTTTTGCTGTATTTTTCTTCTACATTAATTAAAAATTGGTATTGTGGTTTTCAAATTAAGTTGTTTTACTTTTCTGGATTCTTATTTATAAAATTTTCTATTCTTCTCTGCATTCACTGACAGTGGTGATATTGTGTCCCCTAATATATTGTACACCCTAATAAAATTACCTGATGTCAGAGAACAGAACACTAAATAGACATAGAGGCCAAAAAATGGTGGCAAATACACCTTTAATCCTAGTATTCTGAAGGCAGAGATCCATTAGGATCTCTGTGAGTTCAAAGCCACACTGGAAACAGCTAGGCATGGTGACACATGCCTTTAGTCCCAGGAAGTGATGGTGGGAAGCAGAAAGGTATATAAGGCATGTGGACCAGGAGCTAGGCCTTTTTAAGCTTTTAGGGTTTTATCAGCAGTTCAGCTGAGATCTATTCAGATGAGGACTCAGACAGAAGCTTCCCATTTGAGGAAACAGGATAGACTGAGAAGTTGGTGCGGTGAGGTTAGTTGTCGTTTGTTCTGTCTCTCTGATCTTTCAGCATTCACCCCAATACCTGGTTCCAGGTTTGTTTTTATTTACTTTTTATTTTTTATTTATTTCTTATTTTTGTGGAGATGAGGATCGAACCCAGGGCCTTGAGCTTGCTAGGCAAGCAATCTACCACTGAGCTAAATCCCCAACCAATGTTTTTATTAATAAGATCTTTTAAGATTCATGCTACAACTGACATTTTTAAGTCCCCAATATTTTGCTCATTCTGATTGTGCAGTATGTGGCACCATGCTGTAGAACACTGAAACATTCATATTGCTTGCCTGATTTTATGAGTAAGAATAAAGAGTGAGTTTTAAGATCCAGGAAAAATGTGTATGTTTGAGCTTTTCTCTGACAGTTGCAAAAATTAACTTGTCATACCAGAGTTTTTGCATGGCAGCAACAAAGGATGAATAAATTCCAAAATAATACCTTGTGACAGATTAGTAATTAGGCAAGGAAACAGATTTTCCTCATATAGACTCAGTTACAAGCATTTTCACAAACAACATTAATAAAAGCACAATGGAAAAGTAAACCATTGCGTTCGGTTGTAGCTTTGACTCACTTAGCAAAATTGTGGATTCATCTTTCCTGCACAACTATTAAGATAATTAATTACCTTAGACCAAACCAGTAGGACAATGGCAACTGACTGGTATGATCTTCCCTGGGAAGACTATTTCTCCAACTCTCATTATTCCTTGTACTTGTACTTCTACTTGGGTAGAGGGTTTTTGCCTTTATCTTTTCTACTTTGTCATGTCTATTATAATTGTGCTTGTTCAACTCATATTTAGGTACTCTTGTTGGCTAGATTTTATGTGTGTAGCTGCTGATATTACTTGGAGACATAGAATAAAAACAAACTCCCAACTGCCTGCCTCTTAACATCTTCCCACCCCTCTTCAACAATGTTCTTGAGCCGACAGTGCAGGAGTTATATTATAACTGTATCTGTTGGGCCTATGTTCTACAACTCTGCATTTTGATTACCAATAGTTTTCTCTAATGATTTCTGTTGCAAAGTCAAGTGTACTTGATGAGTAGTAAAAACAATCTTATCTGTGTTATAAGGACAAATATTTATACTGTAGTTGGGTATTATGCTTGTTAAGAAAGTGGTGATTGTAAAATCTTTCCTAAGGTCCATGATTTCATTATACTTAAGTATTTAACTTGATTTTTGGTACCAGAAATGATTTCCCTCTTGCTGAGTGGGTCTTAAACATAATGATAGAGCTGTTAGTTATCAAAAAGGTATTCATGCCACTACTGCACCATGTGGTTGTGCTGTCATGCTGGTCATTCATGTGTTACTTAGGCATCATAGTTGGGTAGGAACATGGGTTGTCCACTTCCTTTGGAAGCTCCATGGTTCCTTTTGGTGCTATTAAATCTAGAGATGGAGGTAAGTCATTTTACACCTATTAGAATGGCTGATATCATTAAAAGAACTGACAGATCATGTTGGCTAGGATATGAGGAGAGGAAACCATTTATTCCTTGCTGGTAGGAGTGCAAACTTGTGAAGCCACTATGAAAATCAGTTTGGAAGTTCCTATGAAAGCTTGAAATAGATATACCTCAAGATCCAAATATACCACTTTTGGGCATATACCCATAGGACTGTACATCATACCACAGAGATACTTGCTTGACTGTATTTAATGCTGTTCCATTCATAATGACCAGAAATTGAAAATGGTAGAAATGTCCATCAAATGATAAATAGATAATGAAAATGTGGTACATTTATATAGTGGAATATTATTCAGTTGTTAAGCAAAACAAAACTATGAAATTCACAGGTAAGTAGATGTTGCTAGAAAAAACATTTTCTTGACCACAAAAGAAAAACATCATTTTTTTTTCCAGGTATGTGGATGTTAAATTTTAAGGCTTGAATATCCATGCTATAGTTCAAATACCACTAATGTTAGGTACGAGGTAAGGGAATAAGTGTAGAGGAGAGTATCTCCCAAGGAAATAGAAGCAGAGTACATTGTTATAGACAGATACAGTTGACTGGATTAGGAGCAATAAATGGGGAGAGGGATAGAAGTGAGGGTAGGCTAAGACACATGATGAGTGACAAGTCCTATTCTGGGCTACTTGAGTATTCATTTGGAAACTTTCAACTGAAAAAAGTTCCTAAAATATACACTTATTTGAAAGAAAGCTAAATGGTATCAACAAACATTTGCAGAGACAGTGCCTGAACTAGATTTCTTATGACACAATTTAAACCTCCAGTGCCAGGAATGAGTTACTTCTCATTGATTAAATTGCCAAATGTACTCCATGGACACTTCAAATTTCGCAGGCTATTGCCAATGGTAGTGGTTGCTTTACACAAATGGGTGGTAAAGCCATATTGACAAATACAGCAATTAAACATACCACTTTATATGGGGAAGTCAAGCTGGTGCCTAACTAGAGCCTTCACTCCTCCTGAATGCTATTCATGGTATTGGGAGGTACTCTTCATTTTGATGGAGGAGAAAGATAACCACCAATGCAGTTGCAAACACTGAAACCTGCGAAGGTGATTTGCTTTTAACCTGATATGTTGGTACAATAGTGTCTCGAATAATGCTCAAGCAACCAACTACTATTCTGTTAGATCTAAGGATGTCTCAATGAGATGGAACACATTAATGACCTGAGACTTATCAGGTGGCCAAGAACAGGAGACTGAATAGATCATGGGCATAGGGGAAAGTCAAGTCTTATTATTCTGCTAAAGGAATGCAGCTATGTCTCCTAATGCATTCAATGCATTCTGCTATAGTCATAGATATAACTAGTAGAGTCTCAAACTTGACAATGTGTAGAGACTAAGAGATGTTGGAGAACTCAGTCCTAAATTAGATGTCTTCATCAAACCCTACCCTTAGGGTTCAGGTACCTTTTCAGAAGTGGAGGTGGAAAGATTTCAAAGGCAGAGGAACAGATGGCACCAAGGAATGTCCTTCAGACACAATAAGATTGATACACATATAAACTCATAGAGACTGAGAATCCCACATAGGGCCAAGGCAGGTCCAAACCAGATGGAGACCCATTACTAAGAGGGTAATTTGAACAAAGGGTCCACCCATAACCTAGAAGCTATATGCAATTTGTATCTGATTATAAAGAAAAGTTAATTTTCTCCAATCTGGAGTCTCATTGGATATATTTACAACGTGTCAGAGAAACTGTGTTTGGGCATATTTTGTCTTTCTGGCAGTTTGCTTATATATTTTGGTTTTGAAATTTTTTGAGATTCTTTTAAAATGTGAGTTTCTTGTTTTGTTTGTTTGCTTGTGTTTTATTTCTTTGTTTTTTTTAAAGAGATAAAGAAAAGGCCTGAAGTTGGTTAAGTAGCGATTTGGGAGAAGTTTGGAGAGGGAGAAGGTATGATCAGAATAGAATATATGAAAATATTTTTGTCTTTTATAAATAAAATTTTAAGGAAGAAAGAAACTGATACTTGTAGTTGGTGAGGGTATATCAGAGATCTAACCCTGGTCAGAGAGATTAAATGTTTTTAACTTGTTTCTTTTTTTTTATTTCCAAGACATGGATTCTCTGTATAGTCCTGACAGTCCAGGAACTCACTCTGTAGATCAAGCTGGCCTGGAACTCAGAGATTCACCTACCTCTGTTTCTCAGGTGCTTGTATTAAAGGTGTGTACCATCCATGCCCAGCAACATTTTAAAAAATAAATTATTAAGAAAAAACAAAGCATGTGACTGTTGGTGAGAATGGATCTCAGATCTAACCCTAGACCTCATGCTGAATAAGTTTCAATACTGAAGAGTAAAACAGAGGACCCTGTATGAATTGCAACAGTAGGCAATGCTGAGTGAGTTGGTGATGTCTGAGAAGTTGATATAAAACATGTGGCATTCCTTCCAAGGATAGAAGAGACTGTTTTCTAGTGGGCAAAAGCTACTGAGCTATAAGACCATGAGGGGAAAAGACACAGACAAATGATCTCTTTGCAATCATCTTGGAAGTCCCTTCTTGAGCAAAGGAACAGGAAATTTAAGGGCTTCTGTTCCTTAGGAGAAGATAGTCACCTCATTCAGCCTCACAGGTCTGCTGATCAGACTTAACATCTTAAACATATTTTCTTTTAACTATGTATATGTCTACACTAGCACATGAAATACAGAAATCCACCTTCTGTGCATAGCCTATTACACTGCCCAGTGGCTTCCCCTGTAGTTCTGACAGCTTTGGCTATCTCTGAGAACCACCTTGAGGATGTAAAATTTAGAAACTGCAACACATTGTCATGACATCTGACCTGGTTCTCATCACCTGGAGACTGCTTAAAGGAATCCCCAGTCATTTGTGCTACATGCACAATGATGCTGTTAGAGTGGTACTCTTGCACTTTGAATAAGATAACTAAATCTAGGCTCCATATGCCAAATATAGCCTGACACCAGCTGGTTGTAAATCTGTTCTCATCTCTCCAAGGGAGTTCTTTTTAAAATTCATGACTTGAAAGGATTCCTTGTACAATAAGCATGGTAGCATAGCTTTATGCAGTTGTGCTAGAAAGAAACAGTATTTATTTCTGTAATTTAATACCCCATTTTATAAAAACTAAAAAAAAATAATAGATGTATATATCCTGTAGAAGAAACCTCTAAGTTCCATACATGAGCTTTCATTGTGTTATTTAAACTCAGAGGTGACTATAGGAGGTATGGGAAATCTCACGTATATGGATGTCACACTCAACCCTGAAGACATACATATAAGTAACCTCATAAAACACAGCAGGTTATACTTAGGAGTATATGTATGTAAGTGTAATTAGTGAAAAATGAGGCCATGAATTTAAAAGAAAACAGGAATGTTTCAAAGTTCAGAAGGAAATGGGAATGAAGAGTTATTTTAATATATTATAATCTTAACAATAGAAGAGCAAAAGCACTGAGCCTTTTCTAGAACTGTGTCTCTGTTCTGAGTCCATGATGACTTGTCTGACCTTTTTTGAAAAACTACATTTAGCTGACATACCTCCTACATCATTTATTTGAAAGTAGACAAAAACATTGTATCAAAATAAAGCCTTTGCTAAATATTGAAAAATACGTAGGGCTGCTTTGAAAGCTAAGCACGAATGGAGGATATATAATTAGGACACTGAGGAACTAGCTTTTTATTATTTTCCATGAAAGATGAAAGAGAAATGACTATAGAATGTGAGTGACAGTACACGTCATGAGGATGAGGGGTGGGAGCCACAGGTGCAACATGGTCAGGAGTGTCAGCAGATTTACAGAACAGCAGGAGGGCCTCAGAAAGAGCAGACATGTACACCAGGACCTTCAAAGAGAACTACTATAAAACACAATCCCAAATACCCTGTAGCTGGCCTCTTTGTGAGACACATGCATTTAGTGGAAAACCAGGAATGTCTAATATATTGGGTCCCAGATGTAGTAGATCTAAGCATAAATAACAACCCATTAAGCAAAGTTGTTTTGAAAAAAACAAGCCAAATCTATTAAACTATGACACAAATAAAAATGTGACAAATTAATTTTCTTGTTTGTTTGTTTTCTGTTTTTTTCAAGACAGGGTTTCTCTTTGTAGTTTGGTGCCTGTCCTGGATCTCGCTTTGGCCTCAGACTACAGGGATCTGCCTGCCTCTGCCTCCCAAGTGCTGGGATTTAAGGTTTGTGCCACCACTGTCCAACTGAAAAATTTATAATTAAGATGTCACTGAGAGTCAGATATAGTTACAACTTATTTTATTATGCTATGTTTAGTGAGTTTGTAACACATTTTTAGTAGTTTGGAAATATAGTTATAATTTCATGGAATTTAATACAAACAAATGCACTTTTAAAACAATATTTTAAACTTTGCATTTCTAAAATATAGGTAGGCTTATAAGTTCTAATCTGAACTCTTATTATAAATCTAGTGACTTGTAAAAAAAAACATTTTATGTGTCTCAATTGAATTTCTTTGCCTTAAAAAATGAGTATCAGTTAGTGTGGTCTTACCACCACAAAATACCTAAGGGTAAAAAGAAAAATTATTTATTTGGCTCAAAAATGTAGACATCTCATTCTGTGTTTGCATGACCCATAGATGTGAACCTGTAGCAAATAAAAACATCACAGAGGAGAGGTTATGCTGGAATAAAGAAACTCCCTTCTTGCTGTGAGTAGAGGGCTTAAGGACAAGATATATCCTACATATCCATGTGTCCAACGACCCACAATCTCTAATTAGGTCCCATCAGAATAGATTCCATTTAGATGTGGATTCATCAATGTACTCATTCAATGAATAATGTTTTTTATGCTTAATGACCTGACACCATCAAAGACACTACCACCTGGGAGTCAATCCATCAACCTAAGAGTTGTAATTCAGAAAAATGTCTCCTCATGGCCAACTACAACATTAGGAAAAATTCTTCTCTAACTCCCGACATTGTATTCTGCCTTATCAGATATAATTCTGAACCACTGAAACAGTTGTTTGAAATTTAATATAAACACTACTCTAATAATTAGTTATTAAATTTAGGAAAATGCTAGGGGATCTTTGGTTAAATAAAATAACTAAGCCAGGCGGTGGTGGGGCATGCCTTTAATCCCAGCACTTCGGAGACAGAGACAGGCGGATCTCTGTGAGTTCAAGGCCAGCTTGGGCTACAGAGCAAGTTCCAGGAAAAGCACCAAAGCTATACAGAGAATCCCTGTCTCAAAACAAACAAACAAACTATATATATATTTAAAAGTTTAGAAGTAAGTCCTGGAGAGTTGGCTCAGTGATTAAGCATTGAAGATGATCCCAGTTTTCAGTATCCACATGGTTGTTCAACTGACTACTCCATGTTCCAGTTCAAGGGATACCAACACCCTCTTCTTACCTCCCTCAGCATCAGGAGTGTGCATGGTACACATACATACATGAAGCATTCATATGGTGCACATACATGCATGCAGTAAAATGCTTTTAAACACATTTAAAAATAATAAATCTTTGAAATAAAGCTAAAGTTTAGAAGTAGAATTTTTTGAGAATTAGGCAAATAATAGGTTTTAAAAACAGAAATTTAAAATAGCAAGAAATATACTTCAGCTAAGATTTTTATAACAATTATAAAAATAATTAATAAATGAATGTTGATTGTGTTGCTCATATTTATTCTTACACTTTAACTATTTAAAAATATACCCCTCGCCCCAAGAAATGTAAGTTCATTTATTTTTGTCCCAAGAAGATAATTTAGCTTGAGTTCCTGTGGTTACTTCCAGAGAATATTAAATGGTTATTTAAGCTAGGTAATTCTCTTGCTTCCCAGTTTATTTTCCAATGTTTATGAAAATGAACACTAACATATTTTACCCTTTTGATTATACTGACATATTGTTCTTAATCAAAATGGGGCTGAATGAAATCTAAGCCAGAAAAATGATGTGTACATAGTACAGAACAAGTTCTAATTATTAGAACCTCCTTGGGGCCATTGGTTGGTGTACACATCATTTATGATGCTAAGGATTTGTAACTCACCACTGACCAGTTTGAGGATACACACAATGCACTGTCCTTACAGCGTAACCATTATAACTTGTTGTCTCCAAAACAATCCAAAAATCCTTTTACCATCTCTTCTGTATGATGTGTAAAATTAAAACACAAATATAATAAAAAAAAAATTATAATGTTTAGTTTCCAGCTGAATACTATGTATCAGAGTCAGCTCTTTGTCTATTATTATACATTAAGATCTTCTTTTACTTTCAGTTATATGTGTTTGTATGTGCACAGGTACACATGATTGCAGATGTTGGTGCATGCTGAAAAAGGGTATTGGAACCCTTGGAGCGGGAGTTACAGACTGCTGTGAACAGCTAACATGGTTGCTGAGTACCAAAAGTGGGTCCTGTGAAAGAACAGTACATTCTCTTAACTGCTGTGTCATTTCTCCAGCCCTCATTACTATTTTTACTAAATTTCTGTATGGTGCTTATAAGCCAAAAATACATCACCAAGAAAAGCCCTTGATGTCAGAGAAAAACAAATACCTTTCTGCTTCTGTCTTCATACTATTTTTAAAATTCTCCCAGGCCTAATTCTAAAAGCAGTAAAGAACACCGATCATAATCTTTTTCAGAATACTGTTCTTAACATTTACATAAATATATATTTCCCTTTTAGAATAAATTGCAGAATAATTTTACCATACAAGTCAAAAATAAATATAATTAGAAAAAAATCAGTAATTGAATATAGATTAAAACAAAACAAAACATTTGAATTCCCAATCTCTTGACCTCTATTGTTTTACCTTAAATGTTATCTGGCCCTCATAAAATTTCTTCATGCATATACTTCTCATGATTCTCAGTATTCCTAGAGTATAGTGGTAAATGTCATACTTGTTCTATAAAAATTAATTATGCAGTAAACCATTCTTTCAAATGATCTTTGTAGAATCTAAATTGATTTAAAAAAAAAAGAAAATCATGGCCCCTCAACTAAAAAACATTGGGGAAAATAGTTATGAAAAGAAAGAGTTGTAATAAAACTACATATTTATTCATCCCAGTATGGATGGTTTGCTCAATAATAATGCAGCAAATGATTACAAAATTTTGAGTGCAATATAATGGAGAATTCTCACACCCCTAAAAGGAAATAAAGGTCATTTTTATAGTCTGTTGTGGTGATATTTTATTTGTGATGAAATGTGATATTTTATTTCTATGTTAATAAATAAAGTTGCCTGGAGATCAGAGGTCAAATAGGCATTAAGTAGAAGTCTGGAGGTGGTAGCACACACCCTTAATCAAATCACTTGGCAGGCAGAGTTTCTGTCTGGTCAAGGACACAGTCAAGCATGGTATCATGAGCCTTTAAGACCAGTACCAACCATAGATACCTGGAGGTCTGTATAGACAGGCAGTGACGAAGAAACCATGTGGCTGAGCTTAGAGCCAATGAGAAAGCAGAACAGAAAGGAAATAAAAACACAATTCAGACAGGAAGTAGCTCTCTCAGGGATAGTGACATTGGCGAGGTGGTAAGATAAGGTAGTTGTGGCTCCCTGAACTCTTTGGCTATTACCTCTTTATTTGACTCTGTGTTTCTTATTTACTAAGACTTTTTAGAATTTTGTCTACAGTCTGTCCTGTGAGAGTAGAGTGTATATTAACTGAAATACATGTGAAGAATATTTCCAAGGCAATGGCTTTAAAAAGAACAAATTTACTTTCAACAAAAACGAACCTGAACCTATATATTTATAAATAGATTAAAATTGAAAAAACTCAAATTACAAAATAAATTTTGAGCTAGAGGGAAGTGACAATCATTTAAATATATGTGTATGCTTGTGTTCATGTGCATGGTATTGTCTTGAAATCCTATAGGTACTAAGCAAGGACTGTGCATGTATTTTGCAAATACTAGCACTCAATTGTTCTCCCAACACTTGTGAACACGTATTAAAAATGAGTTATGTATTAAAAAATGAAGAATGCATTGGGAGATCCATCAGTTTGTGGGACAATTATTTGGCAGTTTCCTGATTTGAAACAATGCAGCAACATGCCTGGTTTGATTGACTTACTACATTGAAATTCACTAGTAATGACATGACCCCTGATCAAAATAGGACTAAAAAATGTATATCATACACTGAAAAGTGAAATATTAAGTCTAGAAATTTTGGATATATTAAAAAACTTAAATACTATCTTAGCATGACAGTTCATGGCTTTTTATATTCCTCTCAAATGATATACAAGATTGTGTGTGTGTGTGTGTGTGTGTGTGTGTGTGTGTGTGTGTGTGTGTGTTTGAGAGAGAGAGAGATCAACAACTTGGTTTTTAGATTCCTTGCATAATCTAGGAAAATTAAATTACTGTGGCATTCATATCTGTTTACTGTTAAAGAGGGCCTGATAAAATGGTTTCCTTTTATGGACTTCTACTTTACTAGTTTATTAAAAATGTGATGCAGGCTGATGGGGAGAATTTTGACTTTAAATCTTTATTGATTACAGTCAGTCGTGAGGTCAAGCATTGTTCATGCAGCTTTCCCAACAAATCACAATGAAGCAGTAAGTACTTGCATGGTACGTTAAATGGAAACCTATGGGAGAAAGAGATTCATGGAAAGCAGCCTGAGGAAAGCTCTCTAGATACTCAACAACATTGAAATGGATTCTTACATTAATGCAGTGAATGGAGAAGTATTGAAATGGTAAATAATAACAGGTGATATTAGTCCAAGAGTGTTGTTCATTATTCTTTGTTGTTGTTGTTGTTGTTATATTGTTTTTCAAGACAGGGATTCTTCGTGTAGTTTTGGTGCCTGTCCTTGATCTCGCTGTGTAGCCCAGGCTGGCCTCAAACTCACAGAGATTCACCTGCCTCTGTCTCCCGGGTGCTGGGATTAAAGATGTATGCCACTGCCGCCCGGCCTCATTATTCTTTAGAAAGATTTGTTTTTGTGAGAATAAAAAGACAAATAGTCATTTAAGTCACAAAATACGTTTGTGAACATCTCATTTCATTTCTTCCAGAGTCAGGATCATCTCTGGTTTAATTTTTAGATGTAAAAGATAAAGAGAAATAGAAGTTACCTGAGAATTGATCAAAATATTTAAGTAATAATTGATCAGTATATTTTTAAAAATTATGATTCATTGTCTGTAATATTTTATAATCATTCATTGGTCTGATAACATAAACTCAAACATTTTGAGTCAAATATCTATGGCATAAATATTATACACTCAGAAAACCACAAATACTACCTTAGTACTCAATACTTAGTACACAAATACTTCCAGTAAAAGAGAGGTTACAAGGACACTTTCTGTGAGATATGACAAAGCATCCCTATCGTGAAGCCTTGGATAAAAGGAGATAAGAAGAACTACTGTGGTAGCTACAGATGGTGCTGTGACCCAGTGGTCTTCATTCTTCTCCAGAAGTCTTACCATGTCTCTTCCCTCTGCTGGCCTCCTTATATCTTCTGCAACTCTTCCTTTGTCCACTACCCACTCTACTGATAGTACAGCTTTCTTCTGATCTTATTGATTTCCATGTCTGTGTCACCTCTTGAAGAGGTGACAATGACAGTAAAAATCACATCTCCTATACTAAATATGATTCTTTTTTATGAGAGATCATCTCTGCAATCTTAATTAATAATTTAGTTTTTAACACGATGAAATGACTCATAAGATATTGAGTAGTTCAGAAGTCTTGATGGAGGTCAATAACTAAGAAAAACTACTAGAATTGCCTGCAAAAGCACGGGGTGTGAGCACTGAGGGATCCCTGCACTGTGGGAACTGCAGGAGGGGCATACACAGTGGTTTAATCTGTGAATATCAACAAAAGGGAGTCACTTTCACATAGTGAAATTCCGTGAAGCATAGAAAGCGGCTTTAAATAATGTTAAACTCTGACATCTAGTGTAATTTTCAAAATTACAAGCTCTGTTTATTTCATAAGATACACAGACTGTCTTGTTATTTAGTTCCTGGTCTTCTATTCCTTTGCTAGAGGTAAAGCTAACTGCATAAAATAGCCAAGTAAGCTGATGTAGAGATCTACTTGTAGCTATTTCTCAAGAGGAAAGCAAATGCCTATAGATGGTTTGAAAATTTAGACTTATCTCCAGTAAAATAGGCTCAGTGTTTTTACAGTTCAATGTGAACAATAAGTATTTTCTGTTATTCTGAAAGGATATATAGTGAACAAAGCAATATAGCTATAGAAAGGAGTAAAAGATGGGAGTATAAAGGGCTCATGAAAACAAAGTCTAAACATAAGATTAAGGGAAAATCAATCCTATTAAAATTTTGCCATATTTAACTTAAAAAACAGTAGTTCCCACTTTTAACCCCAGAATTTGAGAGCAGAGACAGGAAGATATCTAGGAGTTCGAGGCCAGTCAGACCTATATAGTGAGACCCTGTATCAATTAAAAAACAAAACACTTCTGGACATGGACATTCTATATGGCAGCAAAAAGGAATATTGACAAAACACAATTTAAGTAATGCTCATGAAGGAATATTTTAAAAACAATAAATCTATTTGTGCAAAATTTATGCAATGCAAGTAATTCAGTCATTCCCATGTGAAAAATGTTTTTAAAATATGCAGCAGTAATAATATAACATTATATAATAATTATTCCATGTATACAACTTTCCAGTATGTTTTAAATAAATTAATAGTGTTTTCTCAAGCAGAAATTTATTTTTTAAAAATCCTAAAGATTTTTCACATTCTCCAGAGGAAGCAGTGTGCTAGATTATTACAGAAAAAAGTGATTCAACAAAATAAATGTTGTCATATTCAAGGCCCATTAAATCAGAAAAAGAACAGGCTTTGCAAAAGTGGAGAAACATTGCTGTGAGTGAGTGACAGAAACACATCCCCTTAAATCTTCTCTTAGATTATGCAGATATTAACCAGAAAGTAATTCCAGATAGCATTCTAGAAATTCTTTGGAGCAAAAGTTTTGATCTGGGTAAATTCTTTACCAACCACCTGAGCTTCTCATAGTTTACGGGGTTATGTTATATAACAAAGGAATCTGAAGGTGAATTATCCATTGCATGTACAACAGGAAAATATTGTTACCCTTATTTCATCTAGTTCAAAGTAAATGGCAGAAATAGTTACTAATTTTAGGAGGGATAAGGGTAATATTTTTTTATGTCCTAAGAACATGTATTAAGGTGTTTCAAAATAACAACTGAGGCAGATTGATAGCAGATCAACAATGTAGAGAACATTTAATGGTCTATCAAATGAAGATTTTAGAGGAGAAATTGTACTCAACTCTTTAAAGGCTATAGAATGCCCCTGATGTTACCTCAGACTGCAGGTCAGAACACTGAGCTGTCAGAAGGATGGGAACAGAGTAGATTTGGTTCTATATGGCCAAGCAGAACAGTCCAAAGATTGAGATGTATCTCAACCAGCTGCAGGTGAACCTGCCAAGTGCTATTTTTGGAAAGGGACATTATTGATATTTTTTATGAGGCACAGATGGCTAAGAAGGAAAAAAAAAGCACACATGTACTTGCTATTCCTGGTCTTAGAACTGAGCCACAAAGATGAACAATCTCAAACGAGGGAGGAATTGGAAGCCCTGGATGCCAGCAGTCAGCAAGAAGGTTAGAAACAGCAGGAGCAGCCCATAGTCTCATCAGAGATATTAATGAAAAAATTCTCAAACCTAAACATTCCTAAAAACAAAACATAAGTAGCTACTATGAAAATTGATCAGTTTTAATATGCATAAGGAACAGAAATTAGATAACTAGGTTTCTAACAAAGTCAAATATCTTGATGAAATTTGAGTTTTGTTTCATTCTCTCCTTTATAAGGTTGGAGAAAGAGTTCAAGTACAAAAGAAAAGGCCAGAGTGTTTCCTGATACATTGGGATATCTTGCTTCCTGACTTCAAATGTCTTTGGAAGATAGAAAAAATAAGTTGAATTTGGATTTAACCTGAAGTATTATTATATAGATATGATCATTTTAAATTTTCTTATAGTCTTTGTGTGATTTAAATGATCAAAATACCTCTACAATACATATATAAAACTACACGATCTACAAAACTTATCTCTTAGGACAAGGCAATGGCCCACAGTAAATATCAAGAGGCAACTGAAATCAACATGGGTTCATTTAAACTGTATTTTACCAGTCAGGCTTGCTAACCTGCCATATATGTGTATATAAAAGGACAGGAGGGCATTTTTCCAATAATGGGTTCAAAGTACTGTATATTGTGTCAAGATAATTTAGACATGGAGAAATTAAGCTACATTAGTCTTATTCTCTCACTTCCCAGGACCAGAAGAATTCACTGATTATCATGATTATCTTGTTCAAATTCGATACAGCAGACTGGTGTGATGGCTCTGTGGGCAAAGGACTTTCAGCATAAGCCTGAGGACTAGACCTCAACAGGTGTGTAGCCTGGCATCTGTATCACCAAGACTCTACAAGCACACACAAGACAGAGATCTAAAAATGTCTGGAAGCTCTAGGCTAGCTAGCCTTGTATACACATGATAAAACAAAAGAGACCTTTCCTCAAACACAAAGGAACAGGAGAACCAGCAAAGGAGCATGTCCTCTGACCTCCAAAGGAGTGTTATATACCAATATGCACTCACAAATGTAAACACAGAGAGAGAGACAGACAGACAGACAGACAGACAGATAGATGGAGAGAGAAAAAGACAGATGGAGAGAGAAACAGAGAGAGGGAGGAGTGTAACAGCACTCAGGAGAGTGCTTAGGAATTGGTTTATTTCTGCCACCCTCTGGGATACAGGAACTTAATTCAGGTGGTCCAGCCTGCAATAAGAGTCTCTCTCTCTCTCTCTCTCTCTCTCTCTCTCTCTCTATATCTATATATATATATATATATATATATATATATATATATATATAATTCCAAATGTTTGTTTCTTTATTTTTATTTATTGTATACTTGATAGTACTTTTATTTTACTATGTCATAAAACTGTTATACCTAAGATCAAGCAATTTTTAAAGATTACATTTAGCAAGACTAGACATTAATTAGACTATAAAGTATACTCCTTTTTACATGACAAATGTAAATCAACATCTGAAACATACATCATCTAAGTAGGACAACATTTAGAAACACACATATTTTGGATTATATTTTTGCTCTCTGTCTGCATTACTAATTCTCTCTTATCACCTCTAATGTCAGTAGTTTCAATGAAACAAGCCCAGGAATGAAACTTGTTATAAAAGTGGACTTTGGGGTGCATTAAAAATGATTGTGTGTAGACATTAGCACATTAAGCCAGGGTTTGTAGAAACATATGCCAGCTGGCAGGGACTAAAGCCCTTTATTGAGTTTTGTGAGCAGGACAGCTTATATGTGCCCAACAAATACATTATTACACAAAAGATAGATTATTGTCATACTGCAATGGAAACAATTTAAAACTGCTTGAGTGTGTGTAGACATAACCTTTTTTGTATTTTTCTTGTGTTTATAGACAAGAAAGTCTGTTTCAGCATGTTTGTAATAGAATAGAAATTCTTACTCTAGATGAAAGTATGTTTGCTTGTACTTAAGGCAAAAAAGTAGGAAAAAAATCCATCACTGGCAGTCAGGCAAAAGACGTGTGTGACCCACAGGCAGAGAGGACTCACAGGATCATGGAAATGGAGCTCATGCTACCAATAATTAGGTGCAATTTGTGTTCTATATGTTTTAGAAGATGGATGGCTTTTCTCAGTCTATGAAAAAGTTATGTGATATGATCCTAAATGTAGTCAGATAGTACAACTGAAGAAAGGTGTGCAAAGCTAGGAACAGGGTGTGTCACTGTTTTAAATCCCCCTTTTAATAGTTTAAAGTTAATAGTGTCTTTAGTTCTTATCTGGTAAGCTTTACTAAAAAGGCCAAAATATTCTTTGGAGTCTATCTGGTTGCAGCCCATTTCCAGGCACCACAGTGAGCCTGCTCCTAGAGAAGAGCTGGCTTGGAACTCCTAGTTCCCATCTCTCCTTGATCCATAGGACATGATGATTAGTATGTGCCAGCAGACTTCAATTCTCTCAATAGGGAGAAGTACAGATTCGGCAAAGTCTTCCTAATTAAGAAGAAAAGAACTACAAAGAGAAGGAAACTTTCTACTTGAAAATACTGGATAAAATATTTTTAACTGGCTTTAAAGATGGGTCTATAAGTTTATAAGAAAGAAAGTGAACTCAGCAGGGGCCAAAGAGGGCCAGGACAGAACAGTAAAAACAAAGTCCTTGCAAGACTGCAGGTGTCCCAAGGCTTGAAGCCGTATTTTTTTTGTGTGTGTTGAGTCTTACATGCAAAGCAACACATGCAAAGCTGCTATGGTGAAGCATATATTTTTTTCAACACTTTAGAAAAGCAGTGCTGTTGTTTACACACATTGTATGCAGACATTTTCAATCTCAGAACTGGGTTGTACTATAGAGATTGGACTTCTATTTAGATAAGTTAATTTCCAAAATAGGCATTCATCCTTGTTTAACAATATGTAAAGATTCTTTTGATGTGAGGAAACAGCTATAACATTTGAATAAATGAAGGCTAGCCTTTTTGTTTCTTACAGCTCTGAAAGAATTAAGGTAGAAATTGAGGGCCACAAAAGAAGGCTGCAAATGGGGGCAGGGTAAAGTTAAAGCTGTAAGGGAAATATGTGTGACAAGGGAGGTTAATATATCTAGGCTTAAATGGATTTGTTTGGACTGGTAAACTTGCACAAATTAAAAAAAAAAAATTGACATTGTCCCTAGATTCCTGGTATCTAGCCCTTGGATGGTTGGTACATACTGACCTGGAGTAGCAAAGCCTCAAATTGGTACAGGTGGTATACATGTTGTTTCAATCATTTATTGACTGATTGAATCATTATAATGCTATGGATGTGGTCCATGTTCTTATGTATGCTAAACAAGCATGTTATTAGTGATTTATACCCCCAGTGATGAAAGTGTGGGATTCTTCACATGATCGAGAAAGGGAATAGACAATCATTTAGGTAGAATTCAATACTAGGTAAAGACATTAATTAGTTAGAACTCTATTTGTCTCCCTCCATATGCTAAACATATGCATATACAAAGGTATACTATCCATACAACAGGCTATTAAAGGAAACAATTGTGAGTAATGATATAAGTAGGCAGTTAGGGAAATGCATTAATGTAACTTCAGAATGGCAGCTTCTCTTTTGTCCACAAATGAAAACTTGTGTAAAACTGTTTTGAGTATGCAGAGTTCCAGCATCACAAGGCCAGACTCATGTTCATAGGTAGTAGGAAAGAGGTCCAGAAGAAGCCAGACTCCAGGAGCCTTTGAGTGGAGTTGAGACCATTTTTAAGACACTATACGCCTCTGACTCTGCAAGCAGATTTTCTACAGCCATCCAATGTACCCTTACCCTTCCTCTGGCTCAAAGCTACTCAAAATCCCCACAATTGTGATGAAACAGGTCATGTGAACAGATAGAATCTTCCCACACAACATTTTTACAAGAAATGCCCTTGTATGCTGGTTTTTCTTTGAGAATTATGACCTTAACTGAGCTTAACTGAGCATGGGCATTATTATGCATGTTAAATTGAATATGCTTAGGATGTACCCAAGTAGAAGTGAATCCCTTATATGAGTATATGATATTATATATATATGGGTTTTAGCAATTAATTCTCAAGCAATTCTCAAGCCATACTTTGATTAGGGGAGACACTCCATTTTTAGAGCTTTACTCCATTCTCTCTCTGTCTGTCTATCGGTCTTTCTTCCTCTCTCTCACTATCTATCTATCTATCTATCTATCTATCTATCTATCTATCTATCTCTCTTTCCCTCGCTCTCTAGTACTTAAAATAAATAATGTCTCCCAAATACTCAGAATTACTGTTTAAGGAAGTGGTCCAGGATTACTGGAGGAAGCAGGAACCACATCACTGAGGATAGGCTCTGCAAGTTCATTGCCCTGTTTCACATCTAGTTCTCTCTTTCTTATTTTCAGCTGAAGATATGACCTGTCATCTTTCTGTTCTGGATACTAGCTCCCACACTTCCCTCAACATTATTAACTCCCCCTCTGTACTTCAAGCTAAAATACAATTTCTTCTCTAATTTATTTTGGTCATGATATTTATTGCACAACCAGAAAAGTAACTAATATAATTCTCTACCTGAAAATATGCTTTCTCTACAGTGAATAGCCTTCTTCATTTTTTCCTGTCTTGACTGTCCCTCTTACATATCTTTTCTTAACCCCCCCAAAAAAAATCACATATTTAAGAAAATTATTTAAAGAGAGAGAATGTATACTTGGACATACCATTCCAAAGTTTGTGTTAATGTCCTGTAGATGCCTTTATGTCAGTAAGGAGCAGATGATTATGTCAAGAGAACATGTGTAGAGTAAAATTCCAGTCAAGTATCAGACAGTTTGTTTGTTGTTATTTTTATTTTCATTTTTTTAAAATTCAGATTGTTATTTAATTTAAAATTTTCTCTTTTCCTTTCCCTTTCCCAATCCTTCACACATTCACCTCCTCATCCTCCTCTATCATCATGGCATCTTTGTTAAGTAATAGTCATTACATGTGTATGCATATACATTGATTTTCCTAAATCTAACCTTTTCTGTCCTTATAATGCTAACTGCATATATGTTTACAAGACTGATCATTTGGCACTGGACAACAAATTAGTGTTATCTTCCCTTGAGAAGACAGCCTATTCTATTCTCAGCTTTGCTCAGTTGCCAACAGTTCTATATGTAGGGTTGAGGCCTGCTGTGGAATATTGTTATGTATGCTGTGAATGTGTGTTGCCCTGATTGGTTGATAAATAAAATACTGATTAGCCAGTGCCAGGCATGAAGTATAGGCAGGATAAACAGACAAGGAGAATTCTGGGAAGAGGAAACATGAGTCAGGAGTCATTAGCCAGACACAGAGGAAGCAAGATGACAAGGCAGATCTGAGAAAAGGTACCAAGCCACATGGCTAAACAGAAATAAGAACTATGGGTTAATTTAAGTGTAAGAGCTAGCCAGTAATAAGTCTGAGCTAATGACTGAGCAGTTATAATTATTATAAGCTTCTATGTGTTTATTTGGATCTGAGCAGCTGTGGACCAGGTGCAACCCAGGAAAACTAGCTACGAATGATGCCAAAATGTGGGGCAAGAGTTGCCACACAAAACCTGAGAAAGCTTTAAAATAAAAGAGAGAGAGATTAAAAAACTGAGCCAAAAACAGCTTCCTAGCTGTTTCTCTCAGACCAGTTGCAGCCTGTGGGCTTGAGCTACTCTGGTGGGTCTGTAGCATATGGGCTTGAGCTACTCTATGGTGGGTTTGCAGCATTTGGGCTTGACCTGCAACATGGCAGATTACTTTAGTGGTATGCAGAGGCATCTCCAAGCTGCACAGTATACTATGCGGTGGATTTAGCCTTTGCTAGTACAGACAAAAAAAAAAAAAAAAAAAAAAAAAAAAGAGCTTTCTGGTCTACATGCTGCTTTGATAGAAGCATAGACCCACTGCTTCCCAGAGTCAGTGCACAGCATGGCTCCTAGAGCTGGCAGTGAATTATCTCCATCATGTTGAACAGCTGAGGTGGGCAGAGTCAGCCGACTAAGCTGCTGCTTCATACTATATCACTGCAGTTTAAAGCAACAGATTCACAATAAGGCAGATTCAAATGGGATAAGACTTTAAGTGGTTTACAATGTGTATAAAAATGTAGGCTTGGAAGAGAGAAGAAAATGAATATAGATAGTGATATTAAGAAATAGTTTTAAAAAATAAAGTCTTTAAAGAGACAGTAAAGGTAATATAAAAAATATGCCACATAAAGATGAATATTACACAGAGAGTCTGGATTATATTGTCTTTGAGATTTTTAACTGCTGAGACATTTGACCGTAAAAGCTGGTGAGTTAAATCAGTATGTGTATTTTTTAATTTTTTTTGAAGATTTTATTTATTTATTATGTATACAGTGTTCTGCCTGCATGTATCCCTACAGGCCAGAAGAGGGCACCAGATCTCATTACAGATGGTTGTGAACCACCATGTGGTTGCTGGGAATTGAACTCAGGACCTCTGGAAGACCAGTCAGTATGCTTAACCTCTGAGCCATTTCTCCAGCTCCAGTATGTGTATTTTAAAAGTATCTTAATTTCAAAATTTGTATCTAAGGATGTGATGCTTTGGAAAGGTGACTTTGTTTTTGTTTCTACATGAAACAGGAGGTTATAGATTTGTTCCAAATTAAGATGTATCAGATTTGACCAAGCCAGGCTACCTGAACTTTAACAGATGGCACTTATCAACAAAGGTTATAGCCAGTCTTCCCAGGACTTGTCCATTATCTTGAATTTTCTCAGGATCCCTGTAAAACTTCTAGCATCTACAATCAACAGGAAGTAGCATAGAAAACTATGTCCACATTCCCCCAAACTGGATTATGGATATTTGTCTTTGTTTAGAGATTGTTTACAAAATTTTATTGGTCATAGTCAGTATCTTTCTAAAAGAAAAAGGAGGATAGAATATAGATATGATAGAATGAAAGGGTAGATTATTGAATCTACTTTTAAAGGACCACAACTTGTGTAAAATGTTTTAAATTGATACAGATTTTAGTTTATTTCAAATTTAAATTGAACTTTGTTATACTGTATGTGTATATCTACTCTTGTTTAAGGTATTATTAAGAAATACAGGTTAAGAAATACAGATTAATAATTAGTCTTCTATGATAGTAAAACATATAGTCATGTTAATTAAGTTTTCTAGGTATACATACATGTATTTCAATTAGATAAGTAGTCTTCAAACACTCCAAAGACCTGCAGAATATGACATTTTAAATGTTTTAAAAACTTAGACTTCTCTGGACAATGAGACACATCTGTTCCTGGCAGTACCAATTTACTTCAAAGAGAAAGATGGGCATCAAAGACACTCCATATGGAGTTTATCTTCTTTTTGGCAAAAATAGCCATTTGGGCAAGAAACTGTTCATGCTTGGACTGCTTGACAAAATGTTGTATCAACTGGATATGCAGGACCCATAGAAAGGTGACCACTGAACTTTACAAGGTGAGATGGTCCTTCAGGTCCCTGCTTTGCAGAAGAAACTGCCAGACATTCTACATAGGACACAGAGAAAAGTGACTGAGAGACTCTAGGCCTGTGGGCTAAAGATATATGCCCCAACATTAAAGAGGAACTTTGGATAACTATCCAGGTAGGCAGCTGTCTTTGTCATTCTAGATTTTTGGAAGTTTCTTACAATGTTCTTCCTGTTTACTTAGGTAATAGTATATCCTTCTGAGGTCTTTGATGTAGTTGAAGACTAGGTAGTTACAATTTTTCCTACTTATAATAAAAGATAAATTACATATGAAACTTTAGACTCACAGATATTAAGTAAATAAAAAGTTTTCTTTACTTTTGCCAGATATAAGTAACTAGATATTATAACTGGAATTCTTGCTTGATAACTTTTTTGTTATATATAATTTTACTATGTTAGAGTTAAAACTTTCCTTTATAATTAGACAGAAAAGGGAGAGTTCTGTGGGATACCATTCTGTATGCTGTGAATGAATATTGCTCTGATAAATAAAATATTGATTGACCAGTAGCCAGGCAGAAAGTATAGGCAAGACAAGCAGACAAGGAGAATTCTGGGAAAAGGATGGCTAAGTTAGGAGTCATTTGCCAGACACAGAGGAAGCAAAATGACAAGCAGAACTGAGAAAAGGTACCAAGCCACATGGCTAAACATAAATAAGATCTATGGGTTAATTTGAGTGTAAGAACTAGTCAATAGTAAGTATGAGCTAATGGCTGAGCAGTTATAATTAATAAAAGCTTCTGTGTGTTTATTTGGGTCTGAGCAGCTTTGGAGCAGGCAGGACACAGGAAAACTTCTAGCTACAGTTATCTTATGGGCTTTTCTCTGTCCAGTTTGATATGTTTGTTGATGTCAAACTTGTTCAGGTCATGGTTAATCAGTAATGTCAGTGAGACTGTACTGGTATAGCTTTTGATAACACAAGGAGACACAATCTCATGGCAAACTCCCTAATCCTTTGTGTCTTACAGTCTTTCTGTCCCCTCTTTCATGATGTTTCTTGAGCATTAGGTGGGGAAGTTGCTTTGTAGATGTATCTTTTGGGACTAGGATCTGCCACTCTGCATATTGACTGGTTGTGGCTTTCTATAATGGTCTCTCCCTGCTGAAAATATAGGTTTACTTGACAAGAGCAAAAGACAACACACATCTGCAGGTATAAAGGCAAATACTGATAGATTATTATTAGGGATTTTGCTGGTTTAGTTAATCAGTGGTTACATAGTCTTTCCCAGTAAACATAACTACACTAGCATGTAACAAGAGGTAGAGCCATCCTGTCTCAGTCACCTGATCACAAATAAACACACAGAACCTTATATTAATTATAAATGTTGGCCAATGGATCAGGCTTATTGCTAGCTAGCTCTTACATTTAAGTTAACACATTTCTGTTACTCTTTGTACCACCACATGGCCAATGACTTACCAGTTGTTTTAGATCTTACTTCTTAGGTGGCTGGCAGCATCTGCTCCAAGTCTACCTTTCTTCTCCCTATATCTCCTTTTGGCTTTCCTGCCAGCCTTATTACTCCTGGCTAGAGGCTGAAACAACTTTATTATCAACCAATGAGAGAAGCACATATTAACAGTATACAGAAGGGCATCCTACAGCACTAGCAGTGCTTAGTTAGCTATGTTTATAGCTCCAGGAATGATTTCCTTCTTGTTCAGATGGTCTTAAGTACATACAATCAGGAAGCTATTGGTTGCCACCAAGGTATGCATGCTACTATTGTACTTTTAGGTTTATTACATTATGCTAGTCATTTATGTGTTTTGTAGGTGTCACAGCTGGATAAGACTGTTGGTTACCTTTCTGTTTTGGAAACCTACATGCTGCCTTCTGTTACTATGAAAGCTAATTTAAGGAAGGAAGCTTTCATGTAATTTCCAGGTCATGGGGTCTCTGGGTCCTATTTTTGAAGTACATGGTACCTTCAGAAATAAATGCTTACATTTTTCCTATGGAGAGTAAAGAAGGGTAAGAGACATAGGCTGTAGCTGGAAGATTTCCTGTGTATTGGTGGGAGGGCAGTCAGAACAAATCTCTCCTACTTGTGTCCCCCTAATAAACACACAGTAGCTTATATTAATTATGAACTGGGTGGCCTATGCTAGCCAATTTTATATCTTAAATTAGCCCATCACCATCAATCTATATATTGCCACATGTTCCATGGATTTACCTGCTTCTTGAATAGTGGGATGGCGTCTCCTCTGCTTTTGAATTTCTTTTCCCTGTCTATCTCCTGCATTTTCTACCTGCCTATAACCTGCCTTGCCATAGGCCAAACAGTTTTATTTATTAACCAATCAGAGCAACACATATTCACAGCATACAGAAAGATATTTCACAGCAATAGGCTGTATGTTTGGGCTCTTATATAGTCCTAGCCAACAACTCAGAAGACTTCTCATGGCTCATATAGGAGAATTTTTGTCTTTTATTCTTAGTGGAAGCACCATCAGGTCAGGTGAGAAAAGTTCATTAAAACTACATGTGTGTACTCATACAGAGAATTACATGTATGTATGGTATTTTTAGTAAATAAACAGTAATAATGTGATTACTTATGGGCTTTTCAGGCATCATTATTTTATCTATCTCCCCTAAAGCAGACAGAAAACTGCATATTATAAAATGTCACCTGGAGTATTTACATGTGTTTTTAGGAGAAATATAAGCAGATTTAAAATCAAATATTAAGTAAATACCTTAGAATATATGGAAATAGAAAGAAGTCCATATACAAATCAGAAAATAAAGTATAATTATGGGAATTTATTCAGTGTATTTGAATCTTATTCACTCTCCTCCCCAGGATCACATCCCCTTCTTTACATATTCAACTTTGTGTTCTCATTTTATTTTTCAATCCAATAAGTCTAATTTGTTTTATTCTTGGAAGTATGCCAACCACTGGAGCAAGGTTGACCTACAAATGACCATACCCACAAAATACTATTTCTCCCTCTCCCAATAGCTATCAGTTACCAAAAGCTCCTGATCTAGGGTGGGATTTTATGTTCACCTCCCTGCTCCATGCTGTAATTTTGTCTGATTTGTGCTTGTTCAGGTATTGTGCATGCTGTCACAACTTCGCTGTAACATGTGCCCTTTCCCTGTGGTATGTGGGAAATTTTTCCTTGCTGTCATCTTCAATTCTTTAAGCTAGAGTATGACCATTCTGGCAAGATGTTAGTGCAATAGTAATAAGAATGCCATGGGTATAGCCAACCATTTTTTCATTATATTTTAGTTTTGCTCTACAAGATAGCACTCACACTTGCTAGTCTTACTGAGGCCCAAAACTAGTGTCTTCATGAGTCAGAGCCTCAAGAAAACATAATCCCCTAAATGAATTTAATGATGAATCACTGCCAAACGATTCATTGTTACAGTCATAGATTAGTGCAGCTCTCAAGTCTTATCAAAGACTTAATATAGAAACTCAAAACTGGTAAAAATATAGATAATAAAAGACTTTTGAGTGTTTTGTCTTAAACATGAGATTTGTACCACATCCCCTCTTCTCAAAACTCAGAAATCATAGAAAAAAGTTTTTATAATTAGTATTTTAATAGAAGGGCTTTGTACAACATAAGGAAGTAATTTACTCTCAAGTTAAACACTAAGAGCCAGAAAATTATTAATTCTGTTTGTCAGACAAGGACTTAAAAGCAAAAACTAAGAATATGCTAAATAAAAGAATTAGAAGTATCCTCAAAATAGATCATATGGAGAATTGCATAAAAAGTTGAATAAATAGGAAATAATGAATGTTAGAACATAAAAACAAAAATTAGAAAGTTTGCTTGAAATTTTTAACATGCTTGTTACTTCAGTAGATGGGATAGATTAACTCAAAGCTAGTTAAAATAATATATAGAAATTGAAATAAAAGTCACAGGACACTGAAAGAATGGGTAGAATATGTTATGTTAACAGATTTAGTATATGTGAAATTGCATCCCAGAATAGGGTGAGGGTTATCAAACAGATTAACATATCTGGTATAAACACATAAGGACTAAAATACATATTTTGTGTGAAAAATATACATTATACAACAGCTATGAGAAAGGTGAAGAAACCCCAAACTGAATGAATACAAAAACATGAGTAAATGAAGTTACACATACTTTAGAATATAAACAAACCACTGAAAAAAACAAGGAAAAAGGGGCAGGTAGAATATAAATCAAAACATCAAAACAGCAGAAACAGATAATAAGACACTGTCAAAAGTTAGAACAGCAAGACTTATAGCCAGCATTCCCAAGAAATCTGAACTAGTTTCTTTAAACATTCTAGAGCCATAAGTACTTAATTTAGACTATACAAAATAATTTCAGAAAAATGACAATTGAGAAAATATTATAATTATTCCAGATAAAGAAAGAAATCACAGAAGGAAATATGCATTTGTAGACGAGAAAACAAAAACTCAGAAGATGGATGAATATGTTAGGGAATACAAAACAGTGTTGACTCAAAGGAAAATAACAACTACCTTCCAATGTATAACATAAACAGAAGTGATATTTGTGACCATTGTAAATTGGGGACATAAGGTCACATGAAAATATACCCATTTAGAGCCCCCAGATTTCATCCTGCCCCAGAACTCCCATCTGGACCAGAAGTGAGTGCCTGGGGTTATAGTCAGAGAGGCCCCCCACCTCTAGGTCCCACCCCTGGGCACCAGGAATTCTGGAGAAGACCTGCCCAACTTAGCCCCAGGTTCTGGCCAAGGGCAGGACCCCCCATAACCACCGGGAAGGTTCCCCCTCTTCAAGGCCCTCCAGTGGACCCTACAACCTCCACACCCTTCCCCCTCACCCATCTGCTGGAGACCCCAGCCACTTCTGGAGAAATAGAAAACAGCTCACAGCTTCCATCCTGCTCCCAAACTCCCATCTGGACCAGAGGTGAGTGCTTGGGGTTATAGTCAGAGAAGACCCCACCTCTAGGTCCCAACCCTGGGCACCAGTCACCCAGGGAAGACCTGCCCAACTTGGTGCTGGTTTCTGGCCATTCGGCAGGAAGGTCCCCCTTTTCCAAAACTGCAGGCAGACCCTGCAATCTCCATACCCTGCATCCACACCCTTCTGCCTGAGATCCCAGCCACCTCATGAGACTCAAAGACCAGCCACCAGCTCCCATCCACGCTGGAACTCCCATCAGGAGCAGAGCCATGTCCTGAGAATCAGATACCAGCCCCCAGCTCCCATCAGGCCAGCACTCCCATCTGGACCAGAGCTCGCATCTGGCCCAGAGCTTCCATCTGGACCAGAGAGAGGCTCCATAAATCTGTCAGCTCTGTCTGGACTAAGTGCACTGATAAGACCAAGAACGAATCCACAAGGAGATGGGCAGACATCAAGGCAGAAATACATACAACAAAATAAAGAGCAATACAGCATCACCAGAATCTAGCCCTTTTCCAACAGCTAGACCTGAACATAACAGAATGGAAGTAGCAGAAGAAAACAAACTTATAGGTAACATCATGAAGAGGCTAGAGGCTTATAAAGAAGAAATCGAAAATAAAATGGAGGAACAGACAAACAAAAAAATGGGAAGAACACTATAAAAAACTAGAGGAAAGTACAAATAAAGCAGAAGAAAACAATAAGTTCCTGAAAGAAAATCATGAAATAGGAATGAAACAGACCAGGGAAACAGTACAAGACCTGAAGAGGGAAATATAAAACCTGAAGAAGATACTAGCAGAAGGAATGCTGAAAATAGAAAATCTGAGTAAACAAACAGGAACTTCAGATGCAAGTATAATCAACAGAATGCAAGAGATGGAAGAGAGGATCTCTGGTGTTGAAGATACATTAGAAGAAATAGTTTCATCAGTCAAAGAAAACACTAAAACCAACAAAGTCATTGCCCAAAATGTCCAAGAAATTTGGAACACCATAAAAAGACCAAACCTATGAATAATAGGGATAGAGGAAAGAGAAGAATACCAACTCAAATGCACAGAAAATATATTTAACAAGACCATAGAAGAAAACTTTCCCAACTTAAAGAAGGAAATGCCTATGAAGATACAAGAAGCCTATAGAACATCAAACAGACTAGACCCCCCAAAAAAGTCCCCACGCCACATAATAATTAAACAACTAAACATACAGAATAAAGAAAGAATATTAAGGGCAGCAAAGGAAAAATGTCAAGTGACTTATAAAGGCAATCCCATCAGAATAACACCCGAATTCTCAATAGAGACTTTGAAAGCGAGAAGGACCTGGACAGATACAATGCAGACACTAAGAGACCATGGATGCCAGCCTAGAACAATATAACCAGCAAAACTTTCAATCATCATAGATTGAGTGAACAAGACATTTCAAGACAAAACAAGATTTAAACAATACTTATCCACAAACCCAGCCCTACAGAAAGCACTAGAAGGAAAATTCCAACCTAAGGAAGGCACATACACCCATGAAAGCACAAGCAATAGATAACACCACAGCAGTAAACACCAAAGAGGAGATGAGTATACACACACTACCACTAAAAATAAAAAAAAATAACAGGAAAGAACAATCACTGGTCATTAATATCCCTTAGTATCAATGGACTTAATGCACCTATAAAAAGACACAGACTAACAAAATGGATACGGAAACAGGATCCATCTTTCTGCTGCATACAAGAAACACACCTCAAATTTAAAGACAGACACCTCCTAAGAATAAAAGGCTGGGAAAAGACTTTGCAAGCAAATGGTCTTAATAAACAAGCTGGTGTAGCCATCTTAATATCCAGCAAAATAGACTTCAAACTAAAATCAATCAAAAGAGATGATGAAGGACATTACATACTCATCGCAGGAAAGATCCACCAAGATGAAGTTTCAATTCTGAACATTTATGCCCCAAACACAAGGGCACCCACATATGTAAAAGAAACACTACTAAAGCTTAAATCACATATAAAACCCCACACATTAATAGTGGGAGACTTCAACACCCCACTTTCACCTCTGGACAGATCGGCCAAATTGAAACTTAACAGAGACATAATGGTCTTAACTGATATTATGGCTCAAATGGACTTAATCGATATCTACAGAAAAATCCACTCAAGCAAAAAAGACTATACCTTCTTCTCAGTACCCCAATGGAACCTTCTCTAAAATCAACCACATACTTGGCCACAAAGCAAATCTCAACAGATACAAAACAATTGGAATAACCTCCTGTGTTCTATCAGACCACCATGGTTTAAAGTTAGATTTCAACAACAGAAAAAACTACAGAAATTCTACAATCTCATGGAAACTGTATAATGCTCAACTGAATCACCAATGGGTTAAGGAAGAAATAAAGAAAGAAATTAAGAGTTCCGAGAGATCAATGAAAATGAATGCACCACATACCCAAACTTATGGGACATTATGAAATCAGTGCTAAGAGGGAAATTCATAGCACTAAATGCCCACATAAAGAAGCTGGAGAAATCTCACACTAATGACTTGACAGCACAGCTGAAAGCCCTTGAACAGGAAGAAGCAAAGTCTGCCAGGCGGAACAGACACCAGGAAATTATCAAAACAAGAGCTGAAATCAATAAAATAGAAATAAAGAGAACAATACAAAGGATTAATGAAACAAAGAGTTGGTTCTTTGAGAAGATCAACAAGATAGACAAGCCCTTATCCAAACTAACCAAAAGACAGAGAGAGAACATCCAAATTAACAAAATCAGAAATGAAAAGGGGGACATAACAACAGACAATGAGGAAATCCAGAGAATTATCAGGTCATACTTCAAAAACCTCTACTCCACAAAACTGGAAAAATCTAAAAGAAATGGATAATTTTCTGGATAGGTACCACATACTTAAGTTAAATCAAGACTAGGTAAACCATTTAAATAGTCCAATAACCCCTAAGGAAATAGAATCAGTCATTAAAAGTCTCCCAAACAAAAAAAAAAAAAAAAAAAAAAAAAGCCCAGGACCAGATGGTTTCACTGCAGAATTCTACCAGACCTTCAAAGAAGATTTAATACCAATACTCTTTAAATTGTTCCACACAATAGAAGCAGAAGGAATATTACCAAACACCTTCTATGAGGCTACAATTACCCTGATTCCTAAACCAAACAAAGATGCAACAAAGAAAGAGAACTACAGACCGATCTCCCTCATGAACATTGATGCAAAAATACTCAATAAAATACTGGCAAACAGACTCTAAGAACAAATCAAAACAAGTATCCACCATGATCAAGTAGGCTTCATCCCAGGGATGCAAGCATGGTTCAACATACAAAAGTCTGTCAATGTAATACACCATATAAACAAACTCAGAGGAAAAAAAAATGATCATCTCACTAGATGCAGAAAATGCATTTGACAAAATCAAAAACCCCTTCATGATAAAGGTCTTGGAGCAATCAGGAACACAGGGAACATACCTAAACATAATAAAGGCAATCTATAGCAAGCCAACAGCCAACATCATATTAAATGGAGAGAAATTCAAAGCAATACCACTAAAATCAGGAACAAGGCAAGGCTGTTCCCTCTCCCTATACATATTCAATATAGTACTTGAAGTTCTAGCCAGAGCTATAAGACAACATAATGAGATTAAGGGAATAAAAATTGTAAAGGAAGAAGTCAAACTTTCCCTATTTGCAGATGACATGGTAGTATATATGAGTGACCCCAAAAATTCAACCAAGGAAATGATACAGCTAATAAAAACCATCAGCAACATAGCAGGATACAAGATCAACTCAAAAAAATCAGTAGCCCTCATATAAAGTAGAGAAACAGGCTGAGAAGGAAATCAGTGATACATCACCCTTTACAATAGCCACAAATAGTATAAAATACCTTGGGGTTACTCTAACTAAGCATGTGAAGGACCTATATTACAAGAACTTTAAGTCCCTGAAAAAAGAAATTGAAGAAGATGTCAGAAAATGGAAAGACCTCCCATGCTCATGGATAGGCAGGATTAACATAGTAAAAATGGCGATCTTACCAAAAGCAATCTACAGATTCAATGCAATCCCCATCAAATTACCAACACAATTCTTCACAGATCTGGAAAGAATAATACTCAACTTCATATGGAAAAACAAAAAACCCAGGATAGCCAAAAGAATCCTGTACAATAAAACAACCTCTGGAGGCATCATAATCCCCGACCTCAAGCTCTACTATATAGCTACCATAATAAAAACAGCTTGGTACTGGCATAAAAACCAACATGTGGACCAATGGAATGGAATTGAAGACCCTGACGTTAACCCGCACACCTATGAACATATAATTTTTGACAAAGAAGCCAAAAATGTACAATGGGAAATAGAAAGCATCTTCAACAAATGATATTGGCATAACTGGATATCAATGTGTAGAAGGCTGCAAATAGATCCATATCTGTCACCATGCACAAAACTTAAGTCCAAGTGGATCAAAGACCTCAACATAAATCCAGTTACTCTGAACCTGATAGAAGGGAAAGTAGGAAGTACTCTTGAATGCATTGGCTCTGGAGATCACTTTCTAAATATAACACCAGTAGCAAAGACACTGAGAGGAACAATCAATCAATGGGACCTGTTGAAATTGAGAGGCTTTTGTAGATCAAAGGACACAGTCAACAAGACAAAATGACAGCCTACAGAATGGGAAAAGGTCTTCACCCACCCCATGTCTGACAGAGGCCTGATATCCAGAATATATAAAGAACTCAAGAAATTCGACATCAAATTGCCCAACAGTCCAATTAAGAATTGGGCTATAGACCTAAACAGAGAATTCTCAACAGAGAAAGTTCAAATGCCTGAAAGACATTTAAGGAATTGCTCAACATCGCTAATTATCCAGGAAATGCAAATCCAAACGACACTGAGATACCATCTTACACCTGTCAGAATGGCTAAGATCAAAAACACAGAAGACAGCTTATGCTAGAGAGGATGTGGTGCAAAGGGAACTCTTCTCCACGTCTGGTGGAAATGCAAGCTCGTACAGCCACTTTGGAAATCAATATGGTGCTTCCTTAGAAAATTGGGAATCCATCTCCCCCAAGACCCAGCTGAAGCACTCTTGGGCATATACCCAAGGAATGCTCAATCACAGCACAAGGGCATTTGCTCAGCTATGTTCATATCAGCATTGATTGTAATAGCAAGAACCTAGAAACAACCTAGATGCCCTTCAACTGAAAAATGGATAAAGAAAATATGGTACATATACACAATGGAGTATTCAACAGAGGAAAACAATTACATCATGAGGTTTGCAGGTAAATGGATGGATCTAGAAAAATTCATCCTGAGTGAGGTAACCCAGACTCAGAAGGACAAACATGGTATGTCCTCACTCATAGGAGGATACTAGATGTAAAACAAAGGTGTCTAGACTGCTACACAACTCCAGGGATGCTATCTAGAAAATGGGAACCTAGGAAAGACCGAGGGATCACCCAATGACAGAGAAATAGATGAGATCTACATGAACAACCTGTAGGAGAATGGAAGAAATGAAGGGCAAGCTTTGAGGGAAGGGAGGCTTGGGGGAGCAAGAGATCCCAGCTGGATCAGGAACAGAAAGGGAGAACAAGGAATGTTAGACTGTGATGGATGAGGACCACATTGGAACAGGAGTGCACAGAGTGCTGAAGAGGTCCCCTGAGGTCCACAGTAAGGCCTCCTCTGTAGACTGCTGGCAGTGTTGAGAGAAAGCCTGATCTGACCTAGTCTGGTGAACAGATGGCCAAACACCCTAATGGTCAGGCTGGAACTCTCATCCAGTGACTGATGGAATTGGATGCAGAGATCCTCAGCCAGCCACCAGGTGGAGCTCCATGTGTCCAGTTGTTGAGCAGGAGGAGGGACTGTGGGAGAGTGAATTGTTGAGCCCAGGATTGGAAAAAGCAAGGGGACGAAAGGCCAGATGAATGGAAGCACATGAATTGTGAACCAAAGGCTGTGGAGCCCCCAGCTGGATCAGGCCCTTTGGATAAGTGAGACAGTTGAATAGCTTGAACTACTTGGGAGTCATCCAGGCTGTGGGACCTGGACCTGTCCTTAGTGCATAAGCTGGCTGTTTTGAACCTGTGGCTTACACAGTGACACTTTGCTCAGCCTGGAAGGAGGGGACACGACCTGTGTGTACTGAATCCACAAAGTTTAAATGAATCCCCAGGGGAGTCTTGGCCCTGGAGGAGATGGGAATGGAGGGGAGGGTCTGAGGGGTAGTTGGGTGTGGGTGTGGGAGTGGGGAGTACAGGGGAACCCATGGCTGATATGTAAAATTAAAACACAAATATAATTAAAAAAAGAAATATCAACTAAAAACGATGAGAATATAATGTTTCATACAAAAGTACACTTATCCAACACATATGCTTAAAGCAAAAACATGTCCTGACTCTACCACATGCACACACACAAAGAACATACACACACACACACACACACACACACACACACACACACACACAGGCACGCACGCACACAAATCAAAATGGTTAATAATAGTTGGATATGATTGCATGATAGGCTGGAGTAGAAATACCGTGGCGTGATGCATGTGCAAAATGGTGTCCAAAAAGGGGAAGAAGAATGTTGTTAGTGGGAAGAGAAGATGACAGAACAATTGAATAATATAAATATATTATAAATATTAAAGAAAGGAATAAGGTCTTTTGATGTTTTGTTATGAAATGACTCTATGCATAAAAAGCATATTATGAAATATGATAAAAATAATGAAAATGGATGAAATGTGTTTTGTTTTAAATCCTCAAATGATATATATCAGATCATTATTCAGTCATGTTCCTTAGTTAATTTTTAACGTCCAAAAATGACTTTTAGGAAATTTCTCTTATATAAATGACTATTATTTTTCTAAATAGTTATACACATTGGGTGTTTTTCTTAAAAAAGAAAATGAGCTGTTGTTATATTGTCAAGGCTAGCCTTAAACTCACAATCCCCTGCATCAATATGAGCACCAGGGATTCATCATGTACCACCATGTATGGTTTTGTCATTTTTAATAAAGAAAATATTATTAAAATATATAGAAATTCAAAATATATTTACTATTCTAATTGAAAATAGCTCATTTTCTCAAATCATCATTTCTGACTAAGTCTACTTCTTTTAATTACTTAAAAGATGTAGTGTCTTCTGAGACTTAACTTGTGAGTTTCTTCCTCAGCATGTGGGCATTTCCTGTTTTTCTATTCTTTTTATGTAAAAAAGAACTACAAAGGTAGTTGTCATCCCTGACTAGTCCCCTCAAATGGATGTGATCTCTGGAGGACAGTGATCAGTCAGGTTCTCATCATTGTAAGCCATTCATTTAAATACATTCAGTGTAGTTAAGTCAGAGAGAATGGCAACGATATTTGCCAACACTGTTAATAGGCGAGGGTTTTTTGTTTGTTTGGTTGGTTGATTGGTTGTTTTTTTTTTAATAGAGTTCACTTCTATTTACTGAGAGCATAGAATAAAGAGGTTTTCTTCAAACAAGTATAAGGCTTGATAACCTTTCATATCCTTGTAGAATATTTGTCTACACAAACCTGATCATAATGCTATTGTGCTAAAATGTCAGACAGGTATATTTAAAAGTAAGAATATTGTGGATTTTTTTTATTTATAACTATGTTATTTTGTTCCAATTAAGCCTGTTTACATACAACATACAATGTGCACATAAATAATAAAATAAAATAAATTGAGTTATATTAGCTGTACATTTCTGTGACAAAATGCCTGAGATAATTAAAAAAGCAGAAAAAAATGTGGTGATATTGTATCCCACAATTTATTGTGCAGCCTAATAAACTTATCTGGGGTCAGAGAACAGAACAGCCACTAGATAGACATAGGGGTCAGAAAATGGTGACACACACATCTTTAATCCTAGCCTTCTGGAGAGCCATACTGGAAACAGCCACACATGGTGACACATGCATTTAATCCTAGGAAGTGATGGTAGGAATCAGCAAGATATATAAGGCATGAGGACCAGGAACTAGAGGCTTCTTAAGCTTTTAGCTTTCAACGTCAGTTTAGTTGAGATCCATTTGGATGAGGACTCAGAGGCTTTCAGAGGAAACAAGATCAGCTGAGGAATTGGCAAGGTGAGGTTGGCTGTGGTTTGTTCTCTCTCTTATCTTTCAGCATTCATCCCAATACCTGGCTCTGGTTATTTCATTTATAAAACTGTTTAGCAATTTGTCTTACAAAACACCTTGATTTGACTTCTACATTTAGAGTTATTAGTCCATTGTTATTTTTCCTCATTGCTTTTGGAACTATAGCAAGACAGCATAGCACAGTGGAACTGTGTATGTCAGAGAATCCTTGCTCATCTTGCTTTGATATGGAATCACAAAATGCATAAAGAAAAGAAGAAAGATTCTGGGGTTTCAATGTCCTCACCATTAAACTGTTTCCAATAACCCAATTATTTTCTACTTTCTCCATTCTACTGAAGGATGCATGACTCTCATTAGTGCCAAGGCTGGTGCCCTTTAGGGCCATGGGTCAAATGAATGATTCTGGGGACTTGGAGAACATGTGATATAAAAGTATAACAGCAGTTAAATGAATCTGATTGGATAAGTCAAGAAAAATTTTAATTACATTTTAGAAAGAATATAACTGTAGCTTACTTTTGACAAAGAGATTTGTCTGAACCATTGTCATTAAAATATCTCTATACTTGTATGGACTTTAAATCTTAGGGTATTGTTGATCTATATATTTATTTTTTGCAGCAATTATAATTATATATTAGTTATTATTTTAGCTTTCCTTCTGAAAAGTGTAATATCTTAGATTGTACATGCTACTGGGAACATCTTTTACTTCCATTGCTAGAATGCATATTGTGTTCACCCAAATGGTGATAATGTAAGTACACAGCTGACATAACCAAACACACCCAGTGAGAATATAGCCTTGAAAAAATGGTTCAGCAGCTACTTGCAAACTTTTGGAAGAAGTCACCATCTTTTATAAATACAGATATTGATAAAATTTCACATTTTGAAATCACATTTGGGGTGATTTCAAAATATTAGAATTCATAGAGGACAGTATTGATTACAGTGCTTTAGTATTGAAATAATTAGCTGAGCCAGTCATGACATTCATTAATGTCTAATGGCATAGAAATAACCATTTCAGCAAATATTATGTCTGTGTCATTAGGCACTAAATATAACATGATGTACAATATGTGAAACATAATTTTGATTTCATAATGTTAGCAAAAATCCATATCCAAGACATATGCTTTCCTAAAACATAATATAAAACAAATATATTAATTAGTTAAAAAATGAATGTAACTGAATTTAGTAGTCCTTCAAATGTTTAAAAAGACTTTTTGATCTGGTACCTAAAGTGCCTTATTTTTAAAAAGAGAACTATGTTTTTGCATTATATGAGTGTGATCTACTCTGCCATTTTGAATACCTTCTTAAAGAATGCTGTTGATTGATGTGCTGTTGATTGATGTGCAGAATAAGCAACTGCCACAGAATTGGAATTTAGAATCAAAGGTATTCAAATAACCCCCATATATTACTCTTATGGTCAACAGAGGCTATACTTTTGTTTCTCAGACATAAATGTGGGTTAGAATTCTACTTTAAGAAATCCTATGAAGATAAAAATTTTTATGGGAAGGACAATGCATTCAATCTAAATGAAAGTCCTTGAACCTACTTCACCCACAGTCACACTGATGCAGCATATCATAGACCAGGTGGGCATCACTAAATAAACTAGCTGAATAAATGCATGCACAAGTATCTTTTGGTAAAGGATAGGATATTAAAAGCAGAAGATTTAGTTAAATTATAATTTCATTAGGCTTATTTAACTATAGAAATATTCAGTTTCTCTACATGTTAAAATTTTAAGTTATAAAAATTGAGCTTATTTTTCACTGTTCACAAATCTGTTTCCAGGATAAAAGGGAAAATTTGTGCTGTATGGTGGGTGGTGCTATTGTCGGAGAATAGTATGGCGATGATGTTGAATTTGAATATTAAAAGTTCTCCTTTTTTAACATGATGGGAACCTGAAATAATAGCTATAAAACTACACCAAAAGACATTCAAAACAAAATTAATCTGTCTTAACTCCTAACTTACCTCAAAACTAAGGTGACATTTAATATTGTCTTTCACCACTCCAATTTAATATTTTGATCAGCATCAGGATTAATACATCCTCTTTGTTGCAGCGGGTAGGCTAGAAAAATAAATAAATAGGTAACTTAGAAGCAATAATTAAGCAAGTTCTAAATAAAACCTTGGCTCAAACAAGAGCCATAAAGCAGCTGCCCTCCTTCTAGGGTCCTTGGTCCTTGTCAGCCATTCTGCCCACACTTCAGTTGTGCCCTTTTGATCGCCACCAAAAAGTCATGCTTTGGAAGCTATCCTTTGCTTTATCACATCAAGACTTCCAAGTATTTAAAACATCTTGGCATTAGTGTACACAAAGAAATTTTTGTTTGAAATTTATGTCTGCTGTGGGGGTGGCATTTCAAATAAAGATTTTAGATTTTAAATAGATATTTACAATTGCTTTACTTCCTCCAGTCATTTGTAATTCAATTTAATATGAAGTGCTGGTGCTGAAGTGCAGAATAAGAGAGTTTTGATTTTCTTAATTAAAAATAAATCCAAATTTAAGTTTGCCCTGCTTGGCAATGGATGTTTCATCACTTGGAATACTACCCAATCTTAAAAGCAAATTACTTAAAGTGGCCTTAGGGTTGCAATGAAGCACCTTTCTTTTAACACACTAGGAATATACACTGCCCTTAAAATTTCATGTAGTAGGGATCATAGCTGTAGAGCGAACTTGGGGCGGGGATGCCCAAGACAATTTGACCACACAGGTGCCATGACAGGCTTAGAGGCCCAGACACAGCTTCTGTGACAGACTTACAGGCAGGCAATACTCAGGTCCAGGAAAAGCCATAAGCTAACACCACCCAGGGAGCCACCCAAGTATGGGCCAGCATATAAGGGGAATTATTAGACATCCCAAATGTTCCAAACCTTAGATAAGATTAGATAAGATCACCAGATATCCCTGAGCATGTCAGACACCTATTTCCCTTTTACAGATACATCTAGACATATGTCAGCCAATCAGAGTCCTGAACACTGGAAATCCCCTCACCCTTTCTGGCGTGATTAAAAACCCCACCCTGCCTAGGCTCAGGGCTCTTTACTCTCACCACTGAATCAGACAGAGTCCAAGCTCCAAGCCTGAAAAGAAAGGCTCTTTGCTTTTATATATTGGGATTCAGTCTAAGTGGTGGTCTTTTGAGGGTTCCTATGATCCAGGCATAACAATAGCCATGTAATAATAAAAACAGTAAAGTTCCAGGAGGAAGCAAGCATAGGTGATTTGACTATCACATGTATTCATTCCGTGTGAGAAAATTAGGTGGTGGTCTCTGCTTATGTGAGCTAGAATTATCAAATTCATTTAGAAAATCTACATTGCACATAGTGCTCTCATTTATATATTATATGTAGTACATGCATGGTATTGTATGCTATATTATGTAAATATTTTCCATTTATATATACACACACATATATATTTGAAGTTAAAATGTGTTACTGAGTTAAATCTTTCTCTTTTTGGAAGTTTATGAAATGTTTTTCCCATTTAACTCCCATAATCCATTTGTTTAGTGCTAATAAATATTCAATAAAAATGTTAATTAAATGACTAGTCTGTGCTCCTTTGTGTGATCGCAAGCAGTAAGCCGTTATCTTGTTCATTGGCAATATGCTATTCCTGTCCACTGTCATGGATATTTGCAGTAAATGGCCAAATAAACAAAAATATAATGGTGTCTATTGAACTTTTATTTCATTAAGAAAATAATCAAGAAGTACAGAAATAACATCCCCAAAATTCATTTCCTCTTGGTAAGTACAGAAAGAAGGTAGAGTTATAGTAGGAAGAAATGAGGCAGTGGAGCTTCTGTGAAAAATGTGATCAGTTCTGCAATATAAAAACAGCCAATAAAACTAATCTACAAGGGGCTTTTAGATTTTGATTAGATTGTATATTGCAAGCATTTTGTGAAGTTTTGTAAAAATAGCAATTGATTTCTCCTCTAACCAAGCAATTTAATCTATGGTACAAGTCACAAAGCCAGCTGTGGGATAGTGTGTTTCCCTGCAGGATCAGTAAGCTAGAAGCAATACACCTGCCAATAGGCTTCTAAAATAATCATTTGGAAAAGATAATTTTATTGGGCAGAAATAAATGTTAACAGTCTTTGTTAAGGCTCTCTAGAGCCAGGATGACTCAAGTGCCACATTCATCCCGCCATCCCGTTCCCTTTCATTTCCGTCCCTTTCAGTACAGAGCAGTAAAGCTGAGGTGAGATGATTCAGTTATATGCATCATCTTGCTGCTTCACATATGCATGGACTTGTGTAGAATATTAACTGTGTGGTATGCTAGAAGTTGGGATGTGAATATGAGAAATCAGAGACTCTTATGCTAGTGTTTATCCAAAAAGGCCAAACAATTCCGAATTGTTTTAAAATATTCAGAGAGAAAGCAGGAACACTGACTCATGGATTTTATTTTTTATGCTGTGAATGTGAAAATAGTGAGTGCTCAGAAAGCACCCTGAACTAGCCTGGCAGACTTTCTCCTCAGGAAAACTTATTTCCATAAAGTTCCCTGTGTCTGGAGCTGGAGTCTTTTGTCAGAGGGTATTTAAAAATAGGTTCCAAAGGCTAATAAACAGATAGGAAAACAGACTACAAGAGAATATTACTGGTGGGAGCCAGAGTGACAGGAGAAGTCATCTATCCAGTATAATGGGACATTTTGAAAGCACAGTAACCTTACCACAGTAGGTTACCTTCATAGTTCTCCCCTGAGGAGTGTGAACCCACATTTCTGGTTCACTATGGAAGCTAGTACAGTGTTGTGTTAAAACACTTTTCATATAGTGTATGGAAATCATAGCTCCATGATGTAGGTAGAAGACTTGTATGAAATGTGAGCACTCATTTTCAGTTCTGGTTTAGAAATTGCAAATGGCTTAGAATTTTTGTAGATGTCTAAAGGGGTTTCTTTATTTAAAAAAAATGAAGAAATAAGTTTTGTTTTCTGTATGCTGACTGATGATTTATTAGACACAAAATATTATAGTCATGATTTCAGTCATTTTACCTCAGTATCATAACATACCATAACACAGCTATAAATTAGAATATAAGTTGCAAAAAGATTTGGTTGTGCTGTTACTGTCTTTTCTCTTCCCAGAATATTAAATTCTCTATAATTAAAATAAAAACCTTATGGAACTTAGAGGATGCAGATTCTGAAAAGGAAATTAGTCCATATTCTCATATACTAACACCAATTTCATATTCAGATATATAACTATTCATTGCATTGTAAATTGTTTTATACTGAATAAAAGTTCAAGTATAAGTCAGATATTCAGACATGCTGCATTATTAAGATATTGAAACTCAGATAGTAGTTAATGAGCCAGAGAGATATCAACATGAAATGTCTGAACTTATCTATTTGTTTGTTCTGGAAATAGGAAACCCAAGAGATAGGACTAAAGAGACAAGTTTGCTGTCCACCTGCCTTTACTATAGCTTAAAAATTCATCAGTGAGCGATAAGGATGATTGCGTCTATGTTATTGGTCTTACCAATATCTCTTTTCATAAAACTGTAATTTATTGTTCCTTTTAACTCTGCATAATAACAATTCAGATAATACAGAGATGAGATTTTATGAATGTTCAACCTTCAGTGGATATTTTATTTATAATGTACACAAGAAGACGGGAGCAATGTAGGAGAATTGAACCAATTCTGTACAAAAGGGCAAGAGAAGAAGGAATTTTAGTTTTATTCACATATATTCATTGACAGAATTCCTCACTGTTCAACATAAATTATTTTTACTTAAGTATTTCTCTCTTGTATTTTCTGACATGTTGGTCTCATGCTTAGCCAAGTACTTTAGCACGAAGTTATATTCTCAAATCTTTAACAGTTTTGAAAAAAACTTTTATTCTAATGTCAACTAAACCTAGTAAAACATATTTGTTACAATTCCTTTCTATCAATTGCTTACAATACATACCATATTAATTTCAAATATGAGAAATTATAAATATTAATTGCATATATATGACCAAAAGATTTTAAATGTGCTATTATTGACATAAAGCAAATTTATTTCTATTCTCTTGGCCATTTAAATTCATTAATTTTATTAAGATATCTTTTCTGTATTTATAATAAATCATTTTATTTACAATGATGACCCAAATCTGATGACTGGCAAAACAGTGTAAATTACATTTGAAAGTACTTGTCACTTTTCCTATTCTGGTCAGTCATATTTGATTTACCTAAACAAAATCCTTGGCACTTCTGTTTATTATGTTTCAAACTATCCATTGACAATACTCATTTAAGCCATCTTTCTTTGATGCTGATTGGTGACCAATGTTGGATTTGTAAGCCATTAAGAAGTCATTTCATGGCATGCTCTTCAATTAATTAGAAACCAAGTAATAATAAAATGCAATTAACTCAATGTCTGAAAGTTAAATATTTCAGCTCATGAAAAAGCAAGAGCATAAAGTCTGATACAGACATCATTTGCACTGTAGGAAGGAATGAGGAAAAAATGCAATCTTCTGTCTCCTCAGTCCATCAATTCTTATCTTCTTCAGTCATTTTAATTAACATGTTAATAAATCCTACGATAGATTTAACAGTAAGTGACAATTGCAAAGAGAAGGCTGAAATAAAAAGCTGACAGCAGATTTGTTGCTTGCAAAAGTATCATTATTGCCCAATAAACCTCTGCTTGCTTTTTCTTTCTTTCTCTGAAGGGAAGAAATACTGCTTGTAGAAAATTTAGGCTCCCCTGCCCCCACATTTTAACAAAATTAATGATCTATTTGCTTAGAAACTATATATTAGCTCTACTTTATCCATCCGCTGAGTAAACAGTAGATCTTGCTTGGTCACAGTGATAGATTTGAATGCGGAAAAATCATCAGTCAGCATGGCAGCTGATTAATTGTTGGTTCTTTGGCAGGCTCCTCCATCTCAGGATAAAAGCCAGTGGCTGCTCATACTCCTCTCTGTACTCCTTGGCCTCCATTGCCACTGAGTTACACAGCTGATGTTGAGAGTGGAAATTTGCATGCCTATTCATGGTAATGTATCCCTTCAGCACAAACACATAGCCCCCACTTTCCAAATCACAGAATGAAGCTGTTGAACAATGTGTGGAGGTCTGAGTCTTTACAAGCATGGAGTAGAAATAGATGAAAACATAATTTTAACACTATTCGTTCTTAAGACAAGAAAATGGAACAGTCAATATACTTTTTTTACATGACAGGATCAAAACAAGATATGTCAAGAGTTGAAGGGATGCTAGTTGAAAAATAAAATATTGGAACATAACCCCTGAGATGAATTCAGATGCGAAAAGTGTAATAGTAATTAGCACTAAAATGATCATCAAACTGCTGTTCATTTCCTCTTAATGTTTGTCTAGGCCAATCATTTATTACTAGTCTATATTTTCAAAGTCCATTATGAACTCTATAACTCATTCATCAACCTGGAGAACATATGGAGTGAATTAAATTACAGAAATATTTGAGCAAGCAGACGTGTAGGAATTTTGAAATTTTTTGTATGCGACATTGTTTGCCATATTTGTAATACCCCTTTAAAGTACAAAGTCAGAAGAAACATACTATCTTCAATATAGTTCAGAAATTTTTTTTTGGTTTTTCAAGACAGGGTTTCAATGTGTAGCTCTGACTGTCCTGGAAATGGCTGGCCTAAAACTCACAGAGATTCACTTGCCTCTGCCTCTAGAGTGCTGAGATTGAAGGCATGTGCCACTACTTCCCAGCTGAGTTCAGAATATCTTAATTCAAGTCCCAGTTCTATACTGGAGTTGGGATAGTAGAATCCAATACTAAGTGAATTCTTTGTGTTTTTAATGACACAACACAGACTTATAGCAATGTGATCTTATGATTGTTTTCCTTTCATTCCATATTTTTGTCTTATGCTTGTTTACCAACAGCCATAAATACATACTGTTAAACACACAATCTTCATACATATTCTGATGTTTTCATTATATAATATTGCTGACAAAAGTGAAATTTGAAGTAAAGCATAAAATTATTTGTTCCTAAATTTTACTAAAAATATTTTCAGTTGAAGTTGTTTAGTTTGAACTGTTTAGGGGACCCTAGGCAAGCAGTGGGCTTTTTGGAGCCCAGTGCCTATGGTGGGACACTTTGCCCAGCAGGAAGACAGGGCTTGGACCTGTCTCAACTGAATGCTGAATGTACCAGGCTCTGCTGACTCTCCATGGAAGACCTTTCCTCGGAGGAGATGTGGGAATGGGGGGGGGGGGTAAGGATGGGGCCACGTGGAGGGAGGAGAGAGGAATATGTGGTTGGTATGTAAAATGAATAAATAACCTCTTAATAGTAATAATAAAATAAAGAAAAAGAAAAATACTTTCAGTTAAAATAGTAAGCAAATGTTTTATTGATATATTTAACTGAAAATATTTTTATGTTTAATTTTCCATAAGACATGAAGGCAACAGTTGTTTTCCATACTATTGTGTATTACAGGGAAACATGGAAGCAGCCTATTGTAAATTATATAATACATTATTGAATATTCTACAAAAATTTTGAGCATAGTCAAATTAGCAAATGCAGAAGAATAATTGAATCCATGGTGTTCCATCTACAGATCCCAGTGTCAGTACAGAGTTGATCTTTCAGTGTTCCAATATCTCACACAAGACAATTGGGTGGCCTGTTTGGCATGAGGCATTTTTCCTAGGTGGACAGGTGTGGTGTCCACACCAGTGAAGGTGGGATGAGTCATGAGACATTTGCTTTAAAAATTTTGAATTTATTATTTTCTTTTGAGAATATCATACAAGTACTGCATTTACGTCATTTCCAACCCACATTTTTCCATACCTCCTATCCTGTTTTCCCCCACTATCTATCAACTTTGTGATCTCTTCTTTTCTTGCACTTGAATTAATATCAGTGTGTGTGTGTGTGTGTGTGTGTGTGTGTGTGTGTGTGTTTGTGTGTGTACGTGTATGGGTAAAAACAACATGCTAACATGCTAAGTCCCTTTAGTGTCTCTTACATATGTGTTCAGGAATGATCATGTACTGTTGAATAAATTATCAAGGGCCTCATTCCTAGAGAAAAATGCTTTTCCTCACTGATTACCTGTAGCTCTTCATCTAAAGACAAGATCTTGTAAGATTTTCTGCTTCTATGTTAGAATGTCAACTAGTATTGTCATTGTGTAAGCATTGTTTGTACAACCACATTGTTAAGATTTCATAAGTACAACTGTCCATGATAAACACATTTTGGTGAAATATTTGTATTTTCAGATCAATATAATATAGAAATATATAGGGGAATAGTGTGAAATATAAAGAAGTTAGTATTTCAATTTTCACAAAATGAATGTGTCTGACTAATTTCTTTTAATTTATTTATACATCCTGACTGTAGTTTCCCCTCCCTTCTCTCCTCCAACTCCCTTCCCCTATCTCCTCTTACCCTGCCTGCAATCCACTTCTCCTCCATTTCTACTCAGAAAGGGAGAGGCCTCTCATTGTTATCAACAAAGCATGGCATATCAACCTGTTATAAGTCCAAGCACCTCCCATGTATTCAGGCTGGGTAAGGCAACCCAGTATGACAAATAGATTCACAAGAGCCAGCCAAAGCACTAATGACAGCCCCTGCACCCATTGTTAGGAGTTCTACAAGAGGACCAAGCTACACAACTGTCACATATATGTAGAGGACCTAGGTCAGTACTCTTTAGGCTCCCTGGTTGTTTGTTCAGAGACTCTGTGATTCCTAAGAGTGATTGTGTAATTTAAGTCAGACTAAATGACGATGTTCAGGCTTTAGACTCAATATTTTTCTCATGAATGATAACTGATGATTTTTAGGTAACTGAGCATTTTAAAATTGATTGATTTTTAGGTAACTAGTAATTCTAAAGTGTTTCTGCATGCTCTCATGACAGAGTGTATATGATCCCATTGATAATGCCAATAACTTTCTCAATCCTCTCTTTCATAGATATAATTGTTTCTCTGATGAGGAAGGCATAGAATATTTGCACTGATAATTTTCTGTAATTAAGACTATATTTGATTTTAGCAAACTAAGTGTTTTGTAATTATAAGTAAATCTCTTTTCTATAAAATTTATACTATGTAGTACAATTGCATTAATTTCACTTGATAGAATCATAATTATATTTGTCTCATAGCTAGATTACATTTGGATCTATAACAATCATTCTGAAACTTGAGAAATTAATTATGAATTCATATATAACATACTTGTAAAACACATAAATATATACCCTATGGCAAAACAAAATGAAAAGTCTAAGTGAGATGATTTCTCTAGGCTTCAAACAGTCTATACTGAGTTCCAAAATTCACTTACATTTTTAACTTTAAAAAACTGTCCATATCTCTTAGAGGATTTTGTATGTGGCATATCCCAATGATATTTAACATTAGTTGCTGTAGTATGAATCTTAACAGGTCTTATAAATAAAATCAAACCTGAGATCAGTTATTCTGGTGAATTCTGGAAGATCAGAGAAATAAAACAAGCTACAGTTTCCTCACCCCACCAGTTCCTCAGCTGGTCTTGTTTCCTCAGACTGGATGCCTCTGAGTCCTCATCCAGAATGGATCTCAGCTGAACTGTGCTGCTCCAAAGCCTAAAAGCTTAACCAGACAAAGGCTTAATGAGCCAAATGCTGCTAGTTTCTGGTCTTCATTCCTTATATATCTTTCTACTTTCTGCGGTCACTCCCTGGGATTAAAGGCTGGATTTCTGGGATTAAAGGCATGTGTTACCTTGCCTGGCTGTGTCTAATGTGGCCTTGAACTCAGGTCCAGAGGTATTTCTGTCTCTGGAATGCTAGGATTAAAGGCGTGTGCTACCACTGCCTGTCTTCATGTTTAATATTGTGGCTGTCCTGTTCTCTGACCTCAGATAAGTTTATTAGCCTGCACAATATTTTTGGGAACACACTACTACAAGTTGCGCATTCTGTGTCATTTCAAAATACACTGTGAGATGCTGATAGTGTGGTCACAAAGATTAATTTCTTCACCCTAAAGAATAAGAGAACTAAGGCACCAACTCCTCGTTCACTAGCTATGACTGCAATGTCAGTTCTTTTGCAGCAATTGTTTCATCTTTGTAGAAATAGATTTCAAGTGTATTCCAGAAGAAAAGATTTTAAGGAACTTTAAGTATAGTGTTTCGTTTATGTAAATTAAAGAATAATAAACTCAAATTAAGTAAAACATCTAGTGGTGAATGAAATCATAATAATTCAATTTTAAATTGAAACTTACATATAGATAGGATATTGGACTTTTAGTGTAAACTTTGTGCAACTTGTAACGATGTGAAGTTGCCCTTATTAAAAATGAATCAAAATAGACTGAATCTATTCTTGCAGTAAATACTCTTTAAATATCTGTGTGGTGGAGAGGGGCTTGTTACTTTGTAAAATATTTATTAACTTGTCAAGATATAAGGTTTAGGAGATATAAAATTTAAAATAAATAATCCTCCTCATTTAGGCAATACAAATGTCAAGTCAATAAATATGTAACACATGGCTAATGGCTAGTATTACCAAATGAGATGCTGTGGTTTTGGACTAGATTAATAATAGAGTATTTCAATGTATCTAAATAGAAGTATAACAATGTACACACTTGGAGATGTGTTTCAGGAAATTTTATGACAAAAATATAGTGAAAATTTCATTATTTTTAAAAAGTACTTAATATCCCCAAGGCACACATTGTTTTTAACCTTGAATAGAAATGTGGAAGGCTAAGTTACATTTTAAAGTTTTTGGTTTTTTTGTTTTGTTTTGTTTTGTTTTGTTTTTGCATTTTCCTTCCAAAATAAAAGAAAGCCAGAACCTTGACTCCATTATATAAGAATGGCAATCTGTTCATGCTGTTTGAGTTCCAGAGATAATCAATAGCTGCACAGAATAGAAACATCTGCCTGTATATGTAAACTGTTATTTTTCAGGAACATAAATCATAAAATGTAAGCTTGGCAACATTTCCCCACTGATTCTGATATTACATTATGAGTTAGTGAATTCCACATTTATCAAATAAGATTCAACTAGTGCTACTTTGTATGCTGAAAATAACATGTATGTTAACATTTTGGAACAGTAAGATGGGTATTTTTGTTGCAAAATCAGTTATCTTTATATGATTACATGTTAAATACTTAGTACATTACTAATCTCTTTTCCCTTTAAGAGTTAATGTACAAAGTTAAGATGCATTGAGACACATTACTTTCCAGCTTTTTGTGGCATACCATTAAAGATGCCCAAAGTATGCTGAAGCTCGTCCATGATTTCATTAAACCTGTAGTCACCAGTCACTTTGGATTCCAGAAAGCACAGAGCTTTCCTGGACAGATCACACCCCAGATGAGGGTAATTGTCAGCAGTAGTGAGCTGTACCTTAGACAATGAATGATCATCTCTTGAGAGCCCTCAGGAAATAAATCTACTTCATATTACCTTGAAAAACCAGGAATGGGGCCATGGTAACCCAGCTCACACTTTGACCAGGACAGCTTAATTATAAAACCTCATATCTACCTATCTCAATTCTTCCTCTATTTAAACCTGAGTATCACATCAGCACTCCAAAAATAAATGGGGTCAGTAGACACTCTTTGCTGTTGTTAAACACGATGAGTATTTATTAAATCTCATTTCCCAGCATTTCAGAATTGTTCATGTATAATTTCTTTGTTGAGATGGTGATCAAACTCAGACTTCAGGAGCTCTTAGAGCTGACTATCTGACTATCTGTGGCTTGTGAACCCAGAATCTGCCCACAGGACAGAAAATCAAAACCTAGTTAAAAATGGGACAGGAAATTTGTAAGATCATTTCTCTTCAGCTCATAACTAAGATCTATCAAATTACTGCAACACAACCCTCTTAGACATACTTTATTTTTAACAAATATAATATTGGATTTTAATCCAGGAACCTTGGTGTTTATTACTTCAAAGAATATAAAAAGTGACTGTTCTAACAATCAGTGTCCCTTAGCATGCCAGAACTTAAAAAAAAAAAAATTACAAAATGCTATCATCAAAATTATAATTGGAATCAAACTGAGAAAAAAAGATTCCCCAGTGATATAAATAAATATTAAAAAGTTCCATTATATAAACAAAGCGAGGCACCATCAAGCCATCAGATTTCCTTTACTTACACTATCCATAATTAAATTTTGAAATGGATCATTAGAAATTGTTTTACTTTTAAAAAGCATTGTTTTCTTCCCACTTCTGGATATAACAAAATCTCTGGTGCTAGAATTGCCATACTCTTCTTAAAAAATAGATAACTGATCAAAATTTATTTGACAACAAGTTTTAGGCAGTAAGAATATGCAGCATCTTATCTATTCTCTCAGAGAATAGGATTCTAATCCCCATGACTCCAGGTTATTTTTCCTACACTGTACTAAGAGGGGTAGAGTGAAGATGGCTCCTCTTGCATCAGCAAACCAAAAACAGAAATTAAAATAAATTTATTTTGAATTCCAATGAAAAACAGCTCCATTCTACTTGGAAGTCTTTCTCTTGAGATGTCTAATCAGATTATTGAGCTTTCCCATTCTATCCTCATATCAACAAGAATTAATTTTTCTATTTCTTTATTTCATTCAGTTTTTGAAGCATTGATGATCTTTATTTCAATTCATTTCACTCTGTTTATTTTTGTATGTTGAGTAAACTCTCAACCATTTATTGATATTCTGTACAAGTTCATTGAGCTGCTTATTTCTTTCTTATTTAAGCTTATATTTCTGTAAAGCTAATGGATAATATGGTGGACATACTGTCTTGACTTTTTATTTCTTTTCTTTTTTTTTCCTGTGAGACCTAGTCATGTAGACTTAATTTTCTGACTGTGCATCTGATGTAGACAAGACATTTTTGTTGGTCTGCAGGTTGTGACAACAAGACAATACTTAGAGTTTTGACGTGGTGCATACAGGTCTTTCCTGTCTGGGTTGAGACCCTTGTTGTGGGCCGGTCTGTGAATGAAGGAAGGTGCAGGTGGGATAGAGTCAGATGGAAAGGCTCATGAGTCTAGGCCAGAGAACAGGATGCATAAGCCAAGTTGGGCCTGGAGGTCCAATATTGCATGGTAGATAGAGAGGGCTGAGCTGGCATGTAGGAGGTATGCCCTAGCCCCAACACAGATATGAGTACAGTGAGGGCAGAGTTTCCTGAGTGTGTCAGAAACTGTTTATAGGTTCTAGGGTTGGTCTGAGAGCTGTGGAGTGTGTAGTCAGGTAGCATCACTAGAAAAGTCTCATTATTCTGGACTGGCTAATATTTCAAAATGTCTGATAATCCAGGTATTGGAATAGGTATATGCAACCTAAGCCATATGTTGCTAAATTTTTTTTGGAAAATGGTTTAGCATGTCTTAAAATATTAAATTCATATTTTAGGTGAGCTACTGATTTCATTGGGATTATTATTTGCCCCAATAAAAAATTATAATTTGTCTACTCTAAATCCATGTCCAATGTTCCTGGCAGCATGACAACTAGATTGTAAAAGAGCATATGTATACACCAAAAAGTGGTTATAGATACACATCATGAATAGATATAAATTCATTTTCATCTGAATAAATATTTCACCAAAGTTTTGAAACACTCTGCTGCTATGAGCGGCTAGGTAGAAAAGGATGTGAAATATTTCACAAAATAGTGAAAAAAAAGTACAACCAGCCCGGGAACTGCTCATAGCTGCTCTGTATGACTTTGTGTTACAATGATTGAAGTGGTGGCTACACAGGTTTACATACTTCATAAAAACTCATAAAATTTCACTGAGAAACTGCAGTACCATATGTAAGTTATTTGCCAATGAGGTAATGAAGCAAAACTGAAATTGCAAGTTCTAAATATTATGAATTAAACATATAAAAATATTGAATGATATTATTTAGAGAAATGAAAGTCAGTCAACATGTTAAAACAATATAGCTGCTGGTTATTTTATATGTTCCTTGGAAGGCACCCATGAGGCTGTCTCAATTTTCACTGTATACTTATAAATTCACTGTTGTGTGCACAAGACTCATCATCATTCATATCCCTGTTCTGGGGCTTAATCATGCTCATCAGATGTGATCATCTCTCCATCACTTGACATTAATACAAAGCTATGAAGGAAGCCTTCATGAAAAGTGGATAGATTTTCCTGTTAATGTAATGGTGCGGCTGATACTTTGGATAATGTGATAGAGAAAGCAGATTACATTTATTTTTCATTAGTGCTTTGCTGCTTTCTCATAATGTAGTTGGAGTTCCTGCTAGTGATAAAAAAAAAAAAAAAAAAAAAAAAAAAACCCTTTGCAACAAAATTTGCAGTCGGAGTATTTACACTTACAGAAAGCTAGCCTGAGAGCATTTAAATGAAATTAATTTTTATCAGTAAGCATGCTGAAGCATTTATCCCTCTTAAATGAAAGTGAAAACATGTTAAGGTCTATTGGAAATTTGCCTTGTAGGGTTAGAAAAGCCAAACATAAAAAAGATAATGAATAATAATAGAATTGAAAGCTGGATAACAAAGGACTTTCTAGAACCTGGGATTGTTGAGGAAGAGAAATAAATGTATTTGTTACAGCTTTTATTGCTTAATTTACAATAGCAGGTAACTAGTAAAGACTTATTATGAATTACATTAAGTGTTTCTAGGATTGGGGCATTATTTGTTATATTATTTTAGTTTATTTTAATCATATGTAAGTGTTTTTTAAAACACATTATTCTCTACTATGATAGCTTTAAAAGTAACCTTTACTGCATACATACATTTTTTTTATAGAGTAACTGAGTCTTGATTTACTTTTCTCTTTTGCTAAAACCTCAAATCAAATTCCTTTATACCCTGTATGTTTTTTTCTCAAAAGGATAATTCCCTCTTGGTGGCTCAGAGTGAGATAGCTGGTGGCTGCCTTATAGACATCAGTCCTCTTTGGTCAGCTGGGTGAACAGCAGAGATTATGATCACAAACATCACTCTTTTGCGCTCTTTTTATCTTTTGTCCACAACTATTGTCTTCTCAGAGTGGACTTCTGTTCCTGCTTTTATATAGATCTGTCCAGATCTTTGACATGACTACCAAAGAACTGGCAGCAAATCAGCAACAAAAACAAGGTAGCTGCAACACTAGCTCCCAGAGGGTCAGCAGGTATCCACTACATTGGGTCCTCTCCGGATGGGAGAAAAGCAGCTATGGATGAAAACTCTCTTTGAGTACCATTATGAATTCACACACATATGCATACTCCACAATTACCACTGCTGTTTCATAAGAAAAATTCTATTATATTCATGAGTCACAACAAGAGATTCTAAATTGAAATAATAATATATTTAATTAGTAGCAAATGGTTAATAAAGTGTGCTATAGGGAAATAAAATATCTGTAGGGAAAATATCTGTATTCTAATATAGAAAATCTTGGCTATGTAGTTTTATTTTTATGAAAGAGTAAATCAATTTTTATCTGAGACCTGAAAGATATATAGTACAGTTCACTCTAATACTTCACACTGTAAGTGAATAAAAAATAATCACACAGTATGTAAGATACTTAGTTTATTTATAACAATGTGTCTACTAAAAAGTAAATTAAACCTTTAGTGAATAATATTACACAATGTATAACACAGAGAATAATTATACTAAGTGCAATTTAACTCCCAATTTCAAGCACAGAGGCAGGGCTCAGCCTCACTATAGGAGTTCTCACAGAGACACAGTAGAACTTCAATAAGGACAACCCAAATCAAACTAATGTAATGACAGATATGTCAGTAGTATAAATACAGTGGCAGAAAGGAACATCCTTTTTAGAGCTTCAGGGAGAATACTAGCCTACATTTCAAGTACTGTGAAGTACCGAATATGGACACAATAGATATTTAATTCTTTGTTTGCTTTATCCAAACAAAGGAAGTTAGCATATGCAGTGTCCTCTGATCTCATTTGTGCCTCAAACTAGAAGTCACTCTGGAAGAATCATGGGATAGATTGTTCCAGCTGGCCCTCAGGAGTAGTCAGCTCAGCTGATACCTTGGCTGACGATTGCTTTTCCAGAACTAGGACACTCAGGTTCCTATTGTTTGAGCATAGAAGTTAGCTGTACTTTCAGAAGGTAATAAGTACTAATAAAAAGACTCTAATATTTTGTGATGATTAAATCAGAGTGTGATGTCACAGGGAGTATACACACAATAATATCCCTAAATCTCATTACCTATGAAGCTTCAAAACAGTTGATGTTATTCACACATATCACAATATATTCATGCCTTCTTAATGAGTGAGTTAATGAATAAAAACTAAGAAATTAGATTTTCAGGAGAATAAATTCATCATTATTTGAAAAATCTAAGAAATGTGCAAATGGAACATTTACTCTGCCATTCTGAGTGTTCACCATTGTTTCTGGTAACAAAGTGATGTTTTCAAATTTAGTAACTTCAGCTATGGAATAATGTAATTATCTCAGTTATCTCAAATAATAATATAATTATCTCTTTAAATAATGATTTCAGTCCCTCCTCTTTCTCGACAATTGGACTCCTGGAGCTCCACCTGGGAAAGAGGAGGGACTGTAAGAGCATGAATTGTTGAGACCAAGATTGGAAAAGCACAGGGACAAATAGCCAAATCAATGGAAGCACATGAATTATGAACCAAAGGCTGTGGAGCCCCCAGCTGGAGAAGGCCCTCTGGATAAGTGAGACAAATGAACAGCTTGAAATGTTTGGGAGGCACCCAGGCTGTGGGGACCAGGACCTGTCCTTAGTGCATGAGCTGGCTGTTAGGAACCTTGAGCTTACACAGGGACACATGCTCAGCCTGGAAGGAGGGGACAGGACCTGCCTGTACTGAATCCACCAGGTTAAATTGAATCTCCAGGGGAGTCTTGGCCCTGGAATAGATGGGAATGGAGGGGAGGGGCTGGGTGGAAGGTGGGGGTGGAGGCTGGAGGGGGGAGGACAGGGGAACCCATGGCTGACCTGTAAAATTAAAACACTAATATAATAAATAAGAAAAAAGAGAAAATCCCTCACAAAAAATAATGATTTCAGTCGCATATTTAAACATTTCTAAAATCATTTTCAGTGGTAGCAGCTCTGTCTGTAAATATTTAGTTTGATTTCTGTCTGTGATGGGAGATATACATCTCAATTTCATTTGTCTGAAGGTGGTAATATAGATTTTCAAGCACCAAGTGCTGAATAAGCTCTCTTTTTATAGTATATTTTTGATACACTTGTCAAAGATTTCCACATATTAAAAGGCAACTATCAGCAAAGTAAACAAACAACTTGCACATTTAAGAAAATATTTACCAACTATATTTTAGACAGGGAATCAATGTCTAATATACATAAAGAATTACAAAACTTGACCACAGAAAACACCCAAAGTACCAATCTAACCTGAGCAAAAAAGTAAATACAAATGACCAACAGGCATTTTAAATTGTTCTATGTTGTCAGATATCAGGGAAATTAAAATTAAAATTAATTTCACTCACATTATCTCATCCAAATTAGAATAGTTATCAGAGAAAAATAGACAGCACAGAATTCTGGCAAGGATTTAAGAAATAAGTGACCATTATTTACTGTTGGTGAGCATATAAACTAGTACATGCATTGTGGAATTCAATGAAAAGGTGGCTCACAATATTGAAAACAAAATTACCATATAACCCAGCTATATGATTCCCAAGGTGCTCAATATTTTACCTTCGAGCTATTTTCACATTCATGGTTATTACTTCATTATTCACTATAACAAGAAAATGAAATGAGCTTGCATACAACAAATAAATGCAATGAAATTATAGTGTATATGCACAATGGAATATGATTTAAGCAAAATGGATGAATATGGAAAGTAGTATATTTGACTCAATATGTAACTCAGACTCAAGAAAAAAAAAATGTCTGGGCCAGTGATATGGCTCAGTGGATAAATATGCTTGTTGTCAAACCTAATGAATTGAGCTCAATCTCTAGAACCTGAATATTCAAAGGACAGAGCCAGACCCCACACATTGTCCTCTAATCTCCACCCACATACTATATGTCCTGTTTTCGTTTGCTTAGAAACTTGGATTTCAATATAGAGAAAAGTGAAATTTGACCATAATCTACTCTCCTTCACAGAATTCAACTCTAAATAGATTAAGGATCTTAACACACACAAACACACACACACACACACACACACACACACACACACACACACACAAATGATCCTTTGAAAGTCCAAGAGTATGCTTCAATTTATGAAACTGAAGGTATGAAACTGCCGATAAAAATTTCATAGTGAAGGAACAGAAATAATTGACAATTGGGATCTTAAAACATTTTTAAAAAGGCTAACAAAACAGTTATCAAACAAAATAGCCATCTGAGGAAAGAAAAAAGAAACAGAAAATGAAGAAAATCTTTATTAACTGGACATTAGACAAAGAATTGGTGTCTGTAATATAAAAAAAATCTTAAAATTAACATGAATAAATGAATAATCCAATTTTAAAAGGGAAATGGGACTGAATACAAAGGTCTTAAAATAATGAACATAAATGGTTAGAAAAGAAATGTAAACATATTTAATATCTTTACTTATCTGGTAGGTTTAAAAATCCAGATTGCCCCCATCTGAATAGCCAAGAAAAGAAAACAAATAACTTACAAATGCTGGCATAGGTGTGAGGGAAACCAACTTTATACTCTTTTGGTTAGAAGCAGCAAAGTAATGAAGCCATTTTGGAAAACAATTTGAAGTTTTCTCTGAACTGTAGGAATAGAAGTTCCAAATCACCTAGCAGCATCAGTCCTTGGCATATAGAAAAAGGATTTTATATCCTAATACAGGGATGTGTGTACATCCATGTTCATTCATATTTAATTCATAGTAGCTTGGTAATTGAATCAACCAAAATGACAAGCAACTCATGAATGGATAATGAAAGTGTTGTATACATGCACCAAGGAAGATCAATAAACTGTAAAGAAAACTGAAATTATGAAATTTCTAGATAAATGGCTAGAAATGGAAAAAAAATAAAGATAGTGGAGTCACTCAGACCTGAAAGACAAAAACTGTATGTTTTTTTTTCACATGTGAATGCCAAGATTTTTAACTCTTTTGTCAGAGCTGAGGACATAACCCAGGGCCTTGGACTTGCTAGGCAAGCACCATACCACTGAGCTAAATCCCCAACCAATTTTTGGATTTTTTTTTTAAATAAAATTTTATTTATTTATTGGCAGTTCTTCCTCCCTCCTCTCCTCCAATTTCCTCACCCTACCTTCCTGCTGTGCCACCCAATCCACTCCTCCCCTGTTTCTATTTTAAAAGGGGCAGGCCTCTCCTGAGTGCAAACAAAGCATGGCATGTCTACTTGAGGTAGAACTAAGCGCCTCACTTTCTAGTAAGGCTGAACAAGGCAAATCAGAATGAGGAATAGGTTCCCAAAAGTCAGTCAAAGGTGTAGGAACAGTCCCTGCTTCTACTGCTAGGAGGCCCACAAGTAGACCAAGATATACAACTGTCACCCATATGCAGAGGGCTTAGACTGGTCCCATGCAGGCTCCTTAACTGTTAGTTCTGAGCTCCTATGAGTCAGCTTAGATATGACTATGGGTTCCCTTTTCATGACTAGCTTGTTACAGTTATTCCTCCCTCTCTTCAAAAGAATACCTTGAGTTTGGTCCAGTGCTTGGCTCTTGGTTTGTTTCCATCAGTTACTAGATGAAGCTTCCCTGATTAAACTTGGAGTGTCATCAATCTGATTACAGGAGGCGACCAGTTCAGGCTACCTATCCATTATTCCTAGGAGTCTTAGCTGGGGTTATTCCTATAGATTAATGGGAATTTCCCTTGCACCCAGTTTCTAGATGACCACAAAATGCCCCCCTCCTGGTCTCTTTCAGTACCATCCTCCTCCATCCACCAACCTGATCTCTCATGATCCCATCTGCACCTGCCCTCAATCTACTCAGGAGATCTCCACTATGTTCCCTTCCCAAAAAAGATCCATGTTTCCTCCCTGGGGCCCTCCTTGTTACCTAGCCTCTATTAGGCTTTGGATTGTAGCATGATTATCCTGTATTTTATAGCTAATACCTACTTATGAGTGAATACATACCATGTTTGTCTTTCTGGGTCTGGGTTAACTCACTCAGGATGAATTTTCTAGTCCCATCCATTTGCTTTCAAATTTCCTGATGTCATTGTTTTTAATAGCTAAATAATACTCCATTGCAAAAGTGTACCACATTTTCTTTATCAGCTTTTCGATAAGAAGCATGTAGGTTGTTTCCAGTTTCTGTTTATTAAAAATTACATTGCTATGAACATAGTTGATTATTCTTATATTTTATGTGTTTAACCTGAAGGCTATGTGCAAATCAAGAAACTAGAAACAGGACATTGGTAGGGGGTGTCTTTAGGGAAGGGCATGTAAAATACAAGAAAATCAAAGTAGAGAAGAGGACTACTTTAGGAGGAAAGATTCAAAAATAGAGGAGTGGGCAGTTGGAAAATGAGGTATTAACAAAAAGTTTAATAAAAATGAAGATGAATGAAAAAGCTATATGAAAAGCTATCATCTGGCAATCCAAGGAAAAATTCCATTAGAAGGGTAGTAGAAGTCAGGGACACAAAAGAAAAGGGAGGATATACTTTTAAATGAGGGTATGAGATTATAAGAAGAGAGGCTAGAGGTGAGTTTGCTAAAACTAAGAACAGATGAAGCCTTATGAAAATCCACAAGTTTGTAGGTAAAGAAAGAAATATAAGCTGTGCAGTGGTGGCACACACCTTTAATCCAGCACTTGGGAAGCAGAACCAGGAGAATCTCTGTGAGTTTGAGACCAGCCTGCTCTACAGAGCAAGATCCAGGACTGGCACCAAACCTACACAGGGAAACTCTTGTCTCAAAAAAAAAGACCACCACCACCAACAACAAAAATAAAAAATAAAACAAAACAAAAAGAGAGTTTGAAATATGTATCCTAGATGGATAGACATGGTGCTTTCTGAAAGTCATAAGTTGTTAACTGAAAATCTGAGCACCAGGCATGGGATATCTCTCTATAGTCTATTCTATGGGGAGTCACAAAACAACACAGTGTATTGCCACTGCTCATGAAAATCCATCAAAATTTATATATATATACATACATCATAATATTATGCTATTTTTGAAAACACCACTCATTTTTGATGGAGAATATATACAAATAAACCTTAAAATTGCCAGGGAACTCGGTCTTCACTGGATGCTTACATAGTATGAAAAGGTGCTATGAAGGCTTCTAGGATGAAAAAAAGCATCACTGATTTCATCCATTACTGAACAATGATGCTACACTACTGACCTCCCTGGGAAAGTTTGACCATTATTTCAATAGAGACCTGGTTGTTATAGGAGTGTCTAATTGGTTATGAAGATGGTTCCACTGGTAGAATTTCATACTTGTACTGTAAACCTGATCAAATGCCCATGACTGGGAAGAACATACACTCTAGATGTGGAGGGGAGTATTGTTGTTGTTTGACTAAATAGTTATGATTTCAAATTGTCTTCTAAATTTTTATATTTATATTCACAGATTTTAGTTGCTCTCAACGTTGTTCTTAATAATTTGTTGCTCTCAAACTGTTGTTTGGCTAAATGATTATGATTGCAAACAGTCTTATAAATATTTATGTTTATATCCATAGATTTATATAGCTCTCAACTTTTCTACAACTGGTGAGCATGAGTGGATGTGTCATCTACATCAAACCCCCACCATCCCAGGCACAGGGAACTTCATGAAAGAGTAGTGGAGGAAAAAGCTAAGAGCTGGCAGGCAGTGTTAGAGTTGTGAAATGCTGCATTTGTGGAAATTACATTGACTCCCAAGAACTCAGGTTACCTGCAAAAGACCTACAGAAGACCAAGAGAATCAAATGTCTAGATTTGATTTAGGGACATAAAATGAGAAGGGCACATGCTGATAGGCCAAATTATTGGCAGTGGAAAGCTGCTTCAGGAGGGAGAGTCACTTTGTGGACACAGCACTATTCAATTACCTAGCTCTGGTGAATGGCTACATATCCATGTGCGTATGGATAATATCAACCGAACTTGGGTTACTAATAACATAAATATACACATCTGAAGAAGTATGACATTTGGAGTGAGATGGGTTTGAGGTACTATCAGGACTTGGAGAGGTTGTATTTGAAAGATATGATCAGTATTGATGATATAGTTCCATTAAAACTTCAAATAGTAAACATGTAATTGAAAGAAAAACATTAAAATGGCCAACAAATCCCAAAAATTTGAAGTGCATAGGGTATAAATTCATTTTTGTTATATTTACTAGGTGTTGCACATTCATATTCATTGAGAAAAAATGATGGTTGTACAATAATTTACTTTTGGTTTTAGATTTGTGAAGATTCAAGGAAAATCTGGGTGCTGAAGATTTAAGGCATAGCTCTGGGTACCTTGGTTATTAGGACACATTTGTAGCTTCAGATGCTATGCTTGCAATCATTTGGTTTCCATTACTGCCTATTTTGTCTTTCAAAACTATGCCCAAAATAAAGAAGAGCCTTTGAAGTTAAAGAACATTTAATTTTTTTTATTAAGTAATATTCCCAACCAAATAGCCAAGCCTGAGACTCTTTAAATAACTCCTGTCTTTTCCTCATAGTTCACAGACACTACACAAAAATGAACAAAATTTCTTCAATGTGCTCTTTGAAATAAAACCTGTTACTACTGCTACTATGGTTTGTTTCAGAAGTATCTCCTGAAGTTCCCTGTGATAAAGTCTTGGTCTACAGTATAATGCTACCACAAAGCAGGGTGGTAGAATCTGTAACTGGAGTCCATTTGGAGATCTTTCACTACTGATGGTGTCCTCATTTTTCTCTCATTCTATTCCTAAACATCCTCTCTCTACTTCTCTCTCTTCCTCCTCCCTACAAATTGCCCTTGACATAGGCCTAAAATGAAACTATCATGCTTAGAACTAAAAGTATAAATCCACCTAAATATTTCCTCTTTGTAAGTTAATTATCACAGATATCTCACGGTAATGGATAGAAAACACATTTGCTGATAGTGAAGTACCACTTGCTTATAGGAACACAGCACATAGTTACAAGTTTGTACAACTCAAAAGATGACATAACACTAGCATGCATATTTTAATTGTTAAAGGCAAAGGGAAAAATCCTTTCTAGATGAATATAAGAATAATGCAGTGGTAAGTCTTCCATTTAAGAATGGAGTGTAAAAAAAATACCAGAATGGTCAGACGCAGGAGCAAAAAACAATGGATAGAAAAAAATCATAGAGCTGGATAGAACAAAGCATAAGTAAATTCTAGAAAACAGCAAATCTTTCATTTATGGTCATGTTGAAATGAAAGACAACTCAATAAAAGTGTGTACCAATATAAATAAGCAAGTCTAATGTATTTTCCAGCTATAATGTAAACAGGCTCAAAGGAATAAAAAATAAAGAAAGACAACTTTCTCTAACTTTGTTCTATAAAGTGGCAACCAGCTGCTGATCACTCTAAGGAACATAGCTTGCCTTCAACCATTTTTAAATTACAGAGGAGAAAAAAGAGATAACACCAATCTAACATAATAGTCACATAAGGGACCTTTCATTCAAAGGGAATGGATGTTGCTTAATCATGAATCAAGGTTTTACATTTAGGCATACTGTGTATATTGTGGATATTGATTCTTAATCAGATAAAGGATACAGAAACATTTTTTTCCTTTTTGCATTGCTGAGAACTCTACTTTTGTTGAGTGACTATAAAAGAAAAAAAATAAGTAAGATATTAAACATATTAGACATCAATTAATGGCAAGAAAGGAGAAAAGTACAATTATTATAGTACAAATGAAAAGTTTCTATTTAATAAAATGTAAATTGATAGTGGTATTAATTGTATAGCATTTGAAGGTATTTAATGCATGTGTTAAATTAGTCAGGGCTTTAAAAAATAGGATTCATGTATCATTATAAGACAGGATTAATTAGATTGCTTATACAATCAGAATTTTGATAGGCACTAGAGGGCCTATCTGCAGGTTGTAGAATTGGAAAAACCAGCAGCCACTGACTCCAAGAGGGTAGAATTCTCAAGTTAACAGCCACAGTGGTGGATCATTGCTTAAGGCTGAAGTCCTGGGTGCTCCATGGAGAACGGCTAACATGAGACTTTAGTCATGTGGATGAAGAAACTGGAGTCCTGTGCTTATGGGCTATAACAACAGCAAAAACACAGCCATTCATAAAGACACAAGTTTGCAAACACATGTGAGTTTTTCCTTCTGTATTCTGTTATGACTGTGATCTGAGCCTACATTGGAGAGTGAGTCCTAGAATCAAGATTGATCTTTCATTCACTTACCCACAAACCCATCACACACTTAAAACAACATTCTTACAGACACATAGGAATGTTCTTTAGGAAATTCTGCAGGCGACTTCTAATCCAGTCAAGTTGAAAAATAAACTAGTCACACATTTTTATTGATTTAAAAAACTACCCCACAAACAGCTGCAGGGGACTCAAGGGTGTGTACATGGACTCAATTTCAAAGGTTTCAGTTAACCATGGCCTGAAGAGAGTGTTAGAGAACAACCTACAGGAACATTGTTTATGGCCAAAAGAAGAGGGAGATAATGCTGGCTGAATTTGCTGGTCTTATCATTTCTGTATTTAGTTCTCCCAGGCCCTAGTGTTGTGCCATCAATATCCAGAGGAGGCCTGTTAAGCTAATCTTCTCTGCACACACTTAGATCCACACAGGATCATCTTTCCCTAATCTTCAAGGCATTTTGCAATTCAATGCTATTGATAGTCAAGACTGGCCGTGAAAAAATACTTAGAGAATTACAGCAGTATATGTGAACGAAGCCCTTCCAATTTGTTAGGAATGTAAATTTCAAAATATATAAATGAAATAAGTAAAGGAATAATTATAGGGAAGGACTAAATTAAATGAAATTTGAAAAACCATATAGAAACCTTTACAGTCAAAGCTTCCTAAAATGTATACATGTATGACAATAATTTAAGTGGAATAATCAAATATTAGGAAAAAGAATGCCCCAACCAGACATCTTATGCCACTGAATAAAATCTCCAGTTCCAGGAAGTTGGTTATACCTTACTGATTCATTAAGCAAAAGAGTGTCATAGAACCTCCAAAACTTCATAGGCTATTTCCAAGACTACTGGATGCTGTTCACACCCTGATGATAAGGTCCTATTGCTAAAGACAATATTTATTTATGTCATCAGAAACAAAGAAGTAAAGTTGGGGTCCAGAAAGAATCTTCACTTCTATGGACTAGAATTCATGATGCGGGAAGATACCCTGAAAACCACCAGGAGAGAAAGGTGACCATCCATTTCAGCAATGTACAAACCCTATGACCTAAAACAGTAACCTGTCTCAAGATATACTGACATAATAATAGTACATATGTTATAAGAGTAACAAAATTCATTTGAATTGGCTTTAAGGCACACTCTATGAGATAAAAACCCATGCTTAACACTGACAACTTGCCCAAAAACCTAGGCTTAGGTAAGTCATAGATGTAGGAGAGCACCTAATACTATTATTCTGCTCATGAAACAAAGCAATAAGACTTCAAATGACATACTGCAAAACCTATAGATAAGTGTCTAGCTCAACTCACATCATAGGAACTTCTTGCTGCAAATGGGAAATAGCACATATCTACAGTGGAATAGAGTTTGAGACACTTTGGAGTACTAAGTCTTATATTGAATGTCTTCATTAAACCCTTCATATCATGGCAAAAGGATCTATGAAGAGGATCTTGAAGGATTGTAAAAGCCAGGAACTGTAGCTGAAGTTTTCCTGGTCCTGCTCAGCTACCTGTGTAAGCTTATAAAGTGTCTCCAAACACTAAGAAAATATAGCATGATATTCAGAAGTTGTAAGCAGTAGTTGGTGTGAGGAATAAAGCCTGGCAATGTTCACAAAAGTCCTTCAATAATTTCATAATATCTATAGGATTATATGGTGATTATTGTTTGAAAAAGCCCATTTAATACATTCAAAAAAATGGATGTTTGAGAGTTTCAAACCATGTGATGTAATATGGTAATAGGAAGTTTGATTATCCTTATTTTATTACTGCACATTGTAATCATTGAATTATCAAGTTGCTTTTATACAGGTAGTTATTATATGTCAGTTAAAAGTAGAAGAAGAAAGCTGGAAATCATTTTCAAGCCTGAAAAATTGAATCAGTGTTTTCTAGAATAAGAAGAAATATTGTAGCCAAATACTGAGGATATTTGTAACCACAAAATTATTTTGTCTGTAGACTTGGTGAGATGGTTCAGTGACTAAAAGTAACTTGCCAACAAGTCTGATGATCTGGATTTGATGCATAAATCCTGTGGGCTGAAAGTAGAGAACTGAGCTCTGCAAAACTGTATTCTTACCTCCATATCCATGTCACCTCAAGATTACCGATAGTTGGAGACACTGTCCTTGTGTGGAAGCCATGAATCTGTACTTTTTTCAGGTTTCATCTGCATATTAAATTGCTAAGTGATTAATAGTCTTGCATGGTTGTAAAACCTATAAAACATAACAGTGTCACACCTAGCAAGATATCCCCAATGAGATATCCTTGATTTGAGCTAGATATTTAAACATATGAGCCTATGGAGACTAATCTCATTCCATCTACCACATGAAAACTTTCAAAATATGGGAATTGTGTGGCTGAGCAAATATTGTGTCATTATTCAAACTGTACATATTGAAATAAATTGTAGCTCTTTGGATAGGATTTTCTTCCTTACATCTTGTTCATTCTAAATCTTACTCTATTGAGTTTCCCATTGATTAGACTCCATTAACTCAAATCCTTTGCTTTATCAAGAGCATTTGTGTCCTATGATTTTGACACAATACTTCCAAGAGAAATTGTGTAGTAAAAGCTAAATTTGCTAGTTCCCTTATCAGTATTTCCTAGATAACCAGTTCAGAGATAGAAGCATGTAGAAAGAAGGAAGATATTTTATTTTCTAAATTTAGCTTAGGTCCCCAATCAATTGATGAATGAATTAAGAAAATGTCATGAATGGACAAATTAGAGGCATTTTTACCTGTGAGGATCATAATCCTTTTTCATTAAAATATTTCAGTCAAAAGAATAGAGCTTTCAAATAACTGATTTTTATGAAATAATACTGTCAAAAAAGAGAAAATGAAAAATATGTCTTTGTTGTGAACAAGCTATAAAACAGTGGACATGAATGTACAATACTAGTGACTTTGTTGAAGATGGAAAGGATCTAGGAGGCAGGATTGGCTCAGGTCAGTCTAAGGGTATTTACTTCAATTTATTGAGCTACTGAAAATACAAAAAAAAAGTATAATTATACATGTTGGTGAAATTTAATTTAAATTAGATATCAATACATATTTTTTGCCTCTAATGGGACATCTGTTTTGTGTGTCATTACATTGTAATGATAAAACTCTTCACGCTGCTTGAAAAACAAGCCAATTGGATGCTATTTCCATTTTTCATCATCACAACATGCTCATAATAGAATTAATTAATTAATAACTAAGATCAGAGGATAGTAACATTATACAACAGCATTATTCAGTAAAATATGATTTTCTTTTATTTCTTCATTTTCTTGGAAGGATGCAATAAATAACACATATGATACGTTTATAAAGATATCAGATGCATCTCCCACAGTGTAGAAATGAACATACCATATGCAAATAATGCATTTATTTGTTCAATAATTGTATATTTGTCTACTAATATACAACTGCTGCTATTTTGCCACTGTAAATTTTAAAATAAAATAAAACTTGAAGGTACTTATGTTAGAGAGGTAACAGCATCTAGGCAATCATTCATTTCTTACCTCTTAGCTAGGCCTGATGATTGTTTCCTTATAGGCCAGTCATTGGAATGGCTTGTGGTTTTGCTACCAACACTGAGGCCAATATGTGAAATCAATTAGGATAAGAGTATTGGAAATGCCAGCTGATAACCTTCTTAAAAAATTTCATGTGAGAAGTGCTAAACTTAAGCATCTTCAGAAGTTCCTGGTCCTATAAATCGGGATTGAGGGGACTGAGATGAGTGAAGCAAATATTTTTAAAACTGCTAAAAACTAAACTCTTTCAAAAAATGTTGCTTGTTGGTGAACACTTTACCGTACCAGCATCACTGTGCATACTAGCTTTCTTCAAAGTGAACTCAATGTTTTCATCAATCACATATATTAATCATCACTGTTTATTAATTTTCAAATAAAAGCATGTTCAAGTAGCCATCATCACTGGACTGTTAATGTTAAGCTGCCTTTTGTTATTAGTGAATGTGTGTTTATTTAGACACAAGTGATTACTCTATAGCTTAAGCTTTCTTTGAACTTAAAATCCCCCCCTGCCTTTGCCTCCCTTCTGTGCTGGGATTTCTGGTATGCATCACCATGCCCAACTTCCAGGTCAGATTATTCTAAATGGAGTGTGAATTTTGTGGGCCATCATACTCAAACATTCATGTTGACTTTGGCAGTTGTGTGCTGCAACATGGGCCCTGTTTCTGGAGCTCCAATTATTCTCATTGCAATGGGATTCTCTATTTATCTGACTGCACATCAAGCTGTAACAACTTACCATCATGTGAAAACAATCACAAACTCTTTAATGGCTTTACCCTGTCATTCACAAACTTATTTCCTAGAGATTTTATGGGAAATACATTAGAAGTCATGAGTAGTTATTAAATAGCAAACTTATTTTATTTTAATAGTTTAATATCATCCCTTAGCTGTCATTTATTCTGTTATTAAGTCAAGTTAAGTTGTGTGTTTCTAAATCACTTGTTCTATGCCATCATTTCTTCTGTGTTTTGGCCAAGTAACCAAGTAAATTGAAGAAAAATTCAGTTGATTAAGCTGTAATTTAAATAATCATTTGGTATTTTTGTCTTCTTGTTCATGAGTCACACTTTGTGCTTCATCTCTGAGGCCTTGGGGAGGGGAGACTAGAGCTTAGTATCAGGCATAAACAAAAAGATGGAAAGTGAGGATCCTCCAGTCTCAGCAATGTTACTTATGGCAGGGCATCAGAGAGCTATCCACCAGTGTCATCAAGTGTTGCAGTCCATTTATCTCTTTGGATGGAAGTAGGGACTTCCTTCTCATTGAGAAACAAGACTTGTCACTAAGTGTGGCTGTTTCTAAGCTCCATCAGTCTCCTTGCACATTCTCTTTCCACTTGTAGAATTCTGTTCCTTTGAATTCTGTGTTGGCTTGGCTAGGAGGCTGTGGGTTCAACTTGTGTGATTCATCCAGCTGCAGGATGAACTCCAAATTTGATTTTTGACCATCACTGCTTGTGCCTACATTGGCTAAAGTTCTTCTTGGGGACCCAAAGAAATTCTCAGGTCATCATAACAGTGACAATCTGAGGATTTAAATTTTTCATATCTACCACTTTTATCCTATTTAGTCTAGTTACATTAAGATCAACCTGAAGACTACTAATTTGATATTTTCTCAAAAATGAATGATTTAAAGTATCATACACACTATTATCAAGATACCACTCAGAAATGATTGATCAATAGTAGCTAACAGTGAGGTTTTCTATTTCTATTGTGAGATCACAGTATGGTTCATACATATTCTGTCTATTATTATTGTCAATGGCCATTGCTACATGTAGTCAGATGAGAAATGCAGTTGTATAACCCTGCAAACATGTCATAAGACCCAGTAAGGTATTTGAAATATGTTCCTCTTAAACTGCTATCTATAAAAATCTGTTTGAGTCTATATTAATATATATGTTAGATTTCCCACTATTTCCATATATATGCACATATATCTTCATATAATATATGTGTTTAAATAGGAATACACAAGAAGCATGCTATCTATAATAGGAAACACATTTTCCTCTATTCAAGAAATTTTAGCACTCTGTATTCAAGTGCAAATATGAGCTATGATATATTCAGCCTTTATATGGGCAGTGAGATACAAAGAAAAAGATATAAATGATAAGAAATGAAAAAATAAATTTTAATAAAGGAGAAGAAGATGGCAACAGGAAGAATCAGTGGAAGAAATGGAGTGAAAGAATACCAGGAGAGAAAACTGGAATTGTTGGAACATTTCCAGATGAGGTAGAAACCCATTGCAATAGAAATGCCTAGGAATCTATGAGGGTGAACCTAGTGAAGACTCCTACTAATGGGAGATATGGAACCTAAACTAGCCATCTTCTGAAACCAGGCAAAGCATACACTGGAGGGATTAAGACACCAACTGAGCCACAAATCCTTTGACCTACAATTTGTCTTGCCTGCAAGATGTGCTTGGGTAAATGTTGCACACAACTTGGAGTGGCCAACCAATGGATGATCCAAATTGAGACCCATGGCAAGAAAGGAAGCCCCCATCTGACAAAGCCAGAAACCAGATTCTGAATGGCCCAGAGATCTAGTAGAGAATCAAACACAACATTTAAAAAAGTCTTAAAAAAAAGTAATGAAATGAGACCTAATGATATTCTGTTACCCTGGTAGACTAGAGTCTAACATAATCACCATCAGAGAGGCTTCATCCAGTCACTGAGAGGAGGAGTTACAGAGACCCAGGGTCAAATATTAGGTGAAGCTCAGAGAATCTTACAGAAGAGGAGAAAGAAAGATTATAGGATCCAGAATGATCAAGGACACCAAAAGGCAATGGCCAACAGAATCAACTAAATAAGGCACATAGGGGCTCACAGAGACTGAACCAACACTCAGGGAACCTGTATAGGTATGCTGTAGGTCCTCTGCATATATGTCATGGTTCTGTGACTTAGTATACTTGTGGGACTCCTAACAGTGGGAATAGAGGCTGTCTTTAGCTCTTTTGCCTGCTTTTTGGAACCTTTTCCTCCTATTACGTTGCCTCATCCAGTCTAAATATTAGGGCATGTGCCTAGTCTCATTGTAACTTGATATACCATGTTTGGTTGATACACCTGGGATACCTGCCCTTTTATGAAGATAAATGAAGTAGGAGTGGATGTGGAGGAGAAGAGGGGTGAAAAAGGACTGAGCAGAGAAGTGAGAAAGGAAACTGCAGTCCTAAGTAATGTATGAGTGAAGAATAAAGAAAAGTGAAAGAGAAAAAAGGTGAGGAAGAAAAGATAATAGTATCAGAAACCCAATTTGGGGACTATTTGGTTGAATGAAGGGGAATAAAAATAGGGAGAGAAGAAGGTTAAGGGGGAGATGGAGCTGAAAGTTTTCCTCATCCTGCCTGGCTCCCACATCCTCATGGTCCTGCAGCCACTCAGACCTAAATGAACACACAGAGGCTTATATTAATTATGAACTGTATGGCTACTGGCTCAGGCTTCTTGCTAGCTAGATCTTACATCTTAAATCAACCCATTTCTATAAATCTATACTTTGCCACATGGCTCGTGGCTTACTGGTACTTTACATCTTGCTTCTTCTGGCAGTAGCTAGCAGCCTCTCCCTCTGTCTTTCTCCTCCCTCTCTATCTCTTTAGATTTTCTGGTTGCCTCTAAGCTGCCTTGCCATAGGCCAAATGGCTTTATTTATCAACCAATTAGAGCAACATAATTTCACAGCATACAGAAAGACATTCCCCCGTCAGAGAGAAAAGTGTAATATAAGTGTAGTGATTATAATGAGAGTGGCCCCACAGGCTCATATGTTTGACTGCTTTGCCCCAGTTGATAGAATTGTTTGAGAAGGATTAGGATGTGTGTCATTTCTAGACAATGTGTCTTTCTGGTGACAGGCTTTAAAGTTTGGAAAACTCCTGTTATCCTCAGTGTGATTCACTTGCTTCCTGCTTGTGGATCAAGATGTGGCTGTCACTTGCTTCTCCAGCAGCCTGTTGCCATGCATTCACTCTACCCTTGCAGATTCCAATCAGCACAGATTGTAAGCCCAGTTAAACACTTTATTTTATATGTCTCATTGGTCCTGCTGTCTTATCCAAACAACAAAAAATGTAACTAATACACTAAGGTTTCAGATTCAGAATGAAGGGAGCAAGAAGTCAATAGTTAATTCCACTCACATGTTCTGTAATCTCTTCTGTCTCCTTTTAGACCTCTTTATGCCCACGTTTCTAAATTAGGCTTAAACCAGAGAGTTTCTTTTGTGATTGTTGTTATTATATTTCTGGGTATGGGTGTTGCCATGAGCACAAACACATGATAATCAGTTTTCTATTTCAACCTTGTTGAGGCAGAGTAGGTCTTAATGCATTTGTCAAGCTGTGTGCTAATTGTTTGCTGGCCTTCTGGGTGATCCTCCTGCATCCACCTCCCATTTCATTCACAGAGTTCTGGGGTTCCAAATGTAAGCACACATATGCGTCTTTGTTTGTGGGTTCCTGAGGCAGAATTTGGATTATCAAGCTTGGAATGTAAGCACTTTACCTGCTGAGCCATCTCACCAAACCAAATATTACGATGTTTTTCTTTGTAATTATATTTCTTGTTGATGATTTAAAAGTCATTTATTCTCAGATGTTTTATCTTCAGAATTTCAGCATGAAGTTTTAATATTAACACATGAATGTCTGTCTTAGGTAATACATATGCAATTTACTAGACTTGTGTTAGTGTCCATGTGTTAAAGAAGTTCAGTGTCAGTTTCAATGATTTGCATATGACTTATGGATGCCAGTGATAGGTTTTCAGATATCATTGGTTCTAGTTCTAAAACATATATTTTTTCAAATATGTGTTTATGTTTCTGTGTGTGTGTGTGTGTGTTTACTATATTTCTAAATCATTACACCTGAGTGTTAATTTCAGAAATGATGCTGTAAATCATGCATTGACTATTTAAGGTCATGAAAGAAACCGATTAATCTATAATAAAATATGTAAGATGCATGCTATTAAATATTGTGACAATTATTCATTTCTCGTGATGATTTTTATCTATTTTAATTCAGAATTCAAACTTGATTACAGTGGGGGAGACTGTTTTAATATACTGTACTCATTTCAGGCTGTCTAGTAATACCCCATTGGAGGCTTTAACTGAAGTTTAAGCCACCAATAAGGCTACAAAACAGTTTTCCTATGTTGCATAGGCATCAACGCCTACTCACTGAATAGTAACCATCAGAAGCACAGTTTCAAAAGTGGCTTTCATTCTCTTCTTTCTTTGTTAAGCACAGCCACGCTACCGAAGGGAATAAGCTTATTTGAAATTCATTTACTTGACCCAGATGGTGAAATCTACATGTAATTGCAATATCAGCCTAAATTACCCCATGCTGTTACGGGTGACTCAAATGTGCTGTACAATACACTGTTAACAAGAATAAAGCAATACCGAGTTCAAACGTTTCCTGAAGAAGTGAGCACACAGGGTACAATTTGGATCTGGTTTCACAGAGAATGCTCATTAAAAGACTGAACATTTTGCTTGAGTAAGGATTTTGGTTTGAGGCCTGTGGTGTTCATGTTACTATGGCAATAACTATTGTCACTAATAATATATAATGCATTCATAATCTATAGTAGTTAATTACTGCCACTCACCTTGAAAGTATTTAATTGAGATGTACCAGGTAATTTGTATGACACTTTCGATTTTGAAATATAATACACGATCAATTATTAATATATTTTTTTCAGTGTGTCTTAAAGTATGTGTATTGGAATAAAATCATCTATCCCACATCATCTCCTATTACTCAGCTTCTTTGATATGAATGATTTTTTTGGTCCTCTTTCAAGTGTCTTCAAAAGGAGAGTTCTGCATTTTCTTTCCTTTAACTCATTTCAACTTTGTATTCAATACTTTCTTTCAACATGTTTTTCTTTGGTTGGAGATAATTAAGAATATATGTTTTTGAAAAACTACTTCACATTTGAAGAACAAAGTAGGAAGCTTAATTTTCTTGTAAGTGAGTATCAGTTTTTATAAAATGTATGATCATATTCTTTTATTCCTGGTAATTTAAATTCTTCTAGTATGTTACTGGTGACACTGGGAAGTTTCATTTTAAAGAACAATTTATTTAGTGTTTAAAATGGATTGCGGCCTTAACTAATGGGCATGGATATAACAAAAACATACTAGTACAAGGTAGCTTGGACAATTCTACAAGGCTTAATACACTAATATTTGTTCTGTTAATATAGATGTAGTCAACTTTTGAGATTATGTTTGCAGATTGTCTACATTATTATTGATACTAAGAGTTTACATAACTTTCTTCCTAATAGTCATACATAAGTCAACCCTATTTTCCAAATCCAAGGGCAGAAAAACAAATGTTTGTGTTTATTCCAGCCGCCTGAGTAGGAAAAAAAAAAGTAAGATGGGTACAATTAACTGTTCTGCAACTGTTCTTTTGGAAACTAATTTTATATCTAAAAATAGATTTAGCAATAAATAATCTTGTTTCATTTAACAAGATAGAATTTGATTACATGCACTTTGGTAAGAGAACATGAGGGCATCATGGGTTCCATGCTGACACTCTTTATTAGTACTTATTAGAAAACATTCAAAATTGCTGGTTTTCAAGAAAAGTATATATTTTTATTTTGAGTTCATAATATTTAAATTCATTTTTCAGAAATGTATACGTGTATACAACGTACTTTTTTTTAAAATATAAACTGCCCCCAGTTTCTTCCTCCAACTCTCCATGGACTTCCACAATGTGTGTTTTTTCAACTTCCTGTGATCTTCTTTTTCCTGAGAACCCTCTAATTCCAATTAATGTTGCCACATGTTCTTGGGCATGGGGCTATACTACGGAATAGGGACATTCGTGACCAAACCATAAATACAAATTACTGTTTCTTCTCCAGTAGCCATCAATTGCCAATATCTCCTTAACTAGAAGTAGGATCCCATTAGCCTCTCATTGCTCCATGCTGGAAGGCTCCAGGACCTGACCGTGCCCAGAAAACTAACAGTGATTTGCTTTCATATAAACAGACAGTATGATGTGATAAGAAGATAACATTTCTTGACACTCTTGCCCATGATACTGTTTTTAGTCCCATTGCCCCCATCTATGATGTTTCCTGAGTCTTAGTTGGGGATAATATGGATGTCTTATTTAAGGCTAGCACTCTTTAAAACATGTTCTTAACATCTGAAGCACTCACAAGTATCTGCATTAACTGTTGCTCACAACAAAAATAGCTCTCTGATTAAGGTTGAGAGTAAACCAGGGCTATGGGTGCTTTTAGCTTGCTTTCTGTTACCGAGATAAAGAAGTGGCTAAAAGCAATTCAGAGAGGAAATGTTTTGTTTCTTTCTATTGCTTATAGTCCCTTGTGAAAGAACACTTGGGCAGGAACTGAAGCAGAGACCGTGGAGGAATGCTTCTTATTGGCTTTCTCCCTGAGGCTTGCTAAATTCCCATTTTTAATATATCCCAGAACCACCTGCCCAGGGGTGGCACTGCCTACAGTGGTCCTACCCCTCCAAGTCAATCACAAATTTTTAAAATGCTCCCATAGAATTTCCTACAGCCCATCTGGTAGAGGAAATTTCTCAGTTGATGATTTCTAGATGATTCTAACTTGCTTAAAATTGTGAAAGAAAAAAACCCTGTAATTTACCCTTGTCAGTTTGACACAGAAACAATCCGCTATTAAATCATAATCCTTTTTTATTTGATTCCAAGTTGTCATATTAATTTTATTATCACAATATAAAACACACCCAAATTTAAAAGTCCCACTATCTTTAATAATGCCAACACCTTAGAAGCCCAGAGTCTCTATACAACTTCAATGTATCTTAACTATCGATTGCTGAAAATTAAAAGAAAAAAAAAAAAGGTTAAATACTTTCTTCATCTAAAAGGGACAATCGCTAAGACACTGTTACATTCAAAACCAAAAAATACCCACATCCAACAGTTTTAAAGGTTTAAGTCCAATGTTGGTGACTTACAATATTCTTGGCTCCAAAGGGCTTATCTAGTTCCATTTCTCCAGCTCTGCTATCCACAGCACATGCAACTTACCTCCTGGGCTCAGTCTGGTTCCACCCGATTCTAGCATCTCCAACAGGCCAGGATCTGCACAGCCACTGAGACTGTAGTTTCACCAGTAGCCTCTCTTGGAATTTCTTTGGACTCCAATTCTGACTCACAGAGCTGAGCTCCTGCTTCTCTGTGGCCCCTTCCAATGACAATGGTTCTCCTAAAACCGTGACTGTACCTTCAACAAATGCCCTCCTGTGTGATCACAGCTGAGCCTGAGCTGCTGCTCTCCATGACTCTTACATCACTGCAGCTCTTAGGCCTTCAAACCATACACGTTGAAGACTGGTACACATTACCCAAGCTCAGCTACCAACTTGAGAAGCAGCCTTGGCCCCATCAGGACCATAACATCTGTGTGCTAGTCCTGAGCAAATATATTACATAAAGTTTCACCTAAATGATGCTAGTCTCTTATTAAACACATTTGATTTTTTTATTTTATAATTTAATTTAATTTTCCATATCAACCATGGATTCCCCTCTCCTCCCTCCCCCTGCACCCCCAGCCCACCCTCATTCCCATCTCATCCAGGGCAAGGCCTCCCCTGGGCAAGGAGAAAGACACCCTGATAAATGAAGACACCATTGGAATAGGAAGAAACAAAGTGCTAGAGAGGTCCCTAGAAATCCAAAAAGATACCCCCTCAATAGACCTCTGGCAATGGTCTAGAGAAAGCCAGAACTGACGCACTCTGGTGATAGGATGGCCAAACACCCTGTCGTGCTAGAAATCTCATCCAATGACTGATGGAAGCAGGTGCAGAGATCCATGGCCAGGCCCCAGGTGGATCTTCAGGAGTCCAATCAGTGAGAAATAGGAGGGATTGTATGAATGAGAATTGTTGAGACCATAATTGGAAAAAGCACAAGGACAAATAGCCAAACTAGTGGAAACACATGAACTATGAACCAATAGCTGAGGAGCCCACAGTTAATTTTTTGTTAGACCTACCTAATCAGCACCAGGTGTCTAAGTAAAGCAAAAGTTTCACCTCAATGATACTGGTGTTTTTTTTTTTGTTTTGTTTTGTTTTTTGTTTTTTTTTTTTTTTTACTGCAACTAATTCTTCACCATGACCATGACCACATACCATTTATTATTAACTCACATATACCATATACATGGCCATGAGAGAGAGTCTGTGATTCCTTCAGAAACATCACAAGCCAGGACTTCATCTGCACCTTTTTCAATATAATACTAACTTCCAGGTCCCCACAACATCAACTCATCATTCACTGATTACTTCTAGCCCAACTTACAGTTGATTCCACAATCCTTCACAAAACAACATAGTAAAGTCTATCACAGGGATATCCCACTATCCTGGTGCCAATATCTATATTAGTTAATAATCTGTTGTTGACAAAGATCATGAGGAAAGTAACTATGGAAGAAAGGGGTTATTTATTTAATAACTTATTTATTTATTTATTTATTTATTTATTTATTTATTTAATTTCTCTCCATGGAATGTTTCTCTTTTTTTTCCTTTTACCTTTCACTATCCCATTAGAAAGGAACAGACCTAATATAAATGGTAACATTACTATATAACAAAATAAAATATAATAAGAAAAAAACAAAAGTGATCACATCAAAGTTGAACACAACAAGACTACAGTAGGAAAAGAGACTAAGAAAAGGCACAAAAATCAGAGACCCACTCCTTCTTAGCAACCTCATAAAAGCTCTAAACTGAAAGCATAATAAACATACAGAAGACCTGGCACCTGGTGCAGGCTCTGAACATGTTGCTGCAGTTTCTGTGTGTTCTTATGAACTTTGTTTATGCTGATTTAGAGGGCCTGGTTTTCTTCTTGTCCTCCATCCCCTATGGTTCTTATGTTATTTCTTCCCTCTCTTCTTCAGTATTTCCTGAGCTCTGAAAGAGGGGACTTTTTTGAAGATATTCCATTTAGGGTTGAATGTTCCAAGGTCTCTTGTTCTCCGTGAAATGTTTGTCTGTGGGAACATATACATGTTACATGTTACATGTTACCATCTGCTTCAGGGCAGAAGATGTCCTGATGACGGCTGAACAAGGCACTGACCAGAGAATAGCAGATCATTAAGTCTTTTTATCACTAAGTTTTTATTTTATTGTTTAAGTTTTTTGACCAGTAATAATTGATTTTACCCTATGCCCCTGGGCTACCTGGTCGCTGGTTCTTGGTCACTCAAGCAATGTCAGCTATGGGTTCCATCTCATGAAGTGGGCTTGTGTCAAACAGTTATTGGTTAGTTATTCCCACAAGCGTTGTGCCACCATTGTCCTAGTATATTTTGCAAACACAGGCAAGACAGCATTGTAAGTCAAAGGGGGTATGATTTGATTGCTGTTTACATTTCTCTTTTAGTAGCCTTCAGCAATTTTTCCTTCACCATAGATATTAGAACATAGGGGTGAAGGTTCTATGTAGGAACCAACTCAACCACTCTTTGTTCAATGAGTTGTGTGTGTTGTCTTCAGCAATGGGGGCATTGCTGTCAGTTTGTTGAGAGAAACCTGTTGTCTTGAAAACAGTCTGTGTTGTTTGGGGATTTCTATTGGATCCCTTTTTCTCAAAACTTTTTGGTTAGAACCCAATTCATGTACTGGATGCTTTGTTTGGTGACAAGAGATGGACAGTTGGGACCTTGTCTTCCCTATTATTTGGCAACTTCATTTAGATCATCTTTATACATGTATTTATTTTAGTTAGTTTCTACTGTATTACACTTTCATGGTGCCCCCTAAATGCCCTTTAATTAAAGCAGTCTTTCCCCTTATTACCTCCAATAGGCCCCTTCCTCTTCTACTCCCCACTTAACCCTCCTGTTCTAGCCATCCTCATTCACCCTTAATTCTCTATTCTATTTCCCTATCCTATGAGGTCTATCTGTTATTTCTAGTCCTTTGCTCTATGTCTACTGTTTGTGGTTCAATGAATTCTATCTTAGTTACCAGGGACTTAACAGCTAATATCCACATATAAGCAAATATATACCATATTTGTCTTTCTCAATTGGAGATACTTTGCTCAAAATGATTTTTTCTACTTCCATTCATTTGTCTGCAAATTTCATGTTGTAATTTTTTAATGGCTAAGTAATATTCCACTCTGTAAACTTAACACATTTCCTTTGTCTATTCTTCTGATGAGGCACATTTTGGTTGTTTCCAGTTTCTGATTGTTATGAACAGAGCAGAAATGAAGATGGTTGAGCAAATATCTTGGTGATAGGTGGAAGCAGCTTTTAGGTATATGCCAAAGAGTTGTATAAATGGATCATGAGGGAGATTAATTTCAATCTTTCCAAGGAGCTGCCACACACATTAAAGATAAATAAGTGTATCATGAAAATCATTATTTAGAGAAGGCCAATGTTTCCTTAAACATTTAATCTTTAGAATCGAAAGTACAAAAGCATAACATCACCTGATATTTGTACATGTACTGTTCAAGTTAGGAAACAACCTGGAGAAATTAAAGCTCTAGTTTGTGCCCAGCACGAAGCCAAGAAATGTGAGTAATTTATCTAGTATTTCGTAAGAAGTTGGCCCATGACATTGATGGGAAAGAGTTTTTTACACAAATTCCTCTTTTATATCATTGCTGATTGTGCATCATGAACTGGTGCAGATATATCTCATACCTGGCAATGAGATTTTGCTAATAATCTATGTCCTTTTATTTTTTTGAGCTGAGGATCAAACCCAGGGCCTGTGCTTGCCAGGCAAGCTCTCTACCACTGAGCTAAGTCCCCAACCCATAATCTATGTCTTTTCAGAGTACTCTTGTCTACCCACATAGGGTACCTCTGTTTAGCCTTACTTTTTACTAGTTACATTATTTAAATTAGCTTGCAAAGTAGTAGGTTTCTCTAAGTCTTTTTCATCCATCCTTAGTTTTGAACACCCCCACAGCTTTCCTTCCACTCCTTCATTCATCCACACCCATCAATCACAAACATTTAGCCTCCAGTTTTTGCTCCATATTCTTTCATATAACATGTGTTCTACTATCCCTAAATTAAGGCTTCTTTCCCATCTCTCTATATCTTCTTCATGAATAATCATAAGCATTTAATTGAAAACAGCATAATGCATAGTAAGACACAATATAAGATTAAATATTGATGCATTTTAGAATTTAAAAGGCAGATGACTAGAGTGACATACATTTTTAATTCCAGTACTTGGGAAGCAGAGGCTAACAGATCACTTTGAGTCTGAAGAAGCATCTAATCTACATAGTAAGTCCTAAGCCAGAACAATGTAGTGCTGTGGGATGTCTTTCTGTATGCTGTGAATATGTGTTGCTCTGATTGGTTGATAAATAAAGCTACCTTGGCCTATGACATGGCATGATGGAGCCAGATAGGAAAATTGAAAACAGATAGTAAAAGGAGAAAGGAGAGTAAAAAGAGATGCAAGCTGGCCACACCAGGAGCAACAAGATGCCAGCAGACTGGTAATGCCACAGCCATATGACAAAACATAGATTAATTGAAATTAGTTAAGTTAAGATGAAAGTGGTAGCTAGCAAGAAGCCTGCCATAGACCACACAGTTGATAATTATTTTATAAGTGGTTTTGGGACCTAAGGGCTGGGCAAGACATAGGAAACCTTCCAGCTACAATATAGTGTTAATATTTCTGATTGAAAAAAAAGTGATTCACCTCTCTATGTATGTCTATTTTTTTATTTCTAAGTAATGTCCTTATTCATTTATGCTATCAGTTGTTGCCGTAAAAAGTTGGTGAAAAGCTTCTGCAGAGTAGCTATTGAGAACTATTTATAGCATTTCTGAACTCCCATGATATTATGTTTATCTATCTACATATCTCCATGTAATTAGGTGTATGTGAAAAAATAAAGACATGGTTATATCATATTGTAAAACTATTTGTTATCAAATTCTATGTGTATTTAAAATATAATTATAGTCTTCCATTATGTATAACTTAAGATAATAGATTTAGATAACTGTGTTTAGTGCTTCTTAGAAACACCCAACAAATTTGGGAGTTAGGATCAGCAATAATTAAGTGCAATACTTTTCCAGTGTTGTCCAGAGATAATTTTCTATATCACAGCTTATTTCTTTTACTATTATTATTAACTAAGGGTTTTTTTAACATATTAACTGACTATAATATGTTTGATATAATTTTATGACATACACACACAGCTATGAATTATATATGAAGTAGTTATCTACAATATGCATATACAAAATGTACATTTTTTAGCTCCATGTTTATCTGCCTTAGATTATAAATTTGGATGTCTATTTAGCCTACTGTCATTTTTGTCAAGAATCAGGGGTCTTCAGATTTATACGGGCTCAGACAAGAGTGACTTTGCTATGAATTTTACTCATCCTTTTTGCTCAAATTATCTCTGGACAAGAGTGTGAGTCATTCTTGGCATACAACATAAGCACATACTTTCGGACATCAATGAGCAGTGTATTTGTGCAAGTTTCTCATTTCTTTCTGGGTTCCTGGAGCACACATTGCCTGTGTTTGTCAATGTAAACTCAGGAATTAGCTGTCAAACTCTAAAAACACATATCTGTGTTCATTTGCATTATACTGAATCCTAATAGCAATATTAGGGCATTTGGTGCATAAACATAGTGTACCTCTCCTCTTCTTCACTATTTTTAAAGATTCAGATTATTTTTTATTAAGTCAATATTTATTTAATATCACAGAGCAATTATTTCTATATTATAAGACACAATCTCTAAAATTTAAAAGTTTTACCATCTCCTTTTTAAAATAAATAATATCATTTCCAAGTAACTTTGCACTTGACCTTTTTGTTCATTGTCTCACTGTATTCCTCAATGTTTCACATTGCCTAAGGTCATGATTAAAAGAGTAATTAGGTAAAGTGTCACCTTTTTTTGTCAAGTGTTTAAGAGAGAGTGTAGATAGGCCAAATTTAGCTGCACTGTTACAGTAAATTATTTATTGTGTGTTACTGTAATAATTGTATGCAAATATAAAATATGCAAGGTAGAGAATAGCATTTCAGGTATCCATGATTATGAATTTTTATAATATGAATGTGTGAGCATAATAAAATCAATACATGATTGTCATGGAATTATAGCTTAAGATGTATTACATTTCTTTATGCTGTGGAACATTGGTCTAATGATGCAAAGATATGTTGCATTTCCTTATGTTGCATTTGTTTAACTTTGTAAAGCTGTATTACTTTGCCTGTCTAAAACACCACATTGGTCTAATAAGGAGCTGAACAGCCAGTAGCTAGGCAGAAGAGATAAATAGGTGGGGCTGCCAGGCAGAAAGAATAAACAGGAGGAAAAATCTAGGCTCAAGAGAAAGGTGAGGAGTGATAAAAGGAAGAGAGGAAGATGTCAGAGGCCAGTCACATAGCCATACAGCAAGCCACAGAGTAAGAAGTAAAGTAAGATGTATAGAATAAAGAAAAATAAAATTCCCAGAGGCTAAAAACATAAAGAGAAATTAGATAATTTAAGTTATAAAAGATGGCTAGGCTGGGCAGTGGTGGCACAACCCTTAATCCCAGCACTCAGCAGGCAGAGGCAGGTGGATTTCTGTGAGTTCGAGGCCAGCCTGGACTACAGAGGGAGTTCCAGGACAGGCAAAAAACTACACAGAGAAACCTAGTCTTGAAACAAACAAACAAACAAAAAAAGAGGGCTAGAAACAAGCCAAGCTAAGACCAAGCATTCATAAGTAAGACTAAGTCGTCATGTATTTATTTGGGAGCTGTATGGTGGGCCCCACAAAGAATAAAAAACACCAACCACACATGAGAAAGCATGTTTTTCCAAAACAAAAACCTTATTTCAACTACTTTTTTTTTTTTCTGATTTTTCAAGAGAAGGTTTCTCTGTGTAGCTTTGTGCCTTTCCTGGATCTTGCTCTTTAGAGCAGGCTGGCCTCAAACTCACAGAGATCCACCTGTCTTTGCCTCTGGAGTGCTGGGATTAAAGGCATGTGCCACCACTGCCCAGCTCAACTACATTTTAATATTATCTTTTATTTTCCTGTGAATCTAGCCTTTAAATGCTGAGACATCTCTCTAGCCCAACAATTTCATCTTTATAAAATAAAACAGATTTTCTCAAATTCTGACACCATACATTTATTTCCTCTGTTGTTTACATTAATGTACATGGAGTCCTTTCATGTTGCTGTGTAGCTGCATTTAATCAGTTTCCTCTTTAGTAGCATTTTCCATAACAATAATAAAAGTTACTTTCCTATCCCACTGTTATGTTTCATGCTAATTTACTTTTTATTTTGGTTTATGGAAAACCAAATTAAAACATTACTATAGAATTTTCATTTCTGAGTAGACTGAAAGGGCAGAAGTTGTATGTGATTTCTGCTAAGCACTACTAAAATTCCTCATCATTATATATAAAATAAATTTCCCCAAATCCTGAAAAGCAAAGAAGAGAAGGAAGCCAAAGTCCCAGAAACACAAGGAATAATACATGGATATGAGGCTACATTCCCTGTAAAGTTTTTGCTTCTTTCCTTATTTCTTTCTTTCATATTTTTAAAAATCATGTGTCTATAAATTGGAGATGAAAAAATACTGCAAATAAAGCTGTCAAAACAAAACTTACTCCCAGCTGCATAAAAAGAAAGGAATGGCTAGCAGCATCAAGTGTTTATAGGTAAAATTTGCTCTACACCAGATAGTATAAGTATATAAAATAACATTTACCTGTATAATTAATGTTATATGAACTCATTAGTAAATGTGCTTGTTTTTCACATACAGAAAGGTGGTATGTAATCAAGCATAAATTATTATTTTCATTTGTAAATTATTGTTTTGTACTGTATAAAAATTAAAGAAAAACAATGATGCTAAAAAATACTGTCTTCAACATATTTTCATACACTCTTTCTTCATCACTTGAGCCCAGTATCTCACTTGGTAACTATCCAGGCAGTATAACCTGGAAGGCCCCTGGCCATGCAAGCCAGGAAATTCAGTAGGGTGATGTCCACACTCCACCTAACCTCAAAATTCCATTTTCATAGACTTGTCCCCACCTTAATTGCAGACCACCTTTGGTGGCTTCTCTTTTCTTACTTATCTCATTCAAAAGGGAATAAACTAATCTCCAACAGTCATCCTTCCTCATCACATTCCCCAGTGTCTCACCCACAATAGCCCAGGCAGTATCTCCCTGGAATGGCCGGCCAGGGAATCAAATACTCAAAGCAGACCTACCTTTCCACATTTCAATGGACCCTCTCAGCCCCCTGCCATTTTTGTATACCCCATTCCTGACTGTTAGTTCCAAATGCCTAGAAAGAAGTTCCAGCCATGTTCCCAAGTGCAAATACTTTGCAGGTACTTAGAGACACTCCCTTCCAGGCAATCTACAACCATCAAATGAATCTAAGATCCAGAGAGAAACCAAAAAATGGAAAATCCAACCAACAAAGACATGGCCAGATATCAATGCCTAGTTTTACAATCATTCCAAAGCCAGATGCCTAGACTCCAAATTAAAAACAAAATTGATAACAGGCAGAAAAATAAGTATCTACTAGAGCTTGGAAGCCTACCACAATAGAACTTGAGACATGCAATACAGCTGAAGTACAAGACAGGGACTCCAAAATAACCATTACAAATATGATCAAGACTTTAAAGAGGATATGAATAAATCTGTTAATAAAATCTATGAAAACACAAAAAAGTGAAATGAAATAAAAAAATAAGCTGTCCAAGCAAAAGTGGAAATTGAATCTTTTGTATTTTTCATATATGCATATGATATAGATGGAAGGGATAGCCTCTCTCTGGTCACTGGGCAGGAAGAAAACCTTGTTAAAACCTGTTAGCATCACTTCTGATGTTTAGTGATGAGTTTCCAAGGTTATGCTGCAACTGTTCTTTCTGATACGTGATCCCCTGTAAGTAAGGAAGGACTGATTGTGTATGGGCCACTTTGACTTTCTAATTACCGGGGATTCCCTCTTGTTGCTTGGGCTTCCTTGAGAATCTGGGATGTCAGTCAATAGAGATCGACAGACCACCCTATCACCTGCAACCGTCATCCTGAACATTTCCTGAAGCCTTGAAACAATTATGCAAAGATTGCAGTTGGTTGGCTCCTGAAAGCACAGCCTCCACTGAAGTGCTGAACAAGTTATAATCCTGAGCCTCGAGAACCATTTACATCATGGTTAGAAGGAGCACACTTCCGGTACTATGTAAGGAGCCCAGCATATGAGCCTTACCCTATGCTTGTAAGAGTTCTGACCCACAAATCTCAGGTCAGAACATCACATCAAATCAATTTGGTATCGCAAAGACCTGGGCAAGGCGCAAGAAGTAAGAGACTTTAAAGCACTCAGTTTTAATAGGTTTCTGCAAAGCTGTTAGAGCCTGTTTAATATCCATTCAGGCTGAAGAGCTTTACAAATGAATGCCAACTTAAGGTTTTCCCAGATAAAGAAAAAGACAAGGAAGAATACTTATTCCCTTAAGATTTCATTAAAATTAGGAGAGCAAGTGTGAATTGTATTCAAGGAAGACTATGCGGATTTGAAATGTAGTGTCACCCAGAGTGGAGGTTGCCCAATGATGGATTTTTGAGAGGATTTAAGAAAGCCTAGAAGAAACCGGGTCAGTTCTTATCATGGTTTATTCTCTTGTCTCTCTGTGTCCATTAATCATCACACTGATACCCGACTTTAAGAAATAAAACTATTTATTTACATTTCAAAAAAAAAAGAAAAGAAAAGAAAAGAAAATCCAAACTAAGACAAAAGTGAAAATTAAAACATTTGGAACTCAAACAGGAGCTCACAAAGAAACATCATCAATAGACTACAAGATGGAAAGAGAGACTATCAGGCATCCAATACAGGATAGAAGAAATGAATACCACAGTCAAAGACAATGTTAAATCTAAAAAGATATGGGTGCAAAACTTTCAGAAAATCAGGAATACCACAAGAAGACCAAATGTAGGATTAACAGAATTAAAAGAAAGTGAAAAAAATGACAAAACCATATATATATATATATATATATATATATATATATATATATATATATATAAAAAATTTTTAAATAATCTCATAGAAGAAAATCTCCTTAACCTAAAAAAATGAGGTGTCTCTCAAGGTACAAGAATCATACAAAACAATGAATAAACAGAAAATAAGTTCTCCAAATATATAATAATCAAAATATTAAAAACTGGAAAGTAAAACAATGAAATAAGACTGTAAAGGTAGAACTAAAAGATAACATCAGATTCTTCAATAGGGAGCCATACTAGATGTTCCACAAACTCTAAAAGACTAGAGACACCGGCCTAGACTAATATACTGAACAAAATTTTCAAGCACTATAGATGGAGGAAGAAAAACTTTCCATTAAAAAAATTATGTAGTATGTATCTATAAGTATGGCCATGCAGAAGGTTTTAGGAGAAAAACTTGAACCTGAAGTGTTTATTTGCACCCAAGAAAACACAAGGAATAAGTAAGTCAAAATAAATAAAGAAATCAAGATGGGAGGAAAAACACACCACAAAACTAAATAACAAAATTAACAAACATTACTCATTGGATATTCTCAACATCGATAGTCTCAGTTCCCCAATAAAAAGACACAGATGAACAGACTGGATTTGAAAACAAATTCTATTCTACCAAATCTAAGAAGCACCATAATATCTAGGATAGACATCACTCAGGTTAAAAGGATGTGGAAAGGTATTTGAAGCAAGTGGACCCAAGAAACAAGTCAGTATAGCTGGGTGAGGAGGGATGAGGGGGTGGTATATGGAATGAATAAAAATTTCTTGTTTTTAAATAAAAAATACTTGTTTTTAAATAAAAATCTTTGTTTTCTTGAACGCCATACAGGTAGTCACTGAGAAGTCTCCACATATACAGGACTAGATGGAACTGAGTAAGTCCTGCTAACTGGATTTTCTAAACAGTGAGGTTGGTGCCACTGTGTCAGAACATGGTCAAAAGAATGATATATTCTCTACAACACTTTGGGGATCTATAAGTGAGGCTCAAGGGAAAAAGTTAGAGAGACTTTTTCTCTAAGTGGATTTTGTCCCCCAGATTGTTCTTGGGCATGATTTTGTGTCTCCTGTGTTGAATATTTATATTCAATTTATAAGATGTGTTTATTTTTATTGAGTGCCAGAACATAGCTAGAGAACCCAATCAGGTGAAATAATATTGTGAATACTGTTTTCACTGTACTCTGCGGTGGATATTGATCACTCTGTATGCTGTGAATATGTTGCTCTGATTTGGTTGATAAATAAAATGCTGACTGGCAAGGCAGGAAGTGTAATATAGGCAAAACAAGCAGAGAGGAGAATTCAGAAAAGTGGAAGGCTGAGTCAGGAGATTCTGCCAGCTGCCACCATGAGAACTAAGATGTAAAGTATCAGTGAGCCACACACCATGTGGCAACTTATAGATTAATAAAAATGGGTTAATCTAAGAGATAAAATACTAGATAGCAAGAAGCATGCCATGGCCAAACAGTTTATAAGTAATATAAGTCTCTGTGTGCTTACTTGTGTCTGAGCGACTTGCGCCCAAGCAGGACTGGAGATAACTCCAGCTACAGTACTCTGAATCTGGATAAGGTCTTCTGCCTTGCTTTCCTGCTTTCTCAGATATAACCTATAGTACATGCCTGGTAATTGTTTCTAAATTGGTCTGTACTAAGAAAGTTCTGGGAAAAGGCTGCTTTGTTAATATTGAATGCATGCTTATTGGCATTTATTTACATGTTGTTGTTTTTATTATGATTTTCTGATCATGTTTTTCTGAACTCAAACAACCTGCCTTGGATCATTGTTTTCCTTATTACATTTGTGTATTAATGTACATCAAACTTGAAGTAAAATTGTCATAAAGTAAAATTTCATGTCATGAAGTAAAATTGTCATGAAATAAAATAGTAATGACAACCCAGAGCTCTTGGAGCAAGGCACTCACTAGGTGTGATCTAAAGATTTTTCTTTTATTCCTCAAAGTATGTATTATTATTCTACCATTGTGCTGAAGTAAGACTTAAGACAAATACTAAAGGTATGTTATTTGGTGTTTGGTTAAAATTTTCTGTAGATGTCTGTTATATCCATTTTGTTTAAAGCATCCCTTAACTCCATTATCTATTTGTCAGGTTAATGTCTGGGTGACCTGTCCATTGGTGAGAGTGGAGTATTTAAGTCTTCTGCTATTAATGTTTAAGGGTTGATGTGCTTTTTAAGGTTTAGTAATGTTTCTTTTACAAATGGATGTGCCCTTTAATTTGGAGCATAGATATTAAGCATTGAAATGTCATCTTAGATTTTTTCCTTTGATGAGTATGAAGTATTCTTTCCCATCTCTTTTGATTAATTTTGGTTTGAAGTCTATTTTGTTAGATATTAGAATACCTACACCAGCTTGTTTCTTGGGTCTATTTGCTTGGAAAATCCTTTGTAATGTTTTACTCTTAGATAATATCTATCTTTGATTTTCAGATACCGTTATTTGCAGCAGAAGGTTGAGTCTTTTCACATCCATTCTATTAGTCTCTGTCATTTTATTGGGGAATTGAGTCTATTGCTATTGAGAGATATCAATGATCAATTATTGTTTTTTCATGTTACTTTATTGTAGTTGTTGGCAGTGTATTTGTGTTTTTGATCTTTGAGTTATGTTGGTGTCAGATTATTATTTACTCTGTTTTCATGGATGTAGTAACTTCCTAGTATCTTCTGCAGGGCTATATTATTGGATAGATACTGCTTAAATTTAAATTTATCACAGAATATCTTGTTTCCTCTATATATGGTGATTTAAAGTTTTGCTTTGTATAGTAGTCTGGGTTGGCATCTCTGATCTCTTAGCTTCTGCAGGACATCAGTCCACATCCTTCTAGCTTTTGAAGTCTCAATTGAGATGTCAGGTACAATTCTGATAGGTCTGCTTTTACATGTTATTTGGACTTTTTCCCTTTGTAGCTTTTAATAATTTTTCTATGTTCTATGTTTTCATTCTTTTGATTATTGGTTCAATCTATTTGTTGTTCTATAAGCTTCCTATACCTTTATAGACATGTCTTTCTTTAGGTTAGGAAAATTTTCTTCTGATTTTGTTAAAAATATTTTCTGTGCTTTGATCTGGGAATTGTCTCCTTTTACATTCTTGTTATTCTTAGGTTTGGTCTCTTTATAGTGTCCCAGATTTCCTGAATGTTTTGTGTCAGTAAAGTTTTAGATTTAACATTTCCTTTGACTGATGTGTTTATTCCTTCTATTGTATATTCAGTGCCTAAACTTCTCTCTTCCATCTCTTTTGTTCTGTTTGTGATATTTGCTTATCTAGATTTTCTATTTCTAGAATTTCCTTAGAATTTTTGTTTGTTTTTTATTTCTTCTATTTCCATTTTTAATTTTGAACAGTTTTTTTTTTATTTCCTTCAAGTGATTTTTTTTGGCTTTCTTGACATTCTTTAGGGGATTTATTCATTTCCTCCTATTTTAAAAAATTTTCTTTCCTTTAGCTTCTTTAAGGGATTTATGCATTTTGTCATTAGGATTTCTACCATCTTCATAAAATTGGTTTTAACATTATTTTCACTGTGTTGAAATATTCAGGGCTTGCCACAGTATGTTGGCTTAATTTTAGTAGTGACATATTGCCCTGGCCCTTGTGGATTGTGTTCATACACTGAAGTTTGGGCATCTGCATTTGGAGTGATTATAGTTCTACGTGCTGATGTCTGTGTTTGTTTTTGTGGGGTGGGTGTTTTCTTTCTTGGCTTCTGTTTCCTCTCTGTTCTTCTGGCCTTGGTAGCCTGTGATTGAGCAGAGGTTCTCTGTTCAAGTTATAAGCTGGACTTCTGATGGCTGGGATGGCCTTTGCTCCAACAGGAGTTCATTGTCCAAGTTTGTGGCTGGAGTTCTGGAGATTTACATAAACTCTGATCAGGCTGTGGGTGATGATCTTCAACTTTATGAAGATGATAGACATTCTGAATGATGAAATGAATAAATCCCTTAAAGAAGCTAAAGGAAAGATTTTTTTTTTTTTAAAAATCGAGGAAATCAATAAATCCCTTAAAAATGTCAAGTAAGAAAAAAAAATAAAACAGTTGAAGGAAATGAACAAAACTGTTGAAGAACTAAAAATGGAAATAGAAGAAATAAACAAAAACTCTGATGAAATTCTAGAAATAGAAAATCTAGGTAAGTGAACATCACAAACAATAAAAGAGATGGAAGACAGAATTTTAAACATTGAAGATATGAGGTTGGCCTGGCTTCTGGTGGGGTATGAGGCTTCTATCTGGTTTTAAAGGAACCTGCTTGGTCTCTGAGGTTCAGGATGCCTGTTTGGCCTCTAGTGAAGAAGTAGGCTTCTGCCAGAAATGTGCACAGGGCTATAGTTACAGGTGAGGATGGGGATTTGGGGTTATGCTGGGCTTGCTTGTGCAACGTGAAGGGGCAGTATTACCTGTTCTGTCCCAAAACATCACAGGTAAATGGATGAAGATAGAAAAAATCATCTGGAATTGGATAACCCAGGTTCAAAAGGACAAATATGGCATGTGATCATTGGATTACCCTGGGAAGTAGGGGTAAATAGATTAAATTGTCATGGATGGATGGAGTGGGATGATGGATAGGAGTAGCAAATTAAGAGGGAGAGGGAAGATCAAATGGGAGGGACATCTGCAACTAAAGGCTATTTGAGGCACTGTATAGAAACCTAATACAGTAGAAGTTTCCTAAGATATATACATGTATGAAGGTAATCCAAATGGAATTTGCAAATAACAGAAGAGATGGAGCCCCAGCTGGATGTCTCTTGTTTCCAAATAAGGCTCTATTTCTGGGAATGGGTTAAAAGGTTAAAAGGGTTAAATCTAATCTATTATTTCTTGATAGATCCTATTGGAACACCCAAACAAACTAGACATTTGTCAAGGCTATTAATTGCTCTTGAGAAACTGATGATCAGGACTTTTTGCTGAAATCAGTATTTATTCAACTCTTTAAACATGAAGAAGTTGAACTGTTGCCTACCTTAAGCATTCATCCATATCAGCTAGTATCCTTGGTATTGGTAGATACTCTTTACACTACTGAAGGAGAAAGGTAAACACCAACCAAACTACAAACTCTTCTCTCTACAATGGTGATTTCTATGTAAGATATGCTAGTTCAACAGTGGCAAAAAAAACTTGCAGGAGTAACTAACCAATATCTAATTGGATTTAAGACCCATTCCATGAGATGTAACCCATGCATGATGCTATTCATCTGGCCAAGAACCTGTGACCAGATTGGCCAGGGACATGGGAAAAAACAAATACTACTGTCCTGCTAAAGAAACAAAGCTCCAAACAACATTCAGATATACTCAGAGACTAGGGCTTTGCTCAGCCATCATCAGACAAACTTCCTCCTGCAGTATATGAAAACTAATTTAGAGACTGATAGCCAGACAAGGTACAGAGATGAAGAGCCCTTGGTACACTCAGTCCTAAATGGTATGATTATATAAACTCCCTCTCCTCAGGGTTCAGGAACCCTGCAGAAAGGGAGACAGAAAGATTGTGAAAGCCAAAGAAGATGAAGGACACCAAGGAATCAAGGTCTTCTAGACCCAAATCAAAAAGGGCTATAACATATATGAATGCTGTGGCAGCATTCACAATGCCATCCTGGATATGTTCCAGATAGCATCCCATCCTAGTGCTGATAGAAGTGGACACAAGCCTCATCTCTAACCCAGAAGCTATTTCCAATTGATATCTACTCACAAGTGAAAAAAATAATGTTCTCCAACTGAGTCTTACTGGGTATTTAAAACATTTCTTAAGCCCAGACCTCATGGTTTGCAATAGATGGCCAAAACAAGAACTTATTTGTTTGTTTGTTTTGTTTAAAAATGCTTTTTCTGGCTCTTGTTTTTTAAATTATTATCCTATAGGTTTTTTGCTTATATAATATGGTTTTTGATTTTGTGTTTTATGGGCTTTCTGGGTGTGCCAATGTTTGTGTCCATGTCCATATGTGTTCTTTGTACATTTCCTTCCTTCCTTCCTTCCTTCCTTCCTTCCTTCCTTCCTTCCTTCCTTCCTTCCTTCCTTCCTTTCTTTCTTTCTTTCTCTCTTTCTTTCTTTCCTTCTTTCTCTCTTTGTTTCTTTCTTTTTTTTTTAGTTTTATTTATTTAGTTTTCATCCTGACTACAGTTCCCACTCCCTTCCCCTTCAATCCCCATAACCTTTACCTCTTCTCTGACCCCATCAACTGTTCTTCAGTTTTTGTTCAGAAAAGGACAGGCCTCCTATGGTTAGCTACAAAATAGGGCATATCAAGTTTCAAGAAGACTAAGAACTTTCCTTTTTATTACGGCTGGGCAAGGGAAAGCAGTAGGAGGAATAGGGTTCCAAAAGCCAGGAAAAGATTGAGAGACAGCACCTGTTCCCAGCGTTTAGAGTCCCACAAGGAGAGCAAGTCACACAACTGTAACATATATGAAGAGGGCCTATGTCAGTCCCATGATGGCTCCCTGGTTGTCTATTGAGTCTCTGTGAATTCCTATGAGTCCAGGTTAATGGATTCTGTCAATTTATTGTGATATTCTTGACTCCTCTGGTCCTATAATCCTTTCATTGATTCTTTATTGTTTGTTTGTTTATTTGTCTTGTCCTATTCAGTTTTTATTTTATTTTATCTTATTTTAGTACATATTCCCTTTTTTAAAATAGATGTCTGTTTTCTAATGTGAGAGAGCAAGATAGAATGTGAATTTGAGTGGCTTGGGAGATTAGGAGGATCTGGAAGGAATTGTGGGGGGCAATAATCAGAATATATTGAATGAAAAATATTTTCAAAAATTAAGAAATTTGAAAAACTGTGTTTTTCAATAAATTGCCTCTCCTCAGGCATCAGGAACCCTGCAGAAAGTGAGACAGAAAGATTGTGGGTTAAATTTAAAAAAAAAGATGAAAAAAATCCCAAATTATACATATATCTTTAAATTTATTTTAATGATTTCAATTGAAATAGATTATATCATCTACCTTTTTTTTTTTTACTCCCCTAGACCTCTAATTATTGTCCCTTGATTGGTCTTTGAGACAGGGTTTCTCTGTGTAGTTTTGGTGCCTGTCCTGGAACTCACTCTGTAGACCAGGCTGGCCTTGAACTCAGAGACTGCCTGGCTCTGCCTCCCTGAGTGCTGGGATAAAAGACATGTGCCACCACTGCTCAGCTCTTATTACTATTATTATGAGTGGTGTGTGTGTGTGTGTGTGTGTGTGTGTGTGTGTGTGTGTGTGTTGTATCTTGGTATGTGTGTGTTTGCTCTGTGTATGTCTATGAACACATGCATGCACGCATACACACAAACATAAACACAAATATAAATAAATAAAACCTGTTGAATCTGTTTTTGTTAGTGGTATGTACATGGTTTCATTGCTGACCACTCTTTATTGGACAATTAAAAAGGAGGCTCATCCCTAGGAGAGGCAAATTCTCCTCCACCAGCAGTCATCAATGAAATGTACTCTTTGTTTAGAACATTTTCCTTCCACATTGATATATCTGTTGAAGGTATCATTGCTTTGTTATTGGTTTTTAAGCACTTCTAGGAGAGGTCCTTTCACAGAAGACTCCATGATGATCTGTCTCTTACAGTCTTTTGGCCACCTGCTTCTTCTATGAAGTTTCTCAATCACATATACAGGAGCCAAGATTCAGATATATCTGATGGGGGCTGAGCTCTCTGTTGCCCGTTGATTTTTATATATTTTTTTCAGTTGTGGATTTCTATGATCATCTTCATCTGCTGTAAAGAAGAACTTCTTTTATAAAGGGTGTTAGCTTCACTATCCTGTGAGTTTAAGAATACAGTTTAGAATACAATAAGGAATTGTGCTCATCTTGCAAAGTGGTAATAGCAGATTGTTTTCTAACATCCATGAGTTCACTATCCCAGGGAAACCATCTAGGTTTCAAGTAACAGGCATTGCTTCCCTCCTGCTGACTATTCCTTAAATCCAATCACCAGCATGCCAATGTTTGCATAAAAGTACATGAAGTGGCATTCACACATTGGTTGAAGAGTAACTTTATGATCATAGTCACCAATAAAATCTGAACTTTGTAGTGGGTAGCCATTCCAGCTTTGACCTGGAAGTTCCAAGTCCCATTGAGGTTTCGGTAACTGTCACTCCTACAACCAGGGGCTGAGAGAGGACCCTGAAGACCCGAGATCTGGATGCGTGGGCTCTCTTGGTTCCTAGACCCTGGAAACTGGAGGTAGACCAAGCAGAGTTCTCCAGAGAACACCACTGCACTGTGCTACACCTTTCCCAGAATCTGCAACCTATTCCTTCACTTGTAAATTATCCCACAAAATAAACCTCCCTTTTAACCAATAGAACTCAGACACATTAGTACTTTTTCCTCTATGTATGTCCAATTCTATAACAATTAATGAAAATATGATCAAATATTGTAGTTAGAGAGCTTTTCCCCAGGTACCATCAAGTCCCCGCCGTCCCATAACCCACCTATAAAATGATCATATGGACATTTATATTATTTTATTAATCTATACTTTGCCACGTGGCTCGTATATGTCTTTTCTGTCATGGCGGTGGCTGGCAGCGTCTCTCCTTTTCCAGCCTTCCACTTCCCAGAATTCTCTTCTCTCTTGTCCCGCCTATACTTCCTGCCTGGCTACTGGCCAAACAGCATTTTATTTATACAGAGCAATATCCACAGAACTTCCCCTTTTCTAAGGGAATATGATACAGATATAATAGGATGAAAGGGTAGATTAATGAACTTACTTCTAAAGAACAACAGCTCGTTTAAAATGTTTTACATTGGTATAGATTTTAGTCTATTGATACAAACTTAAAGTTAATTTTCTTATACTGTGTGCATATTTCTACTCTTGTTTAAGGTATTATGCTTGTACAGCTCATTTAAAATTATAATGGATAATTAAAAATAAATTAATAATTAGTCATCTATGATAATCATGTAATCAGCCATGTAATTTAAGTCTTCTAGATATTCACAGAAATATTTCAGATAGATAGGTAATCTTCAAATACTTCAAAGACCTACAGAATATGGCATTTAAAATATTTTTAAAATTTAGACTTTCTGGACAGTGAGATATGTCTGCTCCTGGCAGCACCATATTTACTTCAGAGAGGAGGATGGACATTGAAGACACTTCATATGGAGTTTATCTTCACCTTGGCAAAAATAGCCATTTATGCAAGAAACTGTTCTTGCCTGGACATGCAGGACCCATAGAAAGGTGACCATTGAACTTTGCTTGACAAAATGGTCCTTTAGGTTCCTGCTCTGCAGAGGAAACTGCCAGACATTCTACAGGACACTAAAAAAAAAAAAATGACCAAGAGACTCTAGCCCTATGGGCTCAACTTTACAAAGGAACATTAGGTGACTGTCCAGACTGCCAGCTGTCTCTGTCTACCCTACAAGACTCCCGAAAGTTACTTGCATCCTTCTCCCATTTCTCGGGTAATAATATATCCTTCTGAGGTCTTTGATGTGGTTAAAGACTAGATAGTTATAATTTCCTCAATTATGATAAAAATAAGTTAGATATAAAACATTAGACTCACAAATATAAGACAGGATATCTTCGTTAATATTGTAACTGTAATTCTTGATAATTGTTTTGTTATATGTAATTTTACTATGTAAAAGTTAAAACCTTCCTTAAAAGAAAAAAGAAAAAGAAAAGGGGAAGTGCTGTGGAAATTTCTCTGTATAAATAAAATGCTGTTTGGCCAGTGGCCAGGCAGAAGTATAGGAGGGACAAGAGAGAAGAGAATTCTGGGAGGTGGAAGGCTGGGGCAAGGAGACACCGCAAGCCACTGCCATGAGAAGAAAGAGATAAGTACTGGTAAGCCACGAGCCATGTGGCAAAGTATAGATTAATAGAAATGGGTTAATTTAAGATAGAAGAAGTAGATAACAAGAAGCCCGCCATGGCCATACAGTTTGTAAACAATGTAAGTTTCTGTGTGTTTACTTGGTTGGTTCTGAGCATCTTTGGGCCTGGCTGGTGAGAGAGATTTGTCCTAACTGTGGGCCAGGCAGGAAAACTCTAACTACAAAATAAATCTAAATGTCTTCATTACTAATGCCTACCTTGTGATTTCTGAATTAATACTGATTAGGTGACTCAAATTAATGCTAAGTTGGAAGAAATAATTATGCATAATTGTATTTGTCATAAATTATGAGTCCAAGATAAGGAAATCAATTTCTTTCCACAAAAACTTCCAAAGATTTAGAATCTTTCACTTTCTGGGGCTTTAGTTTTTTCACTACTGGCAAAATATATTCTCTTCTTCTTAAATTTTATTCTTTTTTTTTTTAAATTTGATCAGATTGTTGTTATTTTTTGCCTAATAGAACAGGCTGGCTTTGAACACAATACTATCCTCTTTCTCCCTTTCAAGTACTGACATTATAGGAGTATACAACAGTATTGAGCTATTCAGAATTATATGTTATATGTATGTACACACACACACACACACACACACACACACACACACATGATGTTACTGGAGGTTAAATTCCATGCCTTGTATCTGCTACATAAGTCGTCTGACATTTAGTTACCTGACAAAGTACTTTCTGGAACTCACAAAAATATCATGGTGATTAACTGAATTAGAAGTGTGTGCTATACTACAAACAGCCTGCTTATTAGAACAAGCAAAATACTCCCTCACTCCTAGGTGTGAATACCGATGTAATTTGTTACTGTTCCATCAAATTAGGCTTTACATGCAACATTGTGCATGGTATAATTGAATCCAAAGATGTATATTCTGGCCATTTAATAGATTTCTGGTTCTTATTTTTCTATTAGCCTTGAATGAATTTCTTCCATTTGAGATGCTCTCTGACTATGAATTCTGACAATGTTTAAACTAAACCTGATAGTTTAGTGATTCGTACACAATATTCAGGAGGACACAAGAAAACATTCCATTCAGTGTTACATGAGATGTGTTATTTTATTCAGTGTCTAATGAGATTATGTTTTATATTATTCTTAATCATAAAATGAAATTTCAAATTGATGATCTGATATGCATCCACACACACACACACACACATACATACATACACACACACACACACACACACACACACACACACAATTTTTTTTTTACTGTTTCAGTCAGCTAGAATAGACATGGGGAACAGAGCACTGAAATCCCACATGAGATTTGTCCGGAGATAACAACATGGAGATTACATTTGAAGACATGCATCTGATTTGAAAAGCTTTTTCTTTCTTTTTGCTTTGAGCCTAATGACAGATGAAGAGAATCACATTTCACAGATGTGACAATGAGAACGACAGCAGAAGAAAGGCTTCTAATCCATCTTCCTAATAGGCTCACCCTTAGTTGAAAGGTCCCTTGCACTGGAATTCAGAGGCTTCATTATTACTTCTGGGTCACAGTAATGTTAATTCATTATCCTGGAATCTCCTTTATTACCCTTATTCAGAGTAACTCACTCTATATTATGTACATCACAATGTTCTATAATTTAATGACTACTGTCTGTTATAATTGGCTATTATACTCTTACTTACATTGTTGAAACTTAGGGTGTAATGTTCATAGTTTCAACTTCATGTGTCACTAATTTTTATTCAAAGAGGGTATTTATTTTATTATATTTTTAAAGTATGTTTTTAACTAAAATAAAATTGGCATGTTGCATAGACCTTTCTAGAACCATGGAAGTTATGCTGTAGAAAATAAACTTTTAGTGGGGAGAAACTTCAGATAGGGATGAAGAAATAGTGTCAATATATTTTTAATCTTTAATGATAATTAGTATTCGGTTCCATTAGTTCTTGTTAAAGATTGTTTATTGGAGTTGGAGAGATTTCTCAGTTGTTAAAAGGACTTGTTCTTCTGGACAATGTGGATTCTATTCCCAGCACCCACATGTTGTCTCATCTACCATACACAACTCCAGTTTCTGGAGAATTGATACATATTTCTAATATCCATGGGCACCAGACATTGTATGGTACACAGACATACATGCAAACAAAACACTCTTAAATATACAATACAAAATACATCTCAATCACTTCAGCAAAATATAAAGGAAAATAAGAATCTAAAGTTAATATAATAATAACTATTGTTTTCTGGTATTTTAATATTTTATTAATCCCCAAGTGTGGAGTTTTTATCTGAGAACCCAGTTTGGATGGAGGTAAAGTCTATTAGTCTAAGGTATGTAAGTAGAAGTGATGTACATATTTTCACAGTGAATTATTTAATTACCAATGTGAGAAATTTGAGAACTCTTTAAGCAATTTTCTGCTAACTTTTAACAAGTTTCCTTCTCGAATAACAAGATGTATATCAGAGTCTCTTGAGAACAAAAATGGAGCAGTGACAGTTACAAAAACAGCAAATTTCAAGTAAGTTTTACAATTGTAATCTTAGTATTTTACTGCAGATTATCAATGACATATGGCAGTAATTTTCCAAAACTCTCTAAATTATATAGAGCATCAGCCATGGCATTATAAGCAATGTGTAGTGTCTAATGTCTCTGGATAGTAAAATATCATCTATGATATACAGTTAAAAAATAATTTGATAAAATACCACATGTATAATCATGGAAGACTGTTAGCAAAGCTAAAGAACTTCTGCTTCCTAGAAAGATATTGGAAAAGAGAAAGTTATTGTATTTATTGAATGCTGTTAACTGAACCTGAAAAGTAATTGAAATCTACAGATGAGTTTTTTCAGTTAAATCAGTGAACACAAATTATAATTATAAAGGTAAAATCAATACAAAATTAGAAATTATGGAATAATTCAAGTTTGTGAGAGAAAACAGTATGAACATTGTGAAAAGAAAATTTGAGAATACTGATAGTCAAAGGATACTTTTGATGAATCAATTAAAATAAAATCAAGAATATATAAATAACCCCTATTGTTGACATTCCTGGGCATATAAAGTGCTGAATATGTTCAATCATGACTAAAATGTCCTCAATATCCTTAGAATGATTAAATTTTAAAGAAATATCTTTGTGTCCATGGTCTTTATTACACTTGAAAGTACTTTCTTTAGAAAACATGCAATTATATACTGTCTCTTTGATATTTATGTATTCTCCAAACCTTCTGTCAGCTTGTGATCCAGGAATGTCTTCAAAAGCATGATGACTACCATTTTATAATTCGGTATTCTCTCTATACTATATGGGGAAATAGAAATGCAACCTTTGTAAGCACTGGTAAGCAAAACCATTATTGATTTTGAGTTCATTTTTTGGGCTGGGTTTCTTTGTTATTGTTGTTTGTTTGTTCATAGTTTTTTTAGACATTGTCTCACTATGTACACATAGCTGGCCAGGAACTCACTATGTAGACCAAGTTGGCCTTGAATTCTAGAAATCCATCAGCCTCTTATCCTGGGTTCTGGAATTAAAAGCCTGTGCCACCATGTCAAGCTCAAACTCATGTGGTTAAATTTCATGTGTACATGATCAGCTAACCACCTTCAGTTCTATCTGGCCTGTTTGAGCCCCTTTTGTCTTTGACCAATTCTCCTTTCATGAAATCCCAAGCTCTACCTCTCCTGGGGTAATAATTCTAAATGAAAGCACTCTTCCTTGATTAACTTGTCTGTGACAAGTTTTTTTTTTTTTAATTTCCTGATTAAGACAATTATGTAAAGAATTAAAATAGTAAAACAGGGTTTAATAATTTAAAAGAAATGATAACCAAAACTTCTTGGGTACCTACAGTAAGGAATAAATGATGCATTAAAAGTGTATTTTTTTAGGGTTGGGGATTTAGCTCAGTGGTAGAGCACTTGCCTAGCAAGTCCAAGGCCCTGGGTTCAATCCTCAGCTCAAAAAAAATGTGTATTTTTTTCAATTCACTAACATAAAAGATCTTCACATTTTTGTGATCTTCTTGAGTTTTGTAAATCAGTGTTTCCTTATTTTGATTTAGGGACCACTTAATTCATTGATTAATTTATTCTTTTATTATATCTGTTTTCTAGTCTAGTTTTTATTATATGTCTAGGATTGGTCCCATGAGCAAAATATCCAGAAGTAGTCAATGAAAACTCAAAAATAACCAATATGGATACATCATGATGCTTGCTTTCAAAACATTTTAATTTGTCACGATAGACAAAATATTATTGTACAGGCATAAAAACAGACACCTACAGATCTATAATACCCAAATTAATCTGTGCATCTCCATAAAACTGATCTCCAAAAATGACTTTACAACTATACATTAGGGAGAAGAATGTATGTTCAATAAATAGTTTTGGGAAAAAGAGATAACCTCTACATAAGAATAAAGTGACTCCTTTTTTATTAATGTATGAAAAACAGTTCAAACTGAATCAAAGACTTTGTTATAAGTACTGAACCTTTGAACCTGGTATAATAAAGCACAAGTAAAACAATACTTTCTTTATTATTTATTAATTATATTTCCTCCTTTTTATTTATTATATTTGTGTTTTAATTTTACACATCGGCCATGGGTTCCCCAAGGTTCGAGGGAAAGGGAGCTTAGGGGAGCAGGAGATCCCAGCTGGATCAAGAACAGAAAGGGAGAACAAGGAATAACAGACCATGATAAATGAAGACCATATTATTTATTAATTAATTTTTATAGCTCAAATACATATTCTCCCTCCCTCAATTGCACCCAGGCCCTTCCCAGGAACTCTCCAATAATCCATTCCTTCTCCCTCTTTCTCTTCAGAAAAGGGCATGCCTCCCATGTTTATCAGCCAGTCATTGCATATCAAGTTGCAGTAAGATTAAGCACCTCTTCTCATTTTATGGCTGGACCAGACAACCCAGTAGGAGGAAAGGGTCCCAAATGCAAGTAACAGAGTCAGAGACAGCTCCTACTTCCACTGTTAGGAGCCTTACAAGACCAAGGTACACAACTGTAACATATGTGCAGAGGGCCTCTGCCAGTCTCATGCAAGATCTCTGGTTAGTAGTTCAGTCTCTGTGAGCCAAAATTAGGTGATTCTGTTGGATTTCTTGTGGTATCCCTGGCCCCTCTGACATCCATAATACTTCCTCTCCCTCTCCCGCAGGATTCCCCAAGGTCTAACTAAATTTTGTCTGTGGGTCTCTGCATCTGTTTCCATCAGTTATTAGGTGAAGTCTCTCTGATATATTTGGGCTAGTTAACACATCTATGGGTATAGTAGAATATCTTTAGCATTCCTTTCATTGACATTTATTTATGTATTTATTAATTTATTTATTTTTGCCCATCATGTTTGGTTTTCTCCTAGGTCTCTGGGCTGTCCAGCCTCTGGATCCTGGTGCTCTAAGCAGTGTCAGAAATGACTTCCATCACATAGTGTTGGTCTCAAGCTGGACCAATTATTGGTTGGCCACTTCAATAATTTCTGTACCACATTTACCTCAGCACATCTTGCAAGCAGAGAAATTTGTAGATCAAAGGTAACATGTGTGTGTGTGTGTGTGTGTGTGTGTGTGTGTGTGTATGTGAGTTTGTGTGTGTTTCCCTTCTTAAGCATTTTTTGGCATGAGATTATTTATTGTCTATTCTTCTGTGGATGTATTTAACATTCTTGGCTTGTATTTTTCATTCTAGTACCTTTTATAGGGCTGGATTTGGGAATAAACATTGTTTAAATTTGTCTTTGTCATGAAATATCTTTTTTCTCTGCCTATGGTGATTGAAAGTATTGCTAGGTATATGTTGGGTTTTTAGAGTCTGCAAGACATTGATCAGTCCATGCCATTCTGGCTTTTCAGAGTCTTCATTGAAAAGTCCAGTGTAATTATAATATGCCTGCTCTTATATGTTACCTGGCCATTTTCCTTTCAGATTTTAATATTCTTTCTTAGTTCTGCATGTTTAGTGTTTTGATTATTATGTGGCATGGGGAAATTTTCTTTTCAAATCTATTTGTTGTTCTGTAAGCTTCTTATACCTTTATAGACACATCCTTTAGGTTATAAAGATTTTCTTCTATGATTTTGTTGAATATATTTTCTGGGCCTTTGAGGCAAGATTCTTCCTCTTCTTCTATTTATATTATTCTTAGGTTTAATCTGATTTCCTGTGTGTTTCATGTTAGGAATTTTCTAGATTTAACATTTTCTTTGAACAATGAATATAGCTGAAGTTTCCCTGTGTCTTGGCCAGACTGCAGTCAGGACAAATCTCTCCCACTCCTGTCCCCCAAGTAAACACACAAAGACTTACATTACTTATAAACTGTATGTCCATGGCAGGCTTTTTGCTATCTGTTCTTCTATCTTAAATTATCCCATTTTTATTAATATATAAGTTGCTACATGGCTCCTGGCTTACAGGTATCATATATCATGCTTCTCCCAGTGGAGGCTGGCAGCATCTACTGACTCTGTCTTCTTCCACCCAGGCTTCTCCTCTCTCCTTGTCCTGCCTACACTATAATTCCTGTCTGAGTACTGGACAATTAGCATTTTATTCATCAATGAATCATAGCAATATATATTCACAGCATACAGGAAATCCCATAGCAAATGAATCTATTTCTTCTATCATATCTTCAACACCTAAGATTCTTTCAGCTCTTGTACCCTGTAGGTGCTATTTGCATTTACAGTTCCTGTTTGCTTACCTAGATATTCCATTTCCAGAATTAATTTGCTTTGTGTTTTTTTCTTTGCTTCCATTTCAGTTTTTAAGTCTTGAACAGTTGTATTTGTCAGTTTTTTTTTTTCTTGCCTTTCTTGACATTCTTAAAAGATTTATTGATTCTTCCTTTTTTGTTGGTCTAATCTCAATTTCTTTAAGGAAATTTTTTCATTTCCTTTTTAAGGATGTCTATCATCTTCATAAAATTGATTTTAAGGTTGTTAATTTTGTTTCAGCTGCATTTTAAAGTTTAAGTCTTGTTGTAGGATAGCTGGGCTCTGGTGGTGCCATATTGCCCTTTCTGTTTTTGAATCTATAATTTTCTTTGTATTTTTATTTTAAAATTTGATTTAATTTTACATATCAGCCATGGATTACCCTGTCCTCCCTACCTCCCCTCCTCAGCCCCCCCCCCTTCCCATCTACTCCAGGCCAAGGACTACCCTGGGAATCAACCTGGTAGATTCAGTTAAATCAGATCCATTCCCCTTCTCCCAGGCTGAGCAAAGTATTCCTGCATAGGCCCCAGGTTCCAAAGAGCCAGCTCATGCACTAAGGACAGGTCCCAGTCCTTTTGCCTGGGTACCTCCCAAACAGTTCAAGCTAATCAACTGTCTTACTTATCCAGAGGGGCTGAACCAGTTGGGGGCTCCTCAGCTATTGGTTTGTAGTTCATGTATTTCCACTAGTTAGGCTATTTGTCCCTGTTCTTTTTCCAATCATGGTCTCAACATTTCTCCATCATATAATCCCTCCTCTTTCTCACAAATTGGACTCCTGGGGCTCCACCTGGGGCTAGTCCTTGAGCTCCACCTGGAGGCTAGCCATGGATCTCTGCATCTCTTTCCATCAGTCATTGGATGAGAGTTCTTGCACAACATTTAGGGTGTTTGGCCATCCTGATCACCAGACTAGGTCAGTTCGGGCATTCTCTTGACCATTGCAGTAGTCTACAGTGAAGGTATCTTTGTGGATTTCTGGGGACCTCTCTAGCACTTTGTTTCCTCCTATTCCCATGGGGTCTTCATTTATCATGGTCTCTTTTTCCTTGTTCTCCCTCACTGTTCTTGATCCAGCTGGGATCTCCTGCTCCCCTAAGCTCTCTTTCCCTCATCCTTGCCCTTCATTACTCCACTGTCATTCAGGTTGTTCATGTAGATCTCATCCATTTTTCTGTCATTGAGCAATCCCTGTGTCTTTCTTAGGGTCCCATTTTCTAGGTAGCCTCCCTGGAGTTGTGTAGCAGTCTAGTCATCTTTGTTTTACATCTAGTATCCTCCTATGAGTGAGTACATACCATGTTTATCTTTCTGAGTCTGGGTTACCTCATCCAGGATGATTTTTTTCTAGATCCATCCATTTACCTGCAACCTCATGATGTCATTGATTTTATCTGCTAAATAGTACTCCATTGTATATATGTACCATATTTTCTTTATACATTCTTCAGTTGAAGGGCATCTAGGTTGTTTCCAGGTTCTGCCTATTACAAACAATGCTGATCTGAACATAACTGAGCATGTGCCCTCATGGCATGATTGAGCATTCCTTGGGTATATGCCCAAGAGTGCTATAGCTGAGTCTGGGGGAGATGGATTCCCAGTTTTCTAAGGCAGCACCATATTGATTTCCAAAGTGGCTGTACAAGCTTGCATTCCCACCAGCAATGGAGGAGAGTTCCCCTTGCTCCTCATGCTTCCTAGCATAAGCTGTCTTCAGTGTTTTTGATCTTAGCCATTCTGACAGGTGTAAGGTGGTATCACAGAGTCGTTTTGATTTGCACTTCCTTGATGATTAGGTATGTTGAGCAATTACTTAGATGTCTTTCAGCCAATTGTGCTTCCTCTATTGAGAATTCTCTGTTTAGTTTAGAAGAAAATAAATACTCAATATCACTTACCTGAAGAATTTAATCAAGACTACAGTGGCCAGGTGATGGTGGCACATGCCTTTAATCCCAGCACTTGGGAGGCAGAAATAGGCAGATCTCTGTGAGTTTGAGGACAGCCTGGGCTACAGAATAAGTTTCAGGAAATGCTCCAAAGCTACACAGAGAAATCCTGTTTCAAAAATAAAAAGTAAAAAAATACTACAGTGAGGGTTACCATACAAATTATAATGACTTTCACAAAAAAAATATTGTCTGGGATGTAGAGAAATAAGAAGACTTGTGTAGTATTGCTGTGTATAATTAAAATTATTATAAATATATAAATGTGATAAAATTATAACAAACTGAAATATAATAACTACCTTATTCAGAATAATTAATCAATAAATTCTATCAATTATTATGCTATGATGTCAGTAAAACTTATTAATGATATTGAAATTAAATTTAAATGATCTTGGAACATAATCCTGACCAAAATGTTGAAATATCATAAAGTATCCCGATATTTGAGTTTATTTCTTGAAACAAGTGTTCTTTCAGTAGGAAGTGCAATAATATGGATCAATTTGGAGTCTTTTATTTTTGGCTCCATGACAACTTTTCTCATATATTCTAAGTAACAGAGACAGAGAGAGGGAGGAAGAGGAGTGAAGTAGGGAAGGACACACACACACGCACACACACACACACACACACACACACACACACACACACTCGAGATATTCATAAGTGAATTATTTACAATAAAATGAATATTCTGAAAAAATAAACAAATAATTATTTTAGTTAAAGCAAGACTTGTTTATGGAAAAAATTTGAAAATATCTGAAAATGTGGTGGGACACCTTGCTCAGCCTTGATACAATGGGGAGGGGCTAGGCTCTCCTTCAACTTGGTATGCCAGACTTTGTTGACTACCATGGGAGGCCTTACCCACTCTGAGGAGTGGATGTGGGTAGAGTGGGAGGGAGATGAGGAGGCAGGAAAAGGGGAATCTCTCAGATTGGTATGTAAAATGAAAAAAATTAGTAAATAAATATATTTTTAAAAATGGCACACTTGTTTTTTTGCATAAAAGTACTGTAGAGTTTTAGAGGAAGGTTATCAAAAGAACATATGTAATCCCAAAAATACTTGCATGTGAACTTTCAAGACAATAACCTTTGCCATGTGGCAGATACAGGAGAGAAACCTTTCTGACTTTTAAGGCAAGTGGCATCAGAAGGATTTTATGACAATAACAGAAAATGAAGCACATGGATCTGTGTGGTTGCACTGTCTGTCAGACTGCCTTTGGACCACCAGCCCCCAAATGATAATATGAAGGCTTCTTGTTAATTATGAAAGCTTAGCCTTAGCTTAGGATTGTGCCAAACTAGCTCTTACAACTTAAATTAACCCATGCCTATTAATCTGCATTCTGCCACATGGCTTGTTACCTCTCCTTAGTTCTGCATGTCCTACTGGCTCCTCATCTGGCTGGTGAATTCCCTGCCACTCAGCTTCTTCCCTCAAGTTCCACTCTCTCCCAAAAAGTCCTGCCTATTCTCTGTGGCCTATCTATTGACCATTCAGCTGTTTATTAAATCAATCATTTGACCTTAGCCAGGCAAGGGAAACATGCCATATCTTCACATAGTATGAAAAAAATATCCTGCAACAGATCTGAGCTCTACAAGATGTACACAAGCAAGATCATATATGAGTAGTACATGTTTCTAACCATGTAGCCCAAAGAAATATTCTATTACACACAAGGAAGAATTCTGCTACAAATCACACAATAACAATGTTACTCATGTGAGAAACCACTAACTCTAAATGAGTGACACCTAAGATTGTCTTGTGTATCTGTGAGCAAGTCTACTATGAAATGGAGAGAAGATTCTCATATCTGTGATCTTTGTAACAAAATTTGTTCCTTTCATTTCATTTTACTTCTGAATTATATAAAATAGAGCAGCATATAAACACGTCCTTAAACACTGAAGCTGCAGAACAATTTCAAATAAATGTGTACCTAGAACTACATAGAAATTACTCTGCACATGGGAAGTAATAATGTGTCACAAGAAAACCGGTGAGATTACAGACAGCGTGTCTGAAGTCTAATCTGTCTGTGTAGTTAGATGTGCAATAACAAAAATTATAACAAAAACAAACACAAAATGTTACCAGGCTGTGATGAACTTGATAAGGCCACTGCACTCATAGCCCTAGCTACTTCACAGTATACCACAGTATTACCATTTTTTTTTTGCCTACAATTTTCTGTCACCAATAAATATTTGGCACTCACAATGCTCAAGTCAAAAACTCAAGTGTAACTAAGTAAGTCTGAACTAAGACTAACTATAATCTTCAGAGATGAAGACACACAGTTTGGGGGTCTCCTAACAACAAAGTTACACTCACTGATCCATATTATCTCACTCTTTCTCCCTTCCCCATGCTCTGAAAACCTGCTTATGGTTTTGAGGATTTTTTATGACAGCAAAAATTCTGGTTTGCACTTATGAGTGAAATCACAATCAGAAAATCATCATTGTTAGGTATATCCACTTTCTTCCATTCCCTAGCCTCTAGCACTCATTTCTGTATATGCACACATCTATATCTAGGATAACCTGTAACATATGCTTCCATTAAATATGTTTTTTACAAGTATGTTTTATGAGTGATCTTTCAGTAAGTTCAGGTCTCTAAATTATCTTTAGGAGGTCAGATAGAAATCAATAATTTGCAAGTTAGTTCAGGCCTAGATTATATTTAAAATGATCTCTCTCTTTCTCTCTCTCTCTCTCTCTCTCTCTCTCTCTCTCTCTCTCTCTGTGTGTGTGTATATATATATATACAGTGCATATATAGCAAAGACATAAGAAACTTTTAATCTACAGTTAATAATTTACACAAATATATATAATATTTTGTTTAAACTACTTATGAAATTTATAAACTGTTTAAAGATGATATACTTTATATTTTGTTTATTATATACTTACAATAAACACCTTTAGTTTAGAATCATTATGCCTTTTATTGTTTTAGTAAAATGCAATACCAAAGATACATTAAAGTTTTAGATTTCTGAGTTTTTATTTATATCTCTGTGAATAGAGTTAATTTACAATGTCATAAGAAAAAATTCACATATAAGATTTATTTATTTATTTTTTCTCAGGGAAAAATATTGCAAACTGTTCTTTTTAGATGATTGAAAATTATTTTAGTGTTTTTTGGGGCTCAAAGTAAAATGTAAATTTAAAACCAAAAGTTTCCTTGTCTCCCTGTTTCCATACATGCATAACATCCATATCTTGTCTCACAAATAAAAATGGCCCATAATCATGGAGCTAACATTAAATCCCATGTTTCATCTGGAAATATCACCTTGTTAAGGATTATCTTTTAATCCTGGGAAACCCATACATTTGAACAAAAAATGTGATCACATGTGTGTTCTACAAAGGACATACAAGTTAGTATCACTGCCTTACAAATACTTTTTGCTTCCTCTGTGTATCCCTCCTTTCTTAACAATACTTGCCAATTCATCATATTTTCTAACTCCTTAGTTTTTTCTATTAAAAATTAATATATAAATGGCTCTTGACAATCTGTAGCCTTTGGAGACCACTGTATTTGACTTAGAAATATACTTCTATATTTAATTCATAGCTGCATGCCTTTGCAGCTTGTTTAATTCTGAGTAGTATTCCAGTTTGTATACACTGCTGTTCACACATTTATCCTGCAGAGGGACTTTGTGGTGGCTTCCAGATTTGGGATATTTTAAATACATATTATACAGATATCTTCACTTAGTTTTGTAGGATTTCATTGTTAAATCATTTGCACAAGTAACCTGGGTTGTAATTGATTGATCATATAAGATTTACATTTAATCTTATGTGAAAACCTTTCAAGGTGTCTTCTAAAATGGCTGCCTTATTTTGTGCTCAGATGATCAATAAATAGAATGCCCTGTTATGGGTCCTCACTGGTACTCCATTGTGTTACTCTTCTGAACTATGTTTCTCCTAATATGTACATAGTGGTGTCTTATTGCTGTTATCATTAGCAGTTCACCAGTGACACACTATGAAGAACAGGGTTTTCCCAGTATTCTCATTTATAATAAGTTACAGAGAGAGAAACAGTTCACAGATAGACATGTTTACTTGACTCATAGTTCCAGAGGGCCTACTCCATCAGTTGGGTAGGTAGAAAGTATAGTAGCTGAGCATCTCCATCTACAGTGATGGGGACATTTGAAGGGAGACTTCACATCTCAATAATTCTCATAGCCGTGACTAAACCAGAACCAGAGTTAGACAGTTATGTCAAACTCCCACCTTTAGTAACCCTTCTTCCAGATAGTTCTGCAGCCCCTCTAAACAATGCTACCAGCTGAAGACAAAGGGCTAAAACATAAGCCTGTAGGGGACAGCATGACATTTACTACCTGTATTTTGATTACACAATGCATGTTAAAATCTTTTGCCCATCTTTGAGTTATTTTATTTCTAGGATATGCAATGTGTGCATGTGTGTGCATGCATAAATATGTGTGTGTGTGTGTGTGTGTGTGTGTGTGTGTGTGTGTGTGTGTGTGTGGAGACAGAGACAGAGAGATTTTGTAATCATTTTTTATCCTAGTCTATGACATTTATTCATATCTATTGACACTATGTTCTGCAGGATGGATCATTTAACATTAAGATAATCTAGTGTTTCAATTGTTGCTTTCAGAGGCTTTAAGGTTGATGTTGTCTATAAAATGTCTTTACCACATACAATTTCTCCTGGACTTGTCTGTCGTTACAGTGTTGTTTTACACTTAATGTTTCAGGATACAAACTGTTTTGGATTAATTTTCGTGAAGTGTGTAGGATATGGGTCTAGATTCATGTGCATATTTATGTGACCAATTACTCTGACATCATTTCCTGTAAACTCTTTGCCTTCCTCTTCCTCTATCCTTTCGCCAGTGACATCTATGCACGTGTCCACTCCTGTGTTCCTTAACTCATTTCTGTTATCCTGCTCCCCTCTTTCACTGCCAGGAATATATTGATGTAGTTTTACAGAAAATCATTAAGATGGATCTTCTCAGTCCTTTGACTATCATCTACACAATGATATCTTTATTCAGGACCTATTGCTCTTGTGTATAAGCTTACAGAAATGATTGTTATATCTAGTTACAAAATTTTCAGAGATATTTCTGCAATTGTATTGAATCAGGGTACAAATGGAGAATGGAATTTTGAGTATGGTGCCTTCCTATCTAAACATATCTTACATTTACATTCATGTAGTTATTTAAGTCTTGTCTTTGGGATTTTTACCATTTCCATTGTATCATGTCTGTACACTATTTGTTAGGTTTATACCTACTTGTTTTGTGTTTGTGTATTTAATTTAAATGGTACATTACTTTTATTTCAAATTTTATTTGCACACTAACATCACAGAAGGCAGTAGTTGACTTTACTTCTACAATTCACACACTAATTCTTTTAAATGTTGTATATATACATACAATATAAAATATAGTACCATGCCACCACCAGTAGAACCAGTAAATATTTTATAAATATATTTATATATATTTATAATATATATATATATATATATATATATATATATATATATATAGTCCCTGGAATGTCCCACTATTGAACATTCACATACACATTATTAACAGCTTGGTAAATAAAATAGGAGCCCTGTCTGGGAGTCTAGCAGCACATGACAAATACATATCTCTATTTGCTCAAATTAAAATATAAAAGTGAAAATATTTATTTTCTATATTTTGTAACTTTATTTGAATTTTATAAATCCCAACACATATATAGGTTTATATAGGAAGGTCTCTCTCTCTCTCTCTCTCTCTCTCTCTCTCTCTCTCTCTTTCTCACACACACACACACACACACACACACACACACACACATTTTATATATATATGAAATGTATCAGGAGTGGACTTGAGTGTTTTCATCTCCACATTCCCTGATCAAAATGAATGTGTGCTCCCATTGAGTCTTTGAGTGTCATTGAGATTTTTCTGTATGCCTTCTCTCAACTCCCAAGATAAATTTATTAATTAATTTCTACCCTGTATTGCTGTTTACCTGGCATCAATCTCAGCTGATTAATTACAATAATCTCTCTGTTAACCTAATGATAACTTTCTATCCCTTATATTATCCTTGCTTCACTTGAGTGAGGGAAACACTAAATCCTTTGCAAATGATGTTGATCATCTTTTAATGGATTCCCACCTCACCAGAGCATATCTCTGAGTTCTGGAATTGATCAACATCCTTGAACAGTAATTTACTTTAAGGTCATTAGTGTGGCTTTTTTTAGTTTTTGCCTTTTTTCTTTGTTTCCCTTAGACTTTCTTCTCAGATTATTACATGTTCTATAATCAGAGACAGTTTCATATCTAGCTTACCAATCTCCCCTTAACTAGAATTTTGACTACAATATTAAAGCAATGGGAAGGAAAAATATGTTTCTGATCAAAACTATTCATCATGAGAAACTTCTGATTTTGTCATTATAAATGATATCACGGTGGTGTTACAGATGTTGTTTTTCAGCTTACGTGATTTCCAACTATTTTTCTTAAATTGAAATAGTAGCAGGCATTTTTCAAAATGCTAACATTATCTATAATATTAATTTACTTTTCAAATACTGGCACTGCCTTGCACTACAGGAGTACAGTTTACTGAAGTATGACACAAAACTCTTCCTATACATACATATATATATGTATGCCATTCACTTGCTCACACTTTCCTGCTTCAGTTTCATGGAATCCACTCAAACTCTTGCTGTTTCCACTTAATTTCTTTTTCTAGTTTTATAAAGTGAGATATTCTATGCATTATGTTAGATTTTATATTTTAATATATCTTCTAATATATGCATTCAATCATACAGACTACTCCCTTATCCCTGATTGCTTCATCACAAAGCTTTTCATAAAGTAGAATTTTCATTTATATTTAATTCAAAATATTTGGCACTTTTCTTGAGATACTGCCCTTTACCCATGCATTACTCATTAATCATTTTTTTTTACTCTGTGTATATTGAAACTTCCCTTCTATTTTTCTGTTAGTGGGGACAAGTTAAATTCTACTGAATTCTGAAAGCATTTACCCTATCATCTGTCTTCTCTTATGTGGATAATTATATTTTGTGTCCAGAACATACCTTGATGAATATTCCATGCAAATTTGAGAGCAATGTAGAATCTATATCCATTCATGAACAAATGTACAAATATATTGGTATCAAGTTATAGAAACATTGAATATCAGGTTTTAGTAATTTTCTGATTTTAAGATTTGTCCTCAGCTCACTCTACTATTTTACCAGCCTTCTCTGCTGTTATTCCTTCCTTGTGGCCAATCTAAAGAAGCCTAAATAATCCTACATCAGATTAATAACAGTTCTCTAAATTCAATACAGGTTTTATATGCCTCTCAGAAGGCAAAAAGGAGAAAATCAGACTGTGATTTTAGTCTCCTTAATGGTTAGAAATGTACCTCAGAGTAAAGAGTGTCAAATATATTAGAAACTCAATGTTTAACATATATTTTTCTTGAGCTGAGGATCGAACCCAGGGCCTTGTGCTTGCTAGGCAGGAGCTCTACCACTGAGCTAAATCCCCAATCCCCCATATACATATATTTTTATAATTGTTTGTGAAATGCTCAGTAAAGTACTTATTGGAAGTATAAAATTGATTTGTAGTGATGGACAATGAGAACAAGAACAAACATAATTAAAACTGATCATTAATGTGCACTCTTAGCAGTGTAATTTCTTCAAAACTTCTAGTATCATGCCACCGCCAGCAACACCAGTAGATATTCTTCATGTCTGTGAAACTGGGTGAGACATAACCTCTGCTGGGTTGTTTAATCCATCCCCTTCTTGCACTCTATATAATAAAAGATTGCTAAAGACAAACAAATCTTGCAAGTTTTTCTACTCCCCAGTAAGATACCTTGTCTCTCATGTCACCTGACAACTGTAATGAGGTTGGCAATGGTAATGAAACACGTAATCAATCTGAGCGAGAAACAAACAAAACACTTCATAAAAAAAAGCATATCATGTTCATGAATAAAAATGGCACTGGAACGATGTCTCAGCAGTAAAGAGTACTTGCTGCTCCTGAGGAGGACCCAGGTTTAGTGTCCAGCACACACATGACAGCTTATATCCATTCGTAATTCCAGTTCCAGGGCATCCAGTGCACTCTTTTGGCTTCTAAGAAGACAGGGCTCACATATGGTGCTCAAACATGCAAAGAAGCGAAACACTCATGCATAAAAATGAAAGCAAGTAAAATTTTAGAAATAAATAAAACGTACATAAAACTATTAGAGGGATAGCATAGAAATTCTCATATAAAAGAAGAAAATTGTTAAAAAAAAAAAACCAACAAAACAAAAAACTAAACCCTGCATGACAATTGATGAATGATCCTTTTCCTCAAGTTCTTGACAGGTGATGTGGGTGAGATTAGGAAGGCAGTGTTTGTTAAAGAAGAAGGGACAGTATTTAAAGATTAGCAGTTCTGAACCAGGTACGCTACCATCTGTTTTGACATATATTATTTCACTCATACAGCTAATCACAGTGTTTAGATATCCCACTTCTGAATTGATAAAGACATTTGAGACTTGTTGCATGCTGAATGTTATGTGACTAAACAGCAGTATGTCACAATTTTAAATCAGTCACACCAAACTTCTAATTGTAATTCACTACTATTAATATGAAAACCAACCCCATGCTGTGTAAAGTTACCAGAGATATAAGAAATAGTGACTTTGTGGCTATGCTTCAAGGAACTATGCCGCCTGGTTACACAGTAACCGTTTCTGATTCTCCTTTTACCCTTTGTAGATCTAGATTTTTTTTTTCATTTAACATCAGATTGTTCATATCCGAACTAAGAAATTAATACTCCCTGGGCAGAGGTTCACTTATGAAATATTCCTTCAAGTATGTCTGCAAATATTTTTGTTTTTCTTCATATTTGGTTTTATGTTATCCATAGCATTATGTATCAGTCACCACAGGCAAAACACATACGGGTGCTCCCAATGCTACAAGTTTACTAACATTATTTTAAAAATCAAATCCTCATCTCTTTTATATCCAAATGTCCCCAAAGCCTGATAGCACCTCACTTGTCCTCCGTTACTTCATGTTTTCAAGGATGCTATAAAATGAGTAATAATGTATATAATCACTTGAGGTTCTTTTTCACTCAATTTTTTTTGGATTTATCAATGTTTGTGTACACAATATTGTATTCCAATTTTTATTTCTGGGTCATATGTGTTTCTAGTTTGATTAACCCACTTTTGCAGCATGTAGCTAATTTATAGTTAATGGCTATTATAAATAAATATCTTTGAATAATTGTGTGTAGAGGTTTGAATAAACATTTCCTTTTCTGGGATTACTGTGCATACGTCATGGAAAACTGCTAAAACAGGATTCCAGAATGACATGACCTTCCTGACAACAGTGTATCAATAGTCCATGACTTCACCTCCATGCTGACATTTGGTGATGTGCATGTGCCAGTTTCTTGTTTGTTTGCTCTGTTATGTATATTCTGATTCCTCAGTCTGGTTTTCTTTAATATTTCTCTAATGTTTTCAATGCCTAGTGTCTTTTTGTTGTAAACTATCTATTCAGGTAATACATAGATCCTTGCTCATTTTCTTTGTTTTTTATTTGGCCTTTCTGGTTTTTTGTTTGTTTGTTTCTGTTTCTCTTTTATTCTTTTGAATCACTAAAACTAAAGAGAATGGTCCAAATTTCTTCTCATTGGATTTCTGAATCAAAGAAAAATGTGAAATTGGTAGGCTAGGAACTGGGAGGAGTTTGGTTAATGGTAATAACATGACCAAAACATATTGAATGAAAAAATAAACAAAAACAAATTGCTATTAAAAAGATGTCTTCATATTTATAATATGTATCCTTTAGAAATAGGATTTATGTGTTTCCTAAAACCTTTGATTATGATTTACATGGTACAATACTGATTAATTTATAAATAATTCATGGATTGCTATGGAAAATACATGAGGATTGGAAACTATTAACCTAAAGCTACAATCTAAAAAAGGAGGGAGTTACCTCATTAGAGAAAAGCTTATTTGGCTGCCAGTTTCAGAAGCTCATTAAAAGAGAGGCGGCCACTTTGTGACAGTGATGAGGATGAGAATAGAATATGGCAGGAATATGTCCTGGATGAGAATGAGTCAAGAAACAGAGGCGATGGAAGATTTGAAACCCTTAATGTACTTCGAACTCCCTTTCCCAATGACCTACGGAACTTTCTGAAGCTCCTAGTCCCTAATGGTCTGCCCAAGGGCACATCTCCAGAGACTACCATTTCCTCACATAGGGAGATAATTTTGAGTGACTCATCTAAGGAAAATCAGTTTGGTGTTAAGAACATCATGCTGTGGTGGACTGAAATCAGTGTGCATTTCTCTATTTTGGATTAAACTGTCCCATGAGAAGCATCAGTATCTACATCCAAATCAACAATAAATTCCTGTCCCTAAGGAAAATGTCTCATTAATATCTATATACCCTTCACTGATCAGATTGCCTGAGTACTGTACCCTTTACGCATTTTTGTTGTTCTTTCACTTAAATCAAGCAACATCATTTTTGTGAATAAAAGCCAAATGTTATTTCACAGAATTGATTGTTTAAAAAACATATTTAACTGTATTGAAATGTTGTTTTGATATGTGAGAATGTTATGCTTGCAAATAAAAATCAGAGAACTTACCATTGATTTTTGCACTAATTTAAAATGGTGAGTTAAACACTGAATCATAATTTATCATTAATAAAATTCTAGTGTGTTACAAGAAATAACTATGCATTCATTATCTACAAAATTCAAAAGTTGAAAATAGCCACTGAGTTGAGAAATTAGAGCCTACTGGTAGGTCTTTAGGATACTACGACTCAGTATTCATGAAAAGATGTAACACTAAAATCTGCTTTAATAGGGTTTCTTCATCGTTCAGTTCTGAAGGACCCAGAATACAAATGCTCGGAAATAAGAGATAAGGATTTTACAGGCAAGATGCCTAACATCTTGTCCTGAACTTTACATTGTTCAAGAATGTGAAGTATACATTTAAATATTTAAAAATGAGCTAGTCTCAACAGGCAGTGGTGGCAGACACCTTTAAACCCAGCACTTGGGAGGCAGAGGCAGGAGGATCTCGGTTAGTTTAAGGACTTCCTGGTTTACAAAGCAAGTTCCAGGACAGCCGGGACTGCTACACAGACAAACCCTATCTCAAAAACTTTAAAATTATCTCATTCCCACTATCCAGATTTTTTTCAGAAGTTATTGCTCAGTACACTACTAAACCTCATACCCATTATTATTGCTGTGAAAAGGAAATAAAATATTCCAAGAAAATTGTATTTTATATAACACGAAGTATGGTATATAAAAATTGCTGAATATGGACATATCTTAGATTCAGTTATATCTTAACACTTTATGCTGTAACCTATTTTTTCTCAAATCACGGTGTATTCTGTGCACTGCTGCTATCTTCTAGCCTGCAGGGAGATATGGTGATGGCTGGTATACAAAGCATTTTCATTCACAAGGTTTTTAAAAAAGGGACACAGAAAAAATTGACTGACAGTGAGGAAAGAATAAATGTTTTCTAATATTCTTAATTGGCCAGAAATTTAAAAATTTTTATGAATGTGTATTGCAGAAATAACTTCTGAGAGAATATATTAATAACCGTGGATTTCATCAAAATATAAAGACTATAGGCAGAATACAGATGGGTAAAGTGTTTGTCTACACTTTTACTGTCATTATAGTGCTTTATGTCTGAAAATGTGCTGTGAGAATGTTCTATTTACCATAACAATTTTGTTTTCCAGGGGAAAAATAAAAGAACTTACAATTGTGAATAATATTTTCAGAATTTTGTCACCAGCTGATAATAAAGTTGAAATATATTTTATATCTCAGAGAATTATTTCTGCTTCCAAGTAAATGATAAATTATGTCAAATTAATATAGTGGGAGGTATTGCAGGTATTGCAGAGCTTCCCAAATTCTAAACATGTAGTGTAGCAGAGAAGAGTACCAAGAAACCAAGCTGAAATCTGCCCTTCCTGTCTCATTCTTCTCTCACCATGGAGCACACAAAGGAAAATTAGTGAAGTAGGTTGGGACTCTCCTCATACGGTAAATGAAAGTGATTATGACCTCATCTAAATCATGAACATATTCTCTACAATATTAGATATTTACAGAGAAGTTTCAAATTGTTAGTTCCATGCAGCTTTCATTTGCTCTCCAGATAACACAGGTGATAACAGTCTAAATAGCACCACAGGCAGAGCTTGTACCACATGCTCAAATCAGAAGCAGAAAAATAAAATGGAATTGTATTAATATTTTAGAAGTGCCTTAAGCCATCCTATGATTAGTTAACAAAGACATTTATTGTTTAATGATGGGGAAAATTATTTTTATTGAATCAGCAGATGATGTTCCTTTTTCTAATTATAGCACTTCAGGTGTTTATATCTACAGATTTTTTTGGAAAGGCAATTAGGTACTGCAAGTATTTGAATTATGTTAGGTTAAATTAGTTTATCAACAGACAGAAATTTAATGAAGAGGAAATGTATCTTTGCAGCTTCTGTGCTCATCCTTGGAGGTTGAAATGACCTCTTAATGTGATGTTATAAAAATAACAAGTTCACATCCAAAACTACAATTGCCTTAAGACAAATCTCATTCTTTGAGAGACCTTCCTTTTGGGAAACTTAGATCCAATGAAGAGTAGTGGAAATTACTTGTTCTCTTCTATCATCTAGTCATTTAATCTGATAACTTCCTTCTCAACACCAGTTGATTTTGTTCAGAGACACATATAGTCTCTAAATGTCTGCAGTTAGAACATTAAAACCATCCCTTCTTTCTGGTTACCTCAACTGCAAGGGAAACAAACCTAATTAGTTACACTAGGAATCAAAGCAAGATAAAACAAGACCTCAGTCCGTAGTGCTGAAATATATATTTTCACATCACAGTAGAATAAGACCCTATCCTCAATTCTGATGTTGCAGATGATTTTATAATATGGAAGAGAAAACAGGTTGTTTACCAATCTTCAAGGCTGTAAGTGTGGTGCATGTTTCTACCATTTGCCTTGCTTTTATCTACCCACCTTTTATTCCTCCTCTAACAAGAAAGAAGTGTTCTAATTTTTTTTATTTAAAGTTTCATAATACAGAGCTTTGACAAATACAGATAACATAGTAAATTTTGGGAATTAAAAAAAGAGAGGGTGGATAACCCAAATTGAATTTGAGGATTATGGATTTAAAGTCATAATTTTAAATCAAAAATATTTGTCTTCCTATCACACCTAAACTCCAAATTTGTTTCAGTGAACTTATGAATCAATGAACCTATGCATTGTATTACGTATGAATGTATTTTATATGTTCATTGCAATTACATTTGCCTCTGTGTATGTATATGTAATATATGAATATCTATTAGTTACATAGAGCTAATTGAGATATTCATAGCCTAAGACAATCATCAATATATTGTTTCCCATGCAAAACTTTATAAAACTTTCCCAGAGCTAGAATACCTTTATAAAATAGAATCTTCTTGGGTAAAGATTAATAATACAGGAAATCTACCAATTAAAGGATGCTAATCAAAGCAGCAGTATATATGTTGTCAGATGTCTTGTGATTTATTGGGGAATATTGAGTATCTAATAAAATAAGATGGGATACATGGAAGAAAGTTGCTCATTAGGACTACAAAATTCTCTCACTTGAAAGGCTTATGTAAGATGAATATTCTCATATTTATTAAGGTGCTAGAAGGGATCATTAAAAAAAGAAATTCATCCTAAATAGTAAGATCAATTAGAGGTAGTCTATTGCAGGGTTAAAAATCATTAGAAAAATAGTTAGTCTCCTTCCTTGTTAGTATTTCCTTGAGGACTTATCTTGCTGCCTCATCAATACTTTGGTGCATTATAAACTTTTATAGGGCTGCAAAGACACCCAATTAATAAGGTTCATGATATTATGCATGTATGTGCTTTAACTTAAAGCATTTCAAATCACAACTCTCTCTGTTTTCAGTAGTCTTAGAAATAAAATACTTTTAGGAAAAAAAAAAAAAAAAACAATTGTAGCCTCAATTGAATGTCATCTTGCTATGGGATCATCCTTCTTTATGTTGTAGATATATATTTCTATTATTGTTTAATAATAAAAATTTTTGGCCTATGGCAAGACAGGATAAGTTTAGGCAGAAGAATCAAACCAGGATTCATAGGAAGAGAGGCCATGAGCCACACAAGAAGCAAGATGCTGGAGGATCAGTAAGCCATGGACCATGTGGCAATAAAAAGATTATAAGAAAGAGGCTAATTTAAATGTAAGAGATAGTTAACAATAAGTCTGAGCCATTGGCCAAACATTTATAATTAATGTAAGCCTCTGAGTAATTATTTGGAAGTGGCTGCAGGAAAGGGCAGGACAGAGAAAAGTGTCCATTTACATATGGCATTTCAAGGTGCCATACCATACATCCACATAAAACCTGAAAAGGCTTTAAAAGGTTCTAAACACACAGAAATGAAGTCACACTGGGTTTCCTAGACTCTCATGACTGCTGCAGTGCCCAGGAAATGGAGCTGGCCATGAACCACCATGAATTAAGTCACATAGCATGTTTCCATAGTCTCTCACAGGGGCAGCAGTACAGAGACTTCTCCCAGTGGCTGCCTGCCATCTTTAGCTATCACCACAAGCTTCATCAGTGCACTGCATAGTAGATTTGGGTTTTCTTATACAGACAAGAGTTAAAGGTACATAGTAAAGACAGATTCAGATGAAACAAAAAATGTCTAGATGGGTTACACTGTGTTTAAGAACATACATAGGCTTGTAAGAGAATATATAGACAGTCATAAAAAAATACATAGTTTTCAAATGATAATGAAAGAAGAGATCTGTGATTGGTATGTAAACTGAATAAAATTTGAAAAAATAAAAATAAAATAAACCTAAAGTAACTACAAGACAGGTAAGGTATATTTTACCTGCTCAGACAAAAAAATCATCTTTGGATGGCTTATGCTCAAAACACAGTTTATATATGTATTAATAAATACTTGTATTTTACCTTTACAATTTTATATATTTTCAGAGCAAGTGGACTAGACACCAATAAAAACAGTGATCCAGATGATTGAGCATCCCAAACAGCTTCAAGGCCACTGACTAAGATGATCCAGCCTCACAAAATACTATAGCCAAGACTTAACAATTACCCAAAAATTTCTCAGGTTCTTCAAAAAATTACCAGCACACTCAATCAACCATAAGTAGTATAGAAAACTATGCCCACATTCCCAAAGGATAGATTATGGATGTTTATCTTTGTTTGGGAGTTGGTTATAAATTGTTATTGGTCATAGTCAATCTTTTTTAAAGAAGAAAGGGGGATATGATATAGGAATGATGGGTTAAATGGTGGATTATTGTGATAAAAAAGGTAGATTTTTTAATCCGCAAAACAACTGTTAATCTCAAAGTATTTTACATTGTTATCGATTTTGTCTTTTTTATATAAATTTAAAGTCAAATTTATTATACTGTATGTATAGTCTTTTTTTTCTTTTTTTTAAATTTATTATATTTGTGTTTTAATTTTACACATCAGCTATGGGTTCCCCTGTCCTCCCCCTCTTGCACACGCCCCCACCTTCCCCTCATCCCCTCCCCTCCATTCCCATCCCCTCCATTCCCAAGACTCCCCTGGGGATTCATTGAAACCTGGTGGATTCAGTAAGGCAGGTCAAGTCCCCTCCTTCCAGGCTGAGCAAAGTGTCCCTGTGTAAGCCCAAGGTTCCAAACAGCCAGCTCATGCACTAAGGACAGGTCTGGGTCACAATGTGTGGTGCCTTCCAAACAGTTCAAGCTATTCAATTGTCTCACTTATCTAGAGGGCCTGCTCCAGCTGGGGGCTCCACAGCCTTTGGTTCATAATTCATGTGCTTCCATTTGTTTGGCTATTTGTCCCTGTGCTTTTCCAATCTTTGTCTCAACAATTCATACTCTTACAGTCCCTCCTCTTTCTCGACAATTGGACTCCTGGAGCTCCACCTGGGGCCTGGCTGAGGATCTCTGCATCCACTTCCATCAGTTATTGGATGAGAGTTCCAGCAAAACTGTTAGGGTGTTTGGCCATCCAGATCGCCATACTAGGTCAGATCAGGCTTTCTCTCTACCATTGCCAGCAGTCTACACAGGATGTATCATTGTGGATTTCTAGGGACCTCTCCAGCACTCTGCCTATTTCTGTTCTCATGTGGTCATCATTTATCATGCTCTGTTATTCCTTGTTCTCCCTTTCTGTTCTTGATCCATCTGGGATCTCCTGCTCCCCTAAGCTTTCTTTCCCTCAAACCTTGCCCTTCATTCCTCCCACTGTTGTCCAGGTTGTTCATGTAGATCTCATCCATTTCTCTGTCATTGGGTGATCCCTGTGTCTTTCTTAGGGTCCCATTTTCTAGGTAGCCTCCTTGGAGTTGTGTAGCAGTCTAGTCATCTTTGTTTTACATCTAGTATCCTACTATGAGTGAGTACATACCATGTTTGTCCTTCTGAGTCTGGGTTACCTCACTCAGGATGATTTTTTCTAGATCTATCCATTTGCCTGCAAACCTCATGATGTCATTGTTTTTCTCTGCTGAGTAGTACTCCATTGTGTATATGTACCATATTTTCTTTATCCATTCTTCAGTTGAAGGGCATCTAGGTTGTTTCCAGGTTCTGCCTATTACAAATAATGCTGATATGAACATAGCTGAGCAAATGCCCTTGTAGTATGATTGAGCATTCTTTGGGTATATGCCCAAGATTGCTACACCTGGGTCTTAGGGGAGATGGATTCCCAATTTTCCAAGGAATCTCCATATTGATTTCCAAAGTGTCTGTACATGCTTGCATTCCCACCAGCAGTGGAGGAGAGTTCCCCTTGCTCCATGACCTCTCCAGCATAAGCTATATTTTGTGTTTTTGATCTTAGCCATTCTTACAGGTGTAAGGTGGTATCTCAGAGTCGTTTTGATTTTCATTTCCCAGATAATTAGGAATGTTGAGCAATTCCCTAAATGTCTTTCAGCCATTTGAACTTCCTCTGTTGAGAATTATCTGTTTTATTATTTAAGGTATTGTGTTTATGAAGCTCATTTAAAATTGTAATGTATAATTTTAAAATATAGATTAATAGTCATCTATGAAAATCAAATTTACAGTCATATTTAATATTCTAGGTATACAAAGATATATTTCAGTTGGATATGTAATCTTCAAATACTTCAAAGACTTAGAGAATATGGCATTTAACATGTTTTAAGAATTTATGGAGTTGCAAGACAGTGAGACATGTATGCCCTTGATAGAACCAATCTACTTCAGAGAAGATGATTGTCACCAATGATACTTCATATGGTGTTAGTTTTCTCTTTTGCAAAACTGGCCCACTGGACAAGAAACTGCCCTTGCCTTGACTGCTGACAGTAAATATGCTGTCCAATCTAAACAAGCAGGAAACAAAGAAACGTGACTGCCTAACTTTGCCAAGATTGGGTAGGATGGCCTTACAAATTTTCCTGCTTTTGAAAAATGTCTGTCAGATATTCTTTGCCTATAAGCGAAAGATGAATGCCCTAATATTACAAAGAAACTTTGATTTGCTGTCCAGGCAGCCTGATGCCCCTGTTATTAGGTAACATTTCATCCTTCTGAATGGATGGAATTCATTTAGTGGAGTTGAACACTAGAGAGTCACAATTATAATTTTCTTAGATATGATAAAATGGTAAATTTGATATAAAACTTTAGACTCACCAAGGTAGGATAGATAATTAAATGTTTTCTCTGATTTTATCAAATCAAATAGACTGGATATTGTAACTGTAATTCTTGCTTGATAACTCTTTTTTTATATATATTTTTACTATCTTAAGGTGAAAACCTTCCTTTTTGATTGGACAGAAAGAATGAAATGCCATGGGATGGTTCTTCTGTACACTTTGAATGTGTATTTCTTTCACGGGTTTATAACAAAGTTGTTTTTGCCTATGGCAAGACAGGATAAGGTTTGGCAGAAGAATCAAACTAGGACTTAGAGGAAGAGGGAGCAGGTTCAAGACAGGTTCTGTGAGCTGCCCAAAAGCAGGATGCTGGAGGACTGGTAAGACACAGAATATATGGCAAAAAAAAATAGATGAACAAGAATGACGTAATTTAAATGTAAGAGCCATTTAATAATAAACTTGAGCAATTGAACAAACATTTATAATTAATATAGGCTTCTGGGTGGTTATTTGCAAGTGGCTGCAGAATGGGGCAGGAGAAAAGCTTTCATTTACACTACCTAATTTATTAAATATTAGAGGTTAAGCTTTGTTGAAAACTAATTTGTTTTCATTTATAAACCAATAGACTAATTTATAAAGAATACATATACTTTAAGAAAACTAAATAAAAATACGTCTTCCTATATCTTTGCAAAATATTTATTTCTCCAAAATGTACTTTTAAAAGTATAAAGTACAGAATATAAAATCTAATTTATGATTATTCCTACTGGTAAAGGAGTGGAAGATAATTCAACTTTGAGACTGAAGATTCAAATACATCCATCTACAAATACAAACCATCATTTATTTCTTTAATACACAACAGTGGAGAAATAAAGAAAAGGGAGAGAATTTATAATTTGTCTGCTAACTATATGTCATGTGGGAGAAATCATTACAAAGATCATCAACCTATGTAATTGTCCTCCCTATAAAGAAGGACTCCTATAATTGAGTCATACATGATTGTTAGTAAAATGCCATGTTATCTTGTAATTACATTAAAAAAAATTCAGGATGATCTTTTACCACTTTCTTCCTCAAAGGTAGTATACTCTTCATCTTTCTGGATTGGGCAAGATTCTCTCTGTTAATCACAAAATGTCCATCGTCTGGCAAATTTGGTGTACTCTCTTGGGAAGACAGCAAAAAAGTCAGAGAGTATCCAGGCAAACTGTTTTGTTCATTCAACTGAATTTTGAGCAGAGTATTTTAATAATGATCTCCAGTTAGTACTTATGTTGGTAGAGTTAATATTTTCCCAATTGGAAATATGACAACCATGAGCAAAATGTCTGAGATATGTGGGATGATTTCTACAGTGACTAGATATCTGTATTGTGGAGGGCTCCATGAAAGAAACAAAACAGTGGATGTTTCAACTATCTAAATTAAAACAAAAGATTTAACTCTGTAACTGTTGCATATATTATATTCATTTTCAGCTTCAAAGAAGAAGTAGGATATGGATCATTATTTTATGTGTTTATTGTTAGTGCAAAATGATAGACATTGTGGCACTCATGAGACAGGTTAGTACATTTTTCACGGAAAGATGGCATTGATATTTCCATTTTACCTAGCATAAGAACGCAAGGTTCTCAATACCTTTACTGGACATTAAATAATGCACTAAAGTCATTTCTGAAGTAAGAAATTAAAGAAACAAATGATATCTTTGTAGGTTACTGTTCTGTATATTGGTGTTGACTCAAGAAAATATGAACAGCAGCTCACTCCCACAGATCAAAGAAATAATAAACATAGTAATGTAATAAGTGCATCTGTGATGGGCCATAACGTTTCTTCAATTTCAAGTTTTCTTTACTTTTTTAGCAACCATTTAATGTAATATTTAACTGTATCTTACTGTAATTCATAATTCATTCCCATGTGCAACAAAATCCCAGTGATGTACATTAAGCCATTTATTTTGTGTTTGGCTTCTTATCCCTAGCCATGTTTAAAACATACAGTTTTAAATTTCAATATTACCTAAGGATTTAACCTTGGTAAACATGAGAGCACAACTCTTTAATTAAACCTGTGTGTATACATAACTGACAATCTGTTTAAATAATGTCAACTTGTGAATGAAACTAACATGCAGATAATAGCTATATACATGTTACATGTAAAAGAATGCATGTGTGGAGATAATAAATAATATGTTTTTGACAAAAATGCAAATTCAAACATACTTAAGGGACTTTGAATGCTGGTTCAGTGGAAAAAATACTTTTCCCTGGAAGCATAAGATTCCAAGTTCAAGTTCCTAGCACCCATGAAAAATGCAAGATATGCCTGCTTATTCCTACAACCCCATCATTGGGAAGTAGAGACAGGAGGATGTCAGGATATTTTTGACTAGGTCTCCTAAATGAAATGGCATGTTTCTGCTTCAGAGGGAGACTAAGCAAGTGAGAAATGAACCAAATATCCTGATCTTTCACTATGAATGTGCATGAGGGCAAGAAAAGGACATTTATTTACAATCACATATATCACAAACATATACATTACATGCTACTCAAACACACACACACACACACACAAACATATACATCACATGCTTCTCAAACATACACCCACATCATCATCACAAACATTGTGAACTTATACATCACATGCTACTCAAATACACATGCACACACACAATCACATACACACATGCTGTTCAAACATACACACAATCATATACATCACCATCATACACATTACATGTTGCTCAAACACTCACAGAGACAAACACACACAAACACACACTCCACAAGTAAAACAAACAAGACAAAAGACAATAATGATAATAACTATATAATTAAAGAAATTCAAGTATCCTTTTGGAAAAGCACACATATAATATGTAATAGAATTTACTAAACCTGACCAATTACAAATTTGGGAAGTGATGAGCCAGTAGTTATAAAGAGAAGCAAATGATCAATGGAATCACTCAGTGTAAAATGTGAAATGAAATTATATTATTTATAGTTCTACCTGTAAGATATAATACATGCATATACATTATACTAATCATTTAGAAGTATGGCACATTATATTTATGTAGTATGAAAGCATTGGCTGGTTGCTAACTTTTAAAAATTATACAACCAAAGTAATTCTTTTGTGTAAATGACACAATCTTACAATAACACAGATATTAAAAAACTTCACTTAATTTTATTTTAGTAAAGCTTTGTATAATCATTGAAAAATTCTGAAAGTTCAAAAATTTTTCTTTCCCCACACATGTCTGAATTTATTATGTTTTACAATTAGATTCATTTTTATTATATATATATATATATAACAAAATGTGACCATACATATCCTCAATTTCTCCTCTCTAACTTTACCCTTAGATCACCCAACATGGTCTCTCTCAAAATCATGTTTTCTGTACTTTTTGAAAACCCAATAAATTCTGCTAGTTATACTGTATATGTCTGGGTGTGGGGCCATCCAATGGAACATGTGAAACTCATCAGTAGCTGTACACTAAAAGACAATAATTCTTCTTCTCCCCAGCATCTGTAAACCATCAATAGAACCTCAGCAAGGGGTGGGACTTAGAAAATATCTTTACCACCTATATGGGAATTTTTGACGTTATAACTATGTATAGTTTTTATATAGATTACCATAACTAGTGTGACTTCTTGAGTTCAATAATCATGGCATGTCCAGAGGACAACATTTCACTACACTCTTCCACGTTTTCTTATAACATTTTCTCCTACTCAACCTTAATATTCCCTGAGCTTATTCAATGGTATAAGGAGAACTGATTTTAAAAAAATAAGTCTCAGTTGTGAACCAATGCTAAATCTCCTGTTCTCATCACTTTGACCAGCTACACACCTCTTCACTTACTTACTGCCTACCACATAATGAAAAGATTATCTGGCACATGTGCATTGTAGCATGCAGGTTCAGTGCTGTGTATGACATCTTTTCACTGCCAGCAGCCTACACAGCAATGTCCATCAGTATGAAAGATAGGAATTGTGGAGGAAGTTTCCTCATGAGTTTGAGATTGATTTCCCCGTGTCCTACAACCAAACTGTGTGGTGTCTTCAGCAATGGGTTTTACCATGTAGTTATAGTAGGCAAGAATAGAAATGACATTAGCCTGCATTTCCGAAACCTCTGTAGCTTCCATGACCAATAACATGTAGGATGATAATGACCCATGTCTTTCAGTGAGATTTTTATTTAATAGCCCATCTATTTGGGGGCATAGAATTCCCTTCCCATACAGACCACCATCATTCAAAGATAGGTTTTAGTTTGGGTTATATTTTGCCATTCTATTACTCACAGATTTTCATGAGGGTTTTTCATATATTCATAGTTTTTGTTAACCCATTCATTACTCCTTTCCCTAATACCCAGCATCACCTAATCCTTTAAATCCTCACATCCACTCCTTTTTAAATTATCACATGTATTTTACTATTCCACCAGTGCATTGTTAAATTGAGATGTGATATAGTAGTATTATTTTTATTTCCTTCCCCTACTCCTGATTTCTCTCGTACCTTCAATCCCGTTTCAAATTTTCTGTTTTTTAATATTCACTTTTCTACTTTGAATTTTACCTATAATCCAATATTCTATCCCTCACTGAATACAGTACTTTTATCACTATTTTGGGAGCCCATTTTCAGATTTCTAGTGGCTTTACCCAGCAGGTCCCCATATGCTCACTATGAATGAATATGACACTTTATTTGTTCTGAATGCCTAAGGTAAGAAAAATTTCCCTAAGTTTTAAAACAAAATTGAACATATGTGTAGCACAAATCCTAATTGGTTTTAATAAAAACCTGGAGCCAGATATCAGGGTAAATGCTGAAGGATCAGAGAGACAAAGGAATAAGCCACAGCAACCTCTCACATCAAGAACTGGGCCAAAAGGACTGAATTTCTCTCTCCTCCTACCTTATATTCCCTTCTCTGCCCATCCATATCACTCCCTGTCTCAACCTCCCAAGTGCTGGGATTAAACATGTGTGCCACTATTGCCTGACCTCTACAGCTAACTAGTGGCTGGCTTTGCCCTCTGATCTTCAGGCAAACTTTCTTTGTTAGAGCATACACAAAAATATCACCACACATATGTTCTGCTTTCCTAACCAAATCTTACATCTATAAATTTATTTGAGAGAAAATGATTATCCTCTCAAGAGTACTATTTCCTCTTACTCTCTTAGTTATGGTCTTGCCTTTGCATTTCTTCTTTTATGATTTTTCAAGGTAGAAACTTTCTACCACTTGCATTTACAAATAATGTCCCCGTTTGTTTAATTTGTTGTAGCTTTGTTTGTGCATTTTGAAAATGGACTGGTATTTCAATATTTTCTCAAGCAGCAATCAATCAACACTTAATATCATTTGCAAATATTATAGTGTTTATGGTATGAATTAGATTATCTTTAGTATTTTTGAACCTTCATCACCTTCATGTAGCCAAGCATGATGTACATAAGATTTCATTACTAACAAATTCTCATGAAGCATTTTCATATATTCTTAACTTTTGTTAACCAAGTCATTACCCCTTTCCCTAATTTTCAGTCTCAGTTAATCCTTGAAACCCCCATATTCACTCTCTTTTGAAACAGCATATGTATTTTATTATAAGTCTGTGAAATAAGTTGGTTGTCATCTCATGAATTTACACTAGATTAAGCTATATTATGAAGGTAATCATGTTGATTTCACAGTGACAGTATTATAGTTAAAAGGTGTCTATAGTTGTCCCAACTTTATGCATGCAAAAAAAGTAGAGATGACCTCTTATTTTAGCAGTGAGCTATTTTTTTTTTTATCTATTATAAGTGCTTTCTTTGGGAGCTGGACAGACAGCTTAGTGGTTAGGAGCACGATCTGTTCTTCCAGAAGACCATAGTTCCATTCCCAAAATCCACATGGTGTCTCATGCATGTCTCTAACTCCAGTTCCAAGTGATTTGGCACTCTCATCTGGCCTCTGAATGTATCAGGCATGCATATGGTGAATATTCATAAGTAACATAAAAATAACCATATACATACAGTCTCTAAATAAAATAATTATTTCTTTAGATAGCCTTATATTTAGAGAATATACTTTACTACATGCCATCTTTTACAATGAAGGTATAATGCAATGAGCAACACTTGATATTTTGTCATTCTTCAATATAAAGAGAAAATAAGTATTTTCCTCTCAGAACTGATTACTTCTGCCTCACAGCATATGAAAATAAGACTAAATTTCTAGGTATACAGAACTATAACCTGATCAGTTACAAATCCTAATGTCTACCCAAGTTATTGTCCTTTGAAGGGGCTGACAAAGCTACTCAAGACATAAGTGTAAAAGTCATTAATAAAATTAAATTATTCCAATGCCTTGTATAGCCATAATTTTATGGAAAAGTTAACTTTAAAATTTTATAGAGATTTCAATCATTTTTTTCTTTAAATTTCAAAAGATAAGAAAATGGAATTTCATTCAACAAACTTTAACAATAGTTTTTTAGTAATTTAGGAAGCACTAATTAGGAATAGAATTATTTTCTTTCTTTTGGATTGATATTGATTTTTGTTAATAATTATTATGTAATTAATTTCATAACATTTATTAATTAATTATATGTTACATTTTAAATAAGTGATATTAAGTGCAGTTCTTTTAAACAATAAAATAACATTAAATATATCTGCGGTTAAGTATGATTATAAGCTTTTCTTATTCCTAGCTATAACTAATATTTAACAGAGTTGCTATTGTCATTTCACGATGGTACTCATTTTTTTTTTTTACTTATATTGACTCTTTGTGGATTTTCCATCATGCATTCTGACCTAAACTTATCTTCCAGTCTCCTCTCTTCTGCCCTCTGCCCTTGCAGCATCCCCTCAATCAAATCCAAATTTAAAAGAAAAACCAAAAATTAAAATACAATACAAAACCAAAACAAACAGAAGTAAAAGAATCTTGTTGTGGAAGTTGTAAGTGTGGCCCATTGAGCCACACAGTTAATTTTTTAGTCCGTCTTTACTTCCAAGTGTTCATTACCATGAGTCGTTGAACTGGCTCAAGGCCTCTGGTTTCTGCTACACCACCAATACTGGGCTCTCACTAGGGCTTATTTTGGATATTCTGCTGTTGTCCCATGTCATAGATATACTATTCTTTTAGATCTGTAAGTTCTTCATAGTCACATGCTCCAACAGTTCTTAGATATGATGGATGCCAAGGTGGGCCAAGTCATCCCTGGTTCTGGGCCTGAATGGTAGCTGGGTTAGTCAGATCACTAGCTTTCCTTCATTGTCACTACTGGGGAAGTCTCCAGCACTGCGTCAGTTAGCTCAGCCAATGCAGCCTGAAATGAGGAGCAGGGCCCGTTTTCCTGTTCTTGGGCTATCAGATCCAGGTACCCCCTATTGATATGACAATGGTCAGCTCTACTGTTGTGCCCAGGCAGAATACAGGGCCTAATTTGTTGTGGAATATTTGTTTACACTGTGAAGTTGTGTCTTTGTCAAGGCAACTTCTGAATGGTTTAATGAATTGTTGAATGGCCAATAGCTAGGCAGAAGTGGTTAGGTGGGACTTCTGGAGACAGATGATTCTGAGAAGAATACAAGCAGAGACCCCAGGTAGAAACAGGAGGTGCAAGATGGAAGAGAGTTAATGTCATGTGACAGAATGTAGATTAATATTCTTGGGTTATATTAATTTATAAGAGCTAGTTAGGAATGAGCCGAAGCTATCAGCCTAGCTTTCATAATTAATAAGAAGTTTCTGTGTCATTATTTGGGAGCTGGCTGGCTGGCAGGACAGAAAAAGACTCATTACACCTCTCTCCTGATTGTTGTAGGGGAAAATATGAAAGAGTGACAGGGTCAGCTCTCTTGCTCAAATTTTGACAGGGCTGGTTCATCTGCACTCCTGAAAACAGGGTAATCTCTTTTGTGCTGCCCAAGTGGGAAGAAGACACTGCTTTCTTGTGTGCTGCACCCAGTAAGGGTCAGGGCTAGTATCCCTCTATTATGGTCCCCATGATCTATCAAGTGGGAGACCTAGATTCTGGATCCTAGATCATTTTGGAGGTATTTTTCAGTCAACTTCCCACATTCTTTACCCTATATAACATCATCTTCTTTTCTTGAGCAAGAAAAAAATCTGTCTACTGAATCTCAGTTGTGATTGTTAGTTTAAGTTTTCCAATCTATGGTTAAAGCTACAAAATACATGGTAAAGACTTCTAGTATCATATTCAAAACTAACAGATTTGCTGATTTACTAATAATTTCTAGTATTCTTTCTTTCTTTTTACAAGTTGTAACTTTATATCTAATACTGAAACCAGAAGATTCAATTCTACTATGCTTCAAACATAATAGCATCCCCCACCAAACTCCTGTTAAGCCACCCTGATGGTTTCATCACTTAAGTGCGAGCATATTCAACTGGCACATATAAAATCTAGAAGGTTTGTATTGTGCTTGATGACATACTTGTTTTAGAATCAACTTCATGAATACTACAGGTGTAAAATTAGATTCTCATGGTACACTATAATTACTAGATTTTTCTTGCTTGTTTATTTGTTTACTTTGTCCATTCTATCGACTTATCTTTACATTTTAATGTTGAAAATATCATGAATATATTGTGGGGGGCTTTCATACCTTCCTTGAAAACAATGAGCTTATCCTTTCTGTTCCTCAAGACATTCTCCTGCCTAATTTCATGTCATCTTTAGTTTCATGCACATCAATATAATTTTATGTATTTATATAAAATCTAATATCATGAATATATCATAGGGAACTTTCATATCATCCTTAAAAAATAGTAAGTATAATCCTTCCATTCCCCAGGACTATCTTCTTTCTACCTCTGTCTCATGTAGGTGCACATCCACATTTGTCTGCACCAGATTTCTTTTCACCTCCTTGTAACTGGAGAAAAAGTCAGTTGTGAGCTGTCTATGACAGTTGTGGGATAAGTACATGTGCACTTGTGTGATAGGATGTGGTTGTACACTTACACCTGAATTATAAGAAGTTATCAGCCTTCTACTTTCTTTCTTTGCTTATTTATTTATTTTCTCTTCATTATTTATTTATTTATTTATCAATTTATTTACTTATAATTCACAAAATCCATGGTTTACAAATGAGAGAATAAGTACAGTTTTCTCTATGTGTTCATTCTGAGTCTGAGTTATTTTGCTTAATCTGGTTATCTCCATTTTGTATCAGTGGAGAAGAGGAAGTACACAGACGACAATGGACAAGAGTGGAAGAGTCTTCAACAAAAATGTTGCATTGACCAGAATACATATACAATAACTGGCCTGAAGACTTATCTGTGATTAGGAAGAGACCAGCATCAAATAAACCCTCTCCTTCCCAAATCGCTGGGGTCATGGTGTTTCATCATAGCAATAGAAATGTCAACTAAGATCTATACCCACAGAACATATTCAGCCCTTACAAACACACACACACACACACACACACACATAGTGTTTTTCGAGACAGGGTATCTCTGTGTAGCTTTGCGCCTTTTCTGGATCTCACTCTGTAGACCAGGCTGGCGTCGAACTCTCAAAGATCGACCTGTCTCTACCTCCCTCCCAAGTGCTGGGGTTAAAGGCGTGCGCCACCACTGTCCGGCTAGCTCTTAATAATATGCTATGATTCACAGTACTTTTTCAAAATAATATGGGAAACTGAATGCATCATATTTTGTGTAAGTTTTTCCTAGTTGGTGATAGTTTCATACTGTAGTAAATTAATATAATAAAATGATTATTCAAAAGTCAATGACTTAACAAGAATTTATCTGTTTCTCATAATGTATCTGTGTGATGTGAAGTATTGACCTTTGTGCAATTAATTTTTATTTCCATGACCTACAGAGCTTGGTAAGTTTTAACATTCTTAGAATATTGTTTCTCTCTTTTTAAATACAATTTAATGAATCTCCTCAATCTACATTTAAAAATCCTCAGATTATCTTCTTTCAGTTTTATGGGTCTGATTTTACTTTTGGAATTTTCCTGTTGAAGAGAGAGAGGAAGGATTCTATGATCCAGGGTGTCAGTGGAAACCAGATAGACAATGGACCTGAGCTCTTGGGAGCTCTCAGACTTTGTAACAACAGCCAGGGAGCCTGTATGGGACCAAATTAGGCCTTCTGCATGTGTGTGTGTGGAACTCCTAGCAGTGGGATCATGGCCTGTCCCTAGTGCTTGAGCTGACTTTTGGGAACCCATTCCACATGCTAGGGAATACCTAGCCCCACCTTGATGCAGGAAGAGGAGCTTGGTCCTACCTCAACTTGATGAGCCATGCTTTGTTGACTCCCATGGGAGGCCTGCCCCTTTCTGAACAGAGACAGAGGAGGGGATGGAAGGGGGGAGGCAGATAGAAGGGAGGTGGCAGGAGGAATTGGGAGGAGAGAAGGGAGGGGAAACTGTGGTCTGTATGTAAAATAAATGAAAAATAATGGATTTTGTTAATTCTGCTTTATTTGTTTAACTTTTATTATTCTGCTCCATGCACCCAAGTTCTTTCACACAGCATGTAGCTGACAATACTGTAAGTGTATTGTAATATCTAGACTGCCAGTTTTCATTTTCTGTGTACTAATATACATCAGGAAAGTAAATAAGATTAAAATCCATCCTTTCTGTTAACAGTGGGTTGAATCTGCAGAACATATACAGGGAATTTGTGATATTGCCAGTATGCTGTATCATGTTTATAACATTCAAAAATGAGCTGTTTCAAATGAGCTTATAATATTCAATTACCTTTATTGTTTCTCCATAAAGTATATGTCATTTTTCTAAGTTTATAATGTCTTCTATTTCCTTATATTTTTTATTTTTTCATTTTTTTTCCAAGACACGGTTTCTATGTTTAGCCCTGGTTGTGCTGCAATTCACTTTGTAGAGCAGGCTGGCTGCAAACTCAGAGATGTGCCTGCCTCTACCTCCCAAGTGCTAGGTATATAATTTTTCTCAATTCATTAATGTTCATAATGATTTTGAAATTTGTTGTAACTTCTGTGAAATTTTCATCAAATTTAACCATGATATTAATGAAACTGTATTTATAAATAAATAAATAAATAAATAAATAAATAAATAAATAAATAAATAAATATATTTTTAGATTCTCACATCATAAAAGCATTATCATTATATAATTATCACTTTTGATCACCATTCTGTGGCCTAAAAGTCTATCAGAATTACAGTGATTTTTTAATAGTCTGTGCATACATCTTGTAAATTCTATAAAGCAAAATTATGTCATATAAGAAACTTCATAAATTCTAAATTATTTTATATTTAGAACGACTCTCAAACTCCTTGGAATTATTCACACTCATATGCATTTTATTAAATATGTTTTAGTGCATTTTAAATTTAGTAATATGTTATTGTCATTTCTTTTTTTTCCTTTTTTAAAAATATTATATTTGTATTTTAATTATACATATCAGCCATGGATTCCCCTGTGGGGGCTCCGCAGCCTTTGGTTCACAATTCATGTGTTTCCATTCATTTGGCAATTTGCCCCTGTGCCTCTCCAATCTTGGTCTCAAAAATTCATGTTCTTAGACTCGCACCTCTTTCTCCACAATTGGACTCCTGGAGCTCCACATGGGGCCTGGCCAAGGAACTCTGCATCCACTTCCATCAGTTATTGGATGAGAGTTCCAGCACAACTGTTAGGGTGTTTGGCCATCTGATCATCAGACTAGATCAGATCAGGCTTTCTCTCGACCATTGCCAGCAGTCTACAGAGGATGTATCATTATGGATTTCTAGGGACCTCTCCAGCACTCTGCCTATTCCTTTTCTCATGTGGTCATCATTTATCATGCTCTGTTATTCCTTGTTCTCCCTGTTATTGATCCAACTGGGATCTCCTGCTCTTCTAAGCTTTCCTTCCCTCAAACCTTGCCCTTCATTACTCCCAATGTCATCGAGGTTGTTCATGTAGATCTCATCAATTTCTCTGTCATTGGGTGATCCCTGAGTCTTTCCTAGAGTCCCATTTTCTAGGTAGCCTCCCTGGAGTTGTGTAGCAGTCTAGTCATCTTTGTTTTACATCTAGTATCCTACTATAGTGAGTATATACCATGTTTGTCCTTCTGAGTCTGGGTTACCTCCCTCAGGATGATTTTTTTAGATCCACCCATTTGCCTGCAAACCACATGATGTCATTTTTTCTCTGCTGAGTAGTACTCCATTGAGTATATGTACCATATTTTCTTTATCTATTCTTCAGTTGAAGGGCATCTAGATTGTTTCCAGGTTCTGGCTATTACAAACAATGCTGATATGAACATAGCTGAGCAAATGCTCTTGTAGTATGATTAAGCATTCCTTGGGTATATGCCCAAGAGTGGTATAGCTGGATATGGGGGAGATTGATTCCCAGTTTTCTAAGGAAGCACCATTCCAAAGTGGCTGTACAAGCTTGCATTCCCACCAGGAGTGGAGGAGATTTCCCCTTGCTCCACATCCTCTCCAGCATAAGCTGTCTTCTGTGGTTTGGATCTTAGTCACTTTGAGAGATATAAGGTGGTATCTCAGAGTCACTTTTATTTGAATTTCCTGGAAAATTAGGGAAGTTGAGCAATTCCTTAAATGTCTTTCAGCCATTTGAACTTCCTCTGTTGAGAATTCTCTGTTTAGTTCTATACCCATTTCTTCATTGTACTGTTGGTCATTTTGATGTCTAATTTCTTGTGTTCTTTATGTATTCTGGATATCAGCACTCTATCAGATGTGGGGTTGGTGAAGACCTTTTCCCATTCTGTAGGCTGTCACTTTGTCTTGTTGACCATGTCCTTTGCTCTAAAAAGCTTCTCAGTTTTAAGAGGTCCCATTGATTGATTGTTTCTCTCAGTGTCTATGCTACTGGTGTTATATTTAGAAATTGATCTCCGGTGCAAATGCGTTTAAGACTACTTCCTATTTTCTCTTCTATCAGGTTCAGAGTAACTGGATTTATGTTGAGGTCTTTGATCCACTTGGACTTAAGTTTTGTGCACAGTGACAGATATGGATCTATTGTAGCCTTCTACAATTGACATCGAGTTATGCCAGCACCATTTGTTGAAGATGCTTTCTTTTTTCCATTGTACATTTTTGGCTCCTTTGTCAAAAATTATATGTTTATAGGAGTGCAGGTTAATATCAGGGTCCTCAATTCAATTCCATTGGTCCACATGTTGGTTTTTATGCCAGTACCAAGGTTGAAGTTGGGGATTGTGATTCCTCCAGAGGTTGTTTTACATTGACAAACTTTCGTATGTTGAACCACCCTTGCATCCATGGGATGAAGCCTACTTGATCATGGCGGATAATTGTTTTGATGTGTTCTTGGAGTATGTTTGCCAGTATTTTTTGAGTATTTTTGCATCAATGCTCATGAGGGAGATCGGTCTTTAGTTCTCTTTTTTTGTTGCATCTTTGTTTGGTTTAGGAATCAGGGTAATTTTAGCCTCATAGAAGGAGTTTGATAATATTCCTTCTGCTTCTATTGTGTGGAACATTTTAAAGAGCATTGGTATTAAGTCTTCTTTGAAGATCTGGTAGAATTCTGCAGTGAAACCATCTGGTCCAGGGCTTTTTTTTGGTTGGGAGACTTTTAATGACTGATTCTATTTCCTTAGGGGTTATTGGAGTAGTTAAATGGTTTATCTGGTCTTGAATTAACTTAGGTATGTGGTACCGATCCAGAAAATTATCCATTTCTTTTAGATTTTCCAGTTTTGTGTAGTAGAGGTTTTTGAGGTATGACCTGATGATTCTCTGAATTTCCTCATTGTCTGTTATGTCCCCCTTTTCTTTTCTGATTTTGTTAATTTGGAAGCTCTCTCTCTGTCCTGTAGTTAGTTTGGATAAGGGCTTGTCTATCTTGTTGATCTTCTCAAAGAAACAACTCTTTGTTTCATTAATCCTTTGTATTGTTCTCTTTATTTCTATTTTATTAATTTCAGCTGTCAATTTGATAATTTCCTGGTGTCTGTTCCTCCTGGGAGTCTTTAATTCTTCCTGTTCAAGAGCTTTCAGGTGTGCTGTCAAGTCAATAGCATGAGATTTCTCCAGCTTCTTTATGTGGGCATTTAGTGCTATGAATTTCCCTCTTAGCACTGCTTTCATTGTGTCCCATAAGTTTGGGTATGTGGTGTATTCATTTTCATTGATCTCTAGGAAGTCTTTCATTTCTTACTTTATTTCTTCCTTAACCTGTTGGTGGTTCAGTTGAGCATTATTCAGTTTCCATGAGATTGTAGGATTTCTGTAGTTTTTTTTTTTGTTGTTGTTGTTGTTGAAATCTAACTTTATAATATGGTGGTCTGATAGAACACTGGAGGTTATTCCAATTGTTTTGTACTGTTGAGATTTGCTTTGTGGCCAAGTATGTGGTCAATTATAGAGAAGACTCCATGGCGTGCTGACAAGAAGGTATATTCTTTTTAATTTGGGTGGAATGTTCTGTAGATATCGATTAAGTCCATTTGAGCCATAACATCATTTAAGACCATTATGTCTCTGTTATGTTTCAACTTGGCCAATCTGTCCAGAGGTGAAAGTTGGGTGTTGAAGTCTCCCACTATTAATGTGTGGGGTTTTATATGTGATTTAAGCTTTAGTAATGTTTCTTTTACATATGTGGTTGCCCTTTTGTTTAGGGCATAAATGTTCAGAATTGAGACTTCATCTTGGTGGATCTTTCCTGCGATGAGTATGTAATGTCCTTCATCATCTCTTTTGATTGATGTTAGTTTGAAGTCTATTTTGCTGGTTATTAGGATAGCTACACCAGCTTGCTTCTTAAGAACATTTAATTGTAAAGTCTTTTCCCAGCCTTTTATTCTTAGGAGGTGTATATCTTTGAATTTTTTGTATATTTCTTGTATGCAGCAGAAAGACAGGTCCTATTTTTGTATCCGTTCTGCTAGTCTGTTTCTCTTTATAGGTGAATTAAGTCCATTGATATTAAGGTATATTAATGACCAGTGATTGTTCATTCCTGTTATTATTTTTATTTTTTGGTGGTAGTGTGTGTGTTCTTCTCTTCTTTGGTGTTTACTGCTGTTGTGTTATGTATTGCCTGTGTTTTCTTGGGTGTATATGCCTTCCTTAGGTTGGAATTTTCCTTCTAGTGCTTTCTGTATGGCTGGGTTTGTGGATAAGTATTTTTTAAATTTGGTTTTGTCTTGGAAGATCTTGTTCACTCCTTCTATGGTGATTGAAATTTTTGCTGTGTATATTAGTCTAAGCTGGCATCCATGGTCTCTTAGTGTCTGCATTATATCTGTCCATGTCCTTCTGGCTTTCAAAGTCTCCATTGAAAAATCAGGTGTTATTCTGATGGGTTCGCCTTTATAAGTCACTTGGCCTTTTTCCTTTGCTGTCCTTAATAGTCTTTCTTTATTCTGCGTGTTTGGTTATTTAATTATTATGTGGTGAGGGGACTTTTTTTGAGGGGTCTAGTCTGTTTGGTGTTGTATAGGCTTCTTGTATCTTCATAGGCATTTCATTCTTTAATGTGGGAAAGTTTTCTTCTATGATCTTTTAAAATATAATTTCTGTGCCTTTGAGTTGGTATTCTTCTCCTTCCTCTATCCCTATTATTCATAGGTTTGGTCTTTTCATGGTGTCCCAAATTTCTTGAACATTTTGGGTCATGACTTTGTTTTAGTGTTTTCTTTGACTGATGAATCTATTTCTTCTAATCTTTCTTCAACACCAGAGATCCTCTCCTCTATCTCTTGCATTCTGTTAGTTATACTTGTATCTGAATTTCCTTTTCCTTTACTTAGATTCTGTTTTTGTCATTTCATATTAGCTTGCTACTTGAAAATTACGCAATTTAAACCAATTATAATTGAATATATTTATACTGTTTCTGTTTGAAAAAATAATTAAGAGTCATGAAAGGTTACTCAGTGGTTATGATCACTTCTTGCTCATCCAGTAGAATTAATTTCTGTTTCTAGCACCCATATAGAGTGGTCCATAATTGCCTATAACTCTAGTACAAGGACCTCTGGTTCTCTTATCTGGATTCTGTGAGCAACCTCCTTTCATTTTCACATATTCTCACAAAGACATTCAAATGCATTTTTAAAAAGTATTAGATTTTTCAAGGTTATAAATTTTCTATCCCAATCTTTATTTAAATAAACATATATTACATCAACCATAAAATGTACAAACTTTTCTTACTACACACATGGATACTGTTGATTTTCATTACTGCTTTGCCTCACTCCTATTATAATTATGCTTTTTACCATTATTTTATATGCATATTGTTTGCAGGTTTGTTCTAACATTATATTCCTTCATTTTGCCCATGTTATTTTCACTTTAATTAGAGACAGAAAATGGCCTGGAGCTCAGTAGATCTATGAAAGATGATGTGAGAAACCAGAGTTAAGAAAGTGGGAATGGAAGAAAGAAAAAGGATCAGTACACTAGGTAACATTCAAGCACAACTGGGGCTCAATATGTTAGGACCCCATTAAGGACCCTCTCTATTTGTTCCAGTAGAGATTTGATTAAATGACTGAGGCAGTTTTTTTTTTTTACCAAAACTCCATAGAGGTAAAAACTGTTTGCTATTTGCCAGATATGAATGAGGAAGCAAGAATGGCCATCTGAACCTTTGGAGAAAATCCTGGAGGTATCAAAATAAATACTTGAACAAATCTTACATTTGCATGCAAATACAATGAAATTATAATATGTTATCCCAAGGATCAGATGGCTGGGAACATAAAACTATAACTCTAGTAGAGTCATTCCATGTTAACTATAGTACCTCACAAATTTTTCACTCTTGTAATTTGAATATCTTCTTTGCAAGCACTATTTTCTGGGTAGTTTGATTATGTTCTGATTAATTTCTTTGCTTTCAAAGCACATTACATTGCTAGGATTTTCATTTTTCTATATAGATTTTATTAGAGAAAACTTTGTCTTTCTTATGTCATTCTTGAAGAAAATTATAATTTATTATAAAGATTTCCCTTTTCTTAATTTTCCTTAGAAACAGATCTTTAGATTTTTTTCCTACTTATCAAATAAATTCCAACAATAAGAAAGTGGAAAATTTACAAGGAAGCAAGTGAACAATGAAGTTAGTTATTTACTGACTATAATCTACTCCACCTGGCGAACTGTAGACCTTTTTGTAAAATTGTGGCACAGCTCCGTTGAACCATGTATAAGTAGATTTAGATATATTTCAGTTTCTTCAGAAGAATAACAATGATAAATTATGAACTTTTCATCCATCCTGCAACATGTACTAGGTTATAGACCTGCTTGCCACTGTTAAACTTGAAAATTGCAAGGAGAGAGACCAAATCCACAAATGTCCAACTAAAGCAAACTTTATTTAATACTGGCCAGGAAGATGGGTCCACACCCAGGATTCCCAGTGCTGAATTAGCTGTGCCAGTTGCTCATAAATGCAGCACGTACAAGGCTACAGTACTCCCTGCCTTCATTCAATTGAGGGTATGCATAAATCCTAATGTAATTCATCCTACTTATCTCCCACCTACATGTGATCAAGTATGTCCTGTGCAGTTGCAGCAACCAGCCTTGTTTACTAAAGTGAAAAAAAAAATGTGACTTGTTAGTTTACAATAAAAATATCCCCCAGCATTCTTGGACAGTTTTCTGTTGCTGGGAAATTGGGGTATATAGGATAACTTTAGCCTTTACACTCCCCCACTACCTTCGGCTTGAGTTGTATCCTAAGCCAATTCATTGACTGTGTAGTGGGTACCTAAGTATATTGGAATATAATGACCGTCAGTTTACTTGCACCAAAATATAAATTATGTAACTAGTTATGACATTAAATACAAGGTTCCATAGTAATTAGCAGAAACAAAATGTCAAAAAAAGCCTGTGAGGGCTAACATCAGACTTATTATGAGAATGGGAAGTTGTCATTTTTCATCTTGGGTCCCCTACTTATTGAAATGTTTTTTGAGTACAGCCAGATTGTCTCTAAAGATAGAGTGATTTGAGTTAGTTGCATGAAACAATTTTTCTCTTAAAACCATATAATACGTCTTGTTCTAGATAGAGCAAATCTGGAACTCTATCATATATTAGAGCTGTTTCAGCGGAAGAATCTAACTGTTGATAGATCTATACCTAAATTTTTTAACAGGTACCTTTCTTGGTATAACAAATAGCCCCTATAGGTAGACATTTTATCCCCTAGAACTAAGAGTTTCCTTTTGATCTAATATTCTAGCCTGTTGAGGACAAGGGATAACAAATTCTCATCTGGAATTACTTTCTGCTGAAATCATGATATTGTTGTCAGGGCACAGGGAGGCTGGAATACTAGACAGAAGTCCAGAGAGGATTCAGACAATGGGGCATTCATCAGAAGCATCTGCTTAGCTGACCCAACTGAAGAGACAGGGATCAATCACATCAGCTGAACTGGGACCCATCAGCTTTCAGAAAGTCCAGAGCTCATAGCCATTTGTAGCAGTTTGTAGTCCAGAGCTGATTCCTGAGTGGTGTCTGTCAGCCAAGTGGAAAGTTGCCATCATAGATAGAGATTGGGGACAGAAGTTAAAGTTTAGGAACATAAAGGAAAACCTTATTTGGAGCTTTCATGACCATTATCTTGTTATTTGGGAGAGGGGAGGAGTCCCAAGACCAAGGTGGAGAGAGAGCCCATCCTCCAGATTAGGCAGGTTGGGAACTTAGGCTGTACTTACTTGGAGTCTGTTTGATCTGTGAGAGCTCTAACAAGTCTTATGACTCCCTTGACTACCTGAAGCTTACTTGATTTTTTTAGTTTATATAAAGACATAAAAATTTTATGTGCATTAGCATGCCGCTGTTTGTATTCTTAAGATCCATACTATAGAAAAACCAGCTAAGAGGTATCTGTATGACAGCTGGGGTAGACTCACACCTTTAAGACAAAAATAATTTATTTGTTTTAAGATGAAATATTAATGAAGACATCATAATAAAAACATTTTATAAACTTAAAATAGTCCAAAGCCTCGTAGATTAAAATATTTTAAAAAGATGTTCTTTTAAAAAAATCCAGTTTTCTTCTATTTAAATTTTCTCTAAAACTCCAAAATTTCCTTTTAAAGAGGTTTAAAAATCTCTCTACTGTGGGCTTCTGCAGTAAAGTTCCCTTTATAAAGTACCTTTCAGCATTTCTATTGATGGGAAGAAATACTGTGATCATAGCAACTATTATAAAGGAAAAATATTTAGTTGGGGTGGCTTACATTTTCAGAGGCTTAGTCCATTATCATCATTGTGTGACATGGTGGCATGCAGACAGATATGGTGGTGGAGCAGGTGTATGTGGTGGTTGTCTGTGCTTATGACACCCTTTCTCACAAAGGTTTCATGTTTCTCAGGGTTATGGATAATGATTATAGGGTTGTGGTGGAAGAAAACATTGGACTCAGTATTCTCCTTAACAAAAGAAATAAGGAGAATGGATAGGCAGGATATTAAGGTAGACTATTGTATAGACTAGTAAACTAATTTAGTAAAATATCAGCCTTAGATAAATTGCACTGCTATGGATTCTGTTATATTGATAAACTATTTTTATATAAGCAAATGTAAACTATTTTTATATTACTATTTAAGATAATTTGTATATTGATATAAATGCAAAACTAGCTGGGTGGTGGCGGCACATGCCTTTAATTTCAGCACTGAGGAGGCAAAGCCAGGCAGGTCTCTGTGAGTTCCAGGCCATCCTGGTCTACAGAGTGAGATCACAAACAGGCATAAAAACTTACATGGAGAAACCCTGTCTCAAAAAACAACAAAAACAGACAAACCAAAAAAAAAATGCAAAAAGCAAATACAGATCTATTATTTGTTGTAATTTACATATATTTCTACTCTTATTTGAAATGTTTGTATATTGATACAAATGTAAAAGTATGTTTGTCATACTGTGTGTATGCTGTACCTCTGTTTGGGATATTTTATATATTGATACATATTTAGGATTATTATCATATTGCATATTGCACTGTACATTAATACCTTGTCTTAGGCTATTTTATGTATTGTTGCAATTTTGGGGTCATTATCCTTTTACCAATACATTTGCTTACAGACTGTTTACCTTGTTTATGTGTAGTCTTAGTCCTTTAGATTATTTAGATAGGTAAGACTTACAGATTTATAGTCACCTATGCTTGTCATCTCTATAGTTATGTTAATTAGGTTGTCCAGATGTGTGTATATATAGGTCAGATGGACAGGTATTCTTTAAAAACTTCAAAACACGGCATAGACCTAGAGAATATGGTATTTAAGTAACTTAGAATTTTGTTGACATGAGAAATGATTGCTCCTGGCAGCACCAATTTGATCCCAAGAGAATGTTGGGCTTCTAAGACATTTCCGTTTGGAATTTCGTATTCTTCTTGGTACAATGGCCTTCTGGGCAAAGAACTGCCCTTGCCTCAACTTCTGACAGTATGAATTCTGTCCTTTCTGGATGTGACACAAAGAAAGGCAACTACTAAACTCTGCCAAGACAGGGTAACACAGTCTTTCAAAATTCTTGCTTCTAGAAGATATTGTATTTATCAGATACGCTAAACCTGTTGTCAATTTGAATGCACCAATGATGCTGGGAAACTTAGGTGACTGTCCTGGCTGCCAGCTGTCTCTGTCTACTCTCACAAGAATCTCAAAAGTTGCTTGTGTCCATCTCCCATTTCTCAGGTATTATTATATTCCTTCTCTGGATTTTGATGGGACTGAAGACTAACAGTTATAATTACAATCTTCTTATATTTTAGCTAGAACATGTTAAGTATTAGATTCAGGTTCTTCAGGATAGGACACCTTTTGGAATGATCTCTGTAACATGCCATTTACCTATGCTCCAGTCTTCTCTGGATTTTAGTATTTGACTCGTGTTTGATATAGCTCTTATTGGTTGTGGTTTCATTTGTTTATGTCATTTCCCTTTGATAATTATTCTCATTGTATATATTTTTATGTTAGGTTAGATCTTCCTTCCATAGACAAAAGGAAGAAGTGTAGAGTTGGTTGTCTGTGAGTTCAGTTTACCCCTGAAGCATCACCTCTAGTAGGCAGCAGGTAACTGCTATGTAACTACCCCCCATCCAAAAATGTGGCCAAGGGGGGCCCCCTTAAGACCTGGGATGCATACATGATATTTTGTGGTCTTGGATACTGGATGCCGGTGCTACAGATCAAGGCAGAGTTCTCCAGAAAACTGGGTTGGACCGTGCCTCACCCCTCCTAGATCAGGTGACCAACTCCCTTATGCTTGTTCTTAGTTAACCCAAAATAAACCCCTTTGATTATCTGATAAACTCTATGGAATTGTTTCATTAAGCAAGAGCTGAGAGTCCTTATATCTTGATTCAAAGGAAACAGGAAGTCATCTGTCTCACCAGGTATAGTTTGAACATATTTGAGACTTGAGAGCCATGATGACATATTTCCTCCAACAAGGATACACCTCTTAATAGTGCCACTCTTTATGGGGGCCATTTTTTTTCAAACTATCCCCGAAGTGCTCACCCCTTTTTTCAAGAGGGAAGAAACAGGGCCCAACCATAACAAGGCAAAAACAAATTCCAGCAATATAAACAACTGAGTGCTCAATACCTGGAATTCATTCATAATCCTCTAGGATTCCCCAAGGTGCTTAGGTCAATTACTCTTCTTGCCTGTCCTTGGCAGCAGACACAGCCTGTCTTCTAGGCCACTATCAGCTCCATTTCATTGAAGCTGGAGCTTCTAGTGGCTATCACCCATTGTAACTGGGCTCTCTTTAGGAACTGTAGCCCTGTTACATGCTTCTATATCTAATTTGCTTTCCATGACCCCTGAATACCTTTAAATCCAATGCCACCTGAGTCACTATTACATTAAAAAGTTTGGCTGCCAATATTAGGTGCATTCTTTAATATCTTATTAAACATTGAGGTGAAGCTTTAATACCTTATTAAATTGTTTTTTAAATTGTCTTTCATAAACCTTGTTTTCAGGACAGAAACAATCATGTAAAAATCCACAGCAATATAAACCTGCTGTTATCTCCTTACTTAGCCCATACCATGTTGTCACCCTTAATTAATTTGGTGTTTAGTCACGTGACATCCTTCCTCTCCAGATCTAATAAAGATGGCTGCTTACACACGATTTCCTCCATCCTGATGAGGAACACAAGCTAAGATTGTAACAAGCCACATATTTCTTATATCCCAAGATGATGTCATACCATATGGTTCCTTTAAGATTACCTATGTAGAGACTTCTACCTATCAACCCCATGTTATGAGTTTTAAGTTAATTTTTTGTTACAGGTTTTAAATATTTTTACCCATATCCAATAAACTTATAAATATTGACAAATGTTTATATAATATCAAAAGCATTAAAGAATTAAATGAATACAATAGTAATTTTTAGTGGTTCTGCTTTTCTGTCTTTTCCCTGTCACAGAAACAGGTAGCTACTTGACACAGGACATAGAGAAGAATTTAAAATCATGACTGGGTTAGAAAAGGGAGAGCCATAATGCAATTCCAGAGCCAACTTTTTAATAAAGTATAACAGAATAAGCAATATTAATATTATTCACATACAAAAGATATTTGAATTCCTGCTAAACTGAACCCACTATCCAGTAAGCTCAGAGATAAATTCTGCGCCCTGGCCACCAAAGCAGCTATGGTTGGGGTGGTGTCTAATAGCTGGTATTAGCAGAGACAGCAAATCAAATTCAATAAATTCATAACAAAAAATGATTACACACTCAAGGAGACCAGTCAGAAACAAATCATGTTATCATTCACATGTTGGACTGTGTATAACACATTTCTGTCTTGGCTTCTTGTTTGTCACAAAACTTATGGACACTTCAGAAAACATAGATGCATCCACATATACAAAACAGACATATACAAAACTTCCCCTTCCATCAGAGCCTGGTGGTAATCACTGAGTGATCGATCCCCTAATTCCTTCAGTGTATAATGCCAAGGGGGTCCCATCTTGGCAGGACTCCATCAGTCTTTCTAGCACTAAACTCATTGGGCATGGTAGTTTCCACTGTGGAATAGCTGCTGTAGCTGAATCCAATATGTGTATTTAGATCACTCACATTAATTTTTTAACCTTCCTTTTTTATTAAATACCTCACCCAACAAGTGGGCTATAGAGTTAGTATGCATCACAGAGGAAAGAGAAGGCAATAGAACCTTCGGCTCCAATGGAAAACAAGAAAAGCCGTTAGAAGTGCTCATGAGCTGCCTCATTAAGGATTATGGAGAACACTGTTGAGCCCATAGCTTCAGCTGCACAGTGGGCAGACATCATAGTTCTGGTTGCATTGTAACAATTAGCTGCAGAAGGGCTAGTCTACAGACTTTGGCTAGTCCTTCAAAGATGCCCACCAAGTCTTGAGCCCAGTCTTGGGAATTACACTATATCCACTGTGCACAGATCTGCCACATTCTGCCACCAATCCCAATGTCACAAAAGCTCCACTGTCTCCGGAGTGACCTCTTCAAGAGCAGCACATCTCTTGGTGATAGGATAGCCAAAATCTTCTTTATGTACAGGGGGAAATTTTTAGAACATAAATCAGAGGGCTATCCAGGTTACTAGTCTTGTTACCCATGTCATTCATTCATTACATTTGCCCCAAGTTGATATACACAAAGACAGGTATGGTAATATTAAAATATCACATTTCATCACACATAAAATATCACCACAGACAGGTAAGACAGAAGACAAGACACAGAATAAAAATGACACAGAAGACAAAAGACAATGACCACAATAATTGGAGTCATTTAAATATTCACAAATTTGACCAACGGAATTTTATTACCAAAAAGAAGTCCCCACCCTCTTTTAATTGTCTCCCCCACACAACCGAAAACACCAGAAACTCATCAGAGAAGAGGGCTTTCCCAGTTCTTCTTGCCTCTCATGATGCATGACATCCAGCATTGGGCCTCTCCAAACCCTTGGTTTGAACCTCAATGTCACAATATGTCCTTATGATTCCTCAGTTCTGTTATGCAGCCTAGTGATTGAATATCCACCAGTGGATGCTTATGTGCCAGGCTCCTTCATGTTTACTCTCAGCCACAAGTCTCCACTAGGAAGACCTCAGGATCCCAAGGTGGTCAGAAAAAGAACTGATAGCTCTGTGTGAATTCTTGATTAATCAGAAATTACCAGAGAGCCATTCAACCTCTCCCTTTGTCCAGAACAGAGGAGTGTTTGTGATCATCTGTGTCTCCATATAGTGATGGCTTTATTGGGCAATGCTTCCTGGATATTGAAAAGTTCATCTTGTACCTAGTGTCCTCATAGTGCTTTTTCTGCTTCAAATTTCAGTCATACTTCTTAACCCTCCCTGATTATGAGATTCTCTTCTAATAAGGTTCAGTCTGTTGTTCGTCATCAATTCTTTTCATAAACCTGATAATATCTGATTGAATTTCTGTTATAAAAGTATTCTGGACTTTTGCAGAAACCAAAACCCACCATGGAAAAGTCATCTTTTGCTGATATATGGAATTTGACCTCACATACTGTTAGGAATGCTTGAAGGGACTAATACACTCAAGAATCCCCAACCCATGGCCCTTAGACTGCTGATTCCAGGTGATAGGTATAGCTTGAAGTTTTTCTTGTGTCCTACAGCTGCTCAGTTCCAAATAAACACACAGAGGACTATATTAATTATGATCTGTTTTGTCTATGGCTCAGGCTTATTGTTAACTCACTCTTACAACTTAAATTAACCCATTTCTACTAATGTGTGTATTGCTACATAGCCTTGGTATTACCAGTCTGCTGGTATCTTGCTTCTTGGGTGGCTGAATGGCATCTCCTTGACTCTGCCCTTCTTCTCCCTGTCTCTCTTCTTGGATTTCCTACCTGTCACTTTTCCTGCCTTATCATAGGCCAAAGCAGCTTTATTTATTAACCAATAGGAGCAACACACATTCACAGCATTCAGAAAGAGCATCCCACTGTATATCCCATTTTCTGTCTAATCAAAAAGGAAGGTTTTCCTTTTAACATGTTACAGTTATATATAACAAAACAGTTATCAAGTGAAAATTAAAGTTATAATATCTATTCTATTTGTATTTGGTAAAATTAAAGAAATATCTTTTTTAATAATAATAATTTAATAATTCTATCATCTATCCTATCTTCATGAGTCTAAAGTTTTACATCTAATTTAACTTTTTTATAATTAAGGAAATTATAATTTTATAATTATCTAGTCCTCAATTCCTTAACATACTAGAGAAATAAAATAATATCACCTGAGTAAACAGGAAGTGCTAGTAAGTAACTTCTGAAAAATGCAAGAAAAGATAGAGACAATTGGCTGCCTCGAGAGTCATCCAATGCTTCTCTGCAACATTGGGGTATCTGCTTTTTGTTATGGGCCTGAAATATCTGAGACACTATTTTTTTAAGCAGGATATTTGAAAGACAGTCTTACCCTGTCTTGGCAAGGTTCAGCAGTCGCTTTTCCTTGTGCCCTGCTTGTCCAGAATGAACAGCATGCTTATTGTCAGAAGCCAAGGCAAGGGCAGTTCTTTACCCAATAGTTAGAAATGCTGAACTACTAGCTATGTATGTATATATATATACATATATTGATTCTGAATACAAAACACATACTGGCCAATATTGTACTTCAAAGTACTATTGTTTGTTTGTATTCCTTAGCAGCTTGTATAGCATTTTCTGGTACTATTAAGGAAAAACCACAAAAAATCCTTCAGGTTAGATCAATTTTAGATACTCCAGGTCCTGTCCCTTAAATGCACATTGTCTTCACCAATGTTGGCTTACTTCTAACCCCTGAGAGGCAATCAAGGCCAATCTTGTATTATTTGGGGAGACATTATCACTACCTTGATCAATAACTCAAATAGATATCTCTCATGACTGGTATTAGAGGTATTGTTAGGAAATCTATGTCTCTTGTGGTAAAAAGTTTCAGACCTAAGTATCATAATTTTGTTTGAGATAAATACTCCATTGTATTTTAATTTTTTTCTTTTATCCTTTATTTTGAACAGATTTCAAGTACATGTTAAAATTATTTTGTTCTCTATAAATTTAAATGCAATAATTCTATTTAATACACTAAGGTTAAAAAATTTAGATAATTATTTATTTTCAAATATTTTGCTTACCTCATTTCTCATAAATGGATATACAGAAAATCCTCAATAAGCCTCTTCCATATAATTACATAAAATCAGTTCTGTATATTATAAATTGTTTAATCTCACAATGTAGTTCGCTGATTGCTAATTATAATGATGACTTAGTTTTATATTAAATAGTAAAGTAATTCTGGAGTGCATACATTTCATATGGATGTCATAATCGGAATGGTTGAAAGAATCATCAGTCCTAATTTTAATATTTTTTTTAAAAGTTTAAGATTACAGATTTGTGTTTTATATTTCATCATGAGAAGATTAGATATACTTATTTGCTTATTGAGATGTGCTTGTACACGAATGAAAACAATTTCAAACCTTAACTTCCAGCATTTTTTAATATTTTGGCAAGATTATATTTTTGGTTGTGAACCTAGCCTTTAAGGCTGAGCCATCTCTCCAGCCCTTAATATTTTGGCAAGATTAAACTCAGTGTTTTTTCACCTGTAAAATATAATCAAATTATTTTGCTATTCAAAGAGTTTATATACCAAGACAAACTTGATAATAAAACAGTATACTTAGGATAAAATTAAAAAAAAAGATAGATGACCACAATATAAAGTATATATAGACCATTTGCCTGTACATATTTTTATGATCAAATATATATGTATAGATCAAATATAGATAGATAGATAGATAGATAGATAGATAGATAGATAGAGAGAGAGAGAGAGTGTGTGTGTGTGTGTGTGTGTGTGTGTGTGTGTGTGTGTGTGTGTTTGTGATATTCCACACATGTAGAAGTCAGAGGAAACTTACTGCAGTAGAGTTTCTTGTACCTTTATTTGCTTTCCTGAGATATAAAACAAGTTTCTTCACATACTCAACCATCTCCTTGACTGGATGAGGGTAATTTTTAACATCATTGGGAGACATTTAATATGATCTGTTTGAATATATTACCAAAATTTTTTTGTTAAAAATATCAATCTAGTAGATGATCTATATTGGTATGTGAACCTCAGTCTTTACTCTTCTTTGATCACACTTATTTCTTATATTTTAAGACTGACTGGTTACAATATTACTCGTGATGTCATTGTTTTTCTCTGCTGAGTAGTACTCCATTGTGTATATGTACCATATTTTCTTTATCCATTCTTCAGTTGAAGGGCATCTAGGTTGTTTCCAGGTTCTGGCTATTACAAACAATGCTGATATGAACATAGCTGAGCAAATGCCCTTGTGGTATGTTTGAGTATTCCTTGGGTATGCATAGATCCTTGGCCAGGCCCCAGGTGGAACTCCAGGACTCCAATTGTCGAGAAAGAGGAGGGATTGTAAGACTGTGAATTGTTGAGACCAAGACTGGAAAAGCAGAAAGAGAAAGAAATATAAGGCATGAGGACCAGGAACTAAGCGAGTAAAGTATATAGTTAGTTAAACATTTGGTTGGTTAAGCATTAAGGCTTTTGGAGTCCTCATGTGGAGGAGGACTCAGAAGCTTCCAGCCTGAGGAAACAGGATCACCTGAGGAACTAGCAAGGTAAGATAGCCGTGGGTTGTTCTGCTTCTCTGATCTTCCATCATTCACCCCAATAACTGGCCTCAGGTTTGTTTTTATCAACAAGTACCTTTAAGATTCATGCTACAAATTATAAACACTTTTGCTGGGGATAACTCTTACATCATAGAACATGGAGAGATTAAGCTAGTAACCAACTAGAAGTTTTACTCCTACTGACTAGCATTCATAATGCTGTAGGGTACTTTAGATGCTACCAGAGAACAAATTAATCATCATTCTTTCCCAGCTACAAACCCTATAAGCTAAAACAATGAACATACTGCAAGATATATGGTGCTAAAAAGGCACAAATATTATTGGGGTAACTATGACTTTTTGATGGATTAAGGACCATTCTAAGGATAGATCCGATACCTGACACTGTGAAAACAGTCAAGAACCTGATGCTAGAAATGGTCCAATGGGGGAAAAACCAATAATATTATCTTCCTAAAGGAATATAGCAATAAAATTACTCCTAATGACATATTGTTATATCCACAGAACAGTTCCTCACTTAATCCTCATCAGAAAAGTTTCTTAAAATAAATGGGAATTAACAATGAGACATAAAATTTTACAATGTGCAGAGAATGAGAAACTTCAGAGCCCTCAGCAATAAATGGAATGTCTTTATGAATCCATGTACAAGAGGATTCAGAAAGATTGTAAGGGCCAGTGGTAGTAGTTAGCTCCAAGGAAATAGCATCATCCAGAAAATAAAAACAGGACTGATACACATATCAACTCATGAATCTGTAACATCATGCACAGACCTGCCAAGGTTAGAATCAGACAAAACCTCAGCACTGAGAAAGGCAAGTATACACAGGGTCCTACTTTTAACCAAGAATCTATTTGCAAGATACCTGCTTGGAAAATAAACTCAGTCTTCTTCAATGAAGTTTCACCATTTGTATCAACCATCCTCCAGGGCAGGCTCCATATCCAGGAGTATTTGACTTCTAGGAGTATTTTGCTAACATAAAACAGAACTCCATTTCTTTTTTGTGTGTGAACTTTTCATTTTCCTTTGACAATTTTTTGTCTTGTTTCTCTGATTTTTATTTTAGTTTGTGTATTTGTCTTGATTTTTTTATTTTCTTTTTCTAGAGACAGAGAAAGAAGAAAGGATAGAGAGTGGGAGGAGGGAAGGATTTTGGAAGAGTTGGGAAAGGAAAGATGTATTCAAAAAGCACTATATGAAAAAAATAAAATAGTTAAAACTGTCAGACACATTATTTTTATATTACTATTACAAGTATAGCTTGCTTTGGGATGGAGATTTTAGAAGCACATTCTTTATAGTTATCTTTGATTATAACTTATAGTTAGGAATATTTAATCTTTGAATGTGATTTATTTTTGAACAATTTCATTTAAACAAAGGGAAGGCAAGTTATAAGTGGGGTGTGATAAAAATGTGCAATCTGATTACAAATATTATCTTTAATTGTCAACTTGACACAACCCAGAAAATCTTGAGGAGATTTTGTTTACATTGGGTTGGCCTGAGTATATATCTGCAGGGAATTTCTTAAGTTTATTGATGTAAAAAAAAAATTCTCACTGTAGTGGTATCATTGCCAACACAGTGAATCATGAGTTGTACAAGTGTAGAGAAATTATGTGGTTACAAATAAGCAAACAATCACTGAAAGTATATGCACTCCATTCTCTCTGCTCTTAATTGTTAATGTGATGTGAATCATTATTTGAAGTTACTGTCTTGAGTTCCTCATAACAAAGAACAGTAACCTAGGCTTGAAATTTCAATAAATACATTTCTTGTATAAGTTCCTTTATTTTGGTGATGGTAGTGGTGGTGGGATCAGCCCATTTTATAACAATAGAAATGAAACTAGAACACTGGCTTATAAAATTATTCTGATTATTGAAGATGAAATGTGTTAATCTATGTACTATACATACTAGAAATTCAGTTTTGAATATAGCAATGTCTTGATTATTAACAAAACTGACACAATTAGTATTAAACATTGCTACTACCATTATTAGAGGTTTATTTGTTTCCTCAATTTAACAATAAGTGGTAGAAAAACAGCAGAAAATGGGGTATTTTAAAAGACCATTCTATACTGGTTTTGACTGAAACACAAATAACTTTTTGTGTCTATATAATTACAAGCTTTCTATATTGTGCTGGGCAGGAATCACTGTTTTGTATAAGAACTTTAACAGTAAGCAAAACTGCTTTAGTGGAAACAAGATAGATCATATACAGAAATGACATGGAATCTGGAAACTTACTTCAACAGTAGAAAATATAGAAAAATCTGTTGAGACTGAGAACATTTCACAATATTTGTAAAGATTCCATCAAAATCTAACCAGAATGGAAGGTCTATTAAAAATCTATATCCTTAATTTTAAGCCATTGTCCTTAAAAATATATATAAATATAAGTTAAATGTACAGTCCCATGGGCTTTTTAAATTTCTTTATGACAACATTAAATTAATTTCCATGTGGTCCTCATATAGCACCATTTCTTTCAGTGCAAATATGAGAGGTAAAACTGATGATAGTACTCAAGACATCAAAAGCATTGTGTGAACATTTTAACTAGAACAACAGGCATCTCTTTAATTTGAACAGTTAATATAAAAATGCTATTGCTATATTATAAAATTAAAGCTCGACTCTGGATACTCGTGATAAGAAAAGAATAACTTTTACAGTATTCTTGATTATAAAGTTCCCAACAACATTAATGTATAAATTTCAGTGCAGACTGTAGCATGAATCTTAAAAGTTCTTATTAATGAAAATAAACCTGAAGCCAAGTATTGGGGTGAATGCTGGAAGATCAGAGAAGCAGAACAAGCCACAGCTTCCTCACCTTGCCAGTTCCTCAGCTGATTCTGTTTCCTCAGTCTGGATGCCTCTGAGTCCTCATCTGAATTGGTCTCAGCTGAACTGCTGCTCAAAAGCCGAATAGTTTAACCAGCCTAGTTCCTGGTTTTCACACCTTATATACCTTTCTGGTTTCTGCCATCACTTCTTGGGATTAAAGCATGAGTCACCATGCCTGGCTGTTTCTAGTGTGGCTTTAAACTCACAGATATCCAGATGTTTCTCTGCCTCCAGGAGGCTAGGATAAAAGGTGTGAATGCCACCATTTTCTGGCCTCTATGTCTGTCTAGGGGCTGTTCTGTTCTCTGACCCCAGATAAGTTTATTAGGATACACAATATTTTGGGGAACACAATATCACCACAGCAGACAACTGTTGCTTTGGAAAAAAATTAATAGGTAGTGAGTTTATCCTCTGATTGATTTTTGCCAACTACCAAGTCCAATATATAAGTACAACTTTTTCCACTGCAAGAGTGATTGACATCTTTTCTGATTCTATGGTTCTTTCATTGGATTCACAATCAGATATAGGACTAGTCTTCATTCATCCTTTACAAGGACTCTTTTTTATTCTTGAAAAATAATTTAATTGAATTATTGATTCCTAAATACTCCTCAGTATGAGCAGCAACATACATAATACAGAGCTTAGTGTGACTGAAAAATTGAATTTACTAAACAGTGGGTAAAAAATATTCCAGTCTCTGCTATCTAATCAGCCTATATGATTAATCATGTTTTATTTGAAATTTAAGGAAATTAAAGATAAAGCTCCTGCATATTTTCTTTTGTTGTTATTAAAGAGTGATGGTTTAAAAACTTTTAAAGACTGAATGCAAATTGTCATGCATTTGTTATTGTAGCAGTGTAGAATATATCAGAAGATGATTCAGAACACATACATAGTGCAATGTGTGTAGGGATTTTCTCCTAATCTTTATTATAGGAAGAAGCCAGAGCCTGACACACATGGAAAACAAACATTAATCGGGATTTTATTTTCTTAGGAAATAAAACTTATTAAAATGTTATCTAATTAAAATAACCATGCAACACTATGATCATCCCAAAGCAATTGCTCAGTAACTGCTAGTTATGTTTGGATGTCTTCCAACAATTTAATCTGAATTAAAAATGGAATTTCTTGCAAATAAATCTATTCTTAGTTCTTAGTTGTGGCAATCACTTGGAAAGCCTAAGCATGAAGATAATGCCAGTTTGACATACCTTTATGGAGGCTGAAATTTCATAAGGCTCCACCCTTCAATGAAGAAGTATAGGCAATTAATGTCTGCTGAGAGACGGAGATTCAGTCTTCTTTGTAGCAAGAATCTTAAAAGTTCTTATTAATAAAATCAAACCTGAACCAGGTATTGGGGTGAATGCTGGAAGATCAGAGAGACAGAACAAGCCACAGCCACCTCACCTTGCCAGTTCCTCAGCTGATCCTTTTTCCTCAGACTGGAAACCTCTGTGTCCTCATCCAGAATGAATCTCAGCTAAAACCTAAAAGGTTAACCAGCCAAATGCCTCTAATTTCTGGTCTTCAAGCCTTATATATCTTTCTGTTTTTGCCATCACTCCCTGGAATTAAAGGCTCACTTCTTGGGATTAAAGGTGTGTGTTACCATGCCTGACTGTTTCTAATGTGGCATTGAACTCAAGGAGATCCAGAGGGATTTCTGCCTCTGGAATCCTAGGATTAAAGGTGTGAATGCCACCATTTTCTAGCTTCTGTATCTTGTGGCTGTTCTGTGCCCTAACCCCAGATAAGTTTATTAGGGTGTACAATAGTTTGGGGAACACAATACCATCACACTTCTCTGGGCATTATCCCATGATATGTAATCAAATGACAAGTGGCCAATACTGGAACACACAGATACATATCCACAGCACTAAATCAATTAAGTTTTAATATATATGTATTCAATATATAATGTATATTATACATATTATGTTATGTAATATATATATGTATATATTAAACTGATTATAAATTATCAGTAATTTAAAAAGAATTGGTCAATAATTTAAGATATTTAAAAGAGTAGGCAGGACATTGAAGAACTGGATATGTGATAGGGAGGGGGAAATGATATAAATATAATATGGATAAAATTCTCATTTTTTAAAAAATTAGATATGAAATAAAGAAAACTTAATAGAGAATATCTCCTTTTCCCCTTTCTCTGCTCAAATTACTTGTAACTTGCTATTCTACTCTGTTGATCCTTACTGCAACTAATCTGGAAATGACCCATTTTTTACATTTCTTTTTTTCTGTAATTACTCCAGGTTTTGTATTCACACCTGAAGATTTGGGGCTAAGAGCCTCTGATCAGAGGCAGCCTGTGATGTTTATCTGTCCAGTTCTGCACTACTATACTAAATACAATATTTCTATTAAAATGAAATCTCAAAGTTGTTTTGATTTGCATTTTGCTAATTGCTAGGGTTGATGAAATTTTTGAGATATTTTTTAGGCATTCTTTTTCTTCTTTTTAATACTCATCATTGAGATACTATGCCCATTTTTTTCAAGGGGATCACTTTATTTTAGGTCTTTGTTTATTCAGTTCTTTATATATGTTGACTATTAATCCCCTCTCAGATATAAAGCTGGCCAAAATTCTCTTTTACATTGCCTCATCTTTACCTGACTGCTTCTTTAGCAATGCTGAAGCTTTTTAGTTTTATGAATTCCACTTGTCAAGATCTGGCCTTAATTCTTGGATATATAGAGACCTATTCAGGAAATCATTTCCTACAACTTTATCATGGAGAGAGATCTTTCAGCAACTTAAGTGTTTCACACGGAGGTCACCGTTCCTTTTTAAGTTTGTTTCTCCTGCAAGGTGACAGATCTAATGTTATTCTTCTGAATGTGGATATGCAGTTTTACTGGAGCCGTTTGTGGAAAATGTTCTTTTCAAGCACAGTGACTGAATGTTGGCTCCCGTGGCAGCAACGTGTTTACTGTCTTTGTAACCAGCTTTGCAATGGTTCCTCGTGTTTCTAGCAGTCTGTAGTTGGTCACCTTTATAGGGAGAGTGTTCATATGTATTGGGCTTTCTTATTTTTAAGGTGGTAAAATGTTTTTCCCTTTAATATTGATGCGGTTTAGCAACATTTAGCTAGCATATTACATATAGTTGTGGGTAGAAAGGTTGTTCAGTTATTTTTTTAATGACTCTTGTTTAATACTATCCACTAGCTCTCATAATTTGTCAGCAAAAAAAAAAGAAAAGAAAAGAAAAACTTCAATTTTTTAGGTAACTACAGAATACATAACTCTTTTTTAAAATTTTCTTTCTTTCTTTCTTTCTTTCTTTTTTTTTTCTCAGACGTGAATACAGATCTGGGTAGAATTCACAGAGGCAGGTTGTCTGATGTTAGAATAACTTAGTTAAGTCTCTGTGATTTTCACAAGTTTACTGAAGGAACACACTGCCAGCATGTCTACTCTGGCCACAGAGCCCTCACTGCTAGACCTCCCGGGATTCCAGCTGCCTCTGCCACTTTTGGAATTGTTGTGGCATTTCAGAAATCATCAAGGCAGTGGGTGGTTAGGGGAATTTCCCCCAAACCTCAAAGCAAAAGAGTATGCTTTCAGTTTTAATTTTTGGGGCAAGTCCTTTCCCCAATTTTTGGGTTCTGCCTCTTAAATTTTATTATTGCTAGCCACAGACATGATGGGCAATGAGCAGGTGAAGAGCCAGTGGAGAAGTGTTGCAAACCTCCTATGTTCTAACAGGCTTCTGGAAGTATCTCTGTGCTTCACAGAGAAGGCTGGAGAAGTAGCAAGGCAATTTATCAGCTACTGCAGCCTTAAAACAAAGCTACGGTCTCTTTGGACTTTAAAATTGTTCCTATGCAGCTTATTTTATTTTTGTTTAACCAAATAAACAGAGGCTCTTCCTGTGGAGAAAAAAAGAGAAAGAAAATGCTCTTTTTACTGGTTTTTGGTACCTTTGTCAAATATTAAGTGGCTGAGATCAAGTATACTTATGTTTTTGTATTTTTTTTCAACACAGACGTCCTTGTAATATAATCAATCTTATTTTGTCAGTTATTTTTCTGTTAAGATTATAAAACACCATAACAAAGATATATTAAATAAGAAAGGGTTTACTTTTGCTTGTAATTCTAAGTGGCTAAGAATCCATAACAACAGGATGGAGGCATGTTGTCTGGATAGAAATACAGAGCTTTCATATCAAAGGTTGTGGGTGGAGTTTCTGTCTTGACTACTCAGTCGCAAATAACCACTCAGAGTTTTAATATTAATTGTAAATGCTTAGCCGATAGCGCAGGCTTTTTACTAAGTAGCTCATACAACCTAAATTAACCCGTTTCTATTCATGTATAAGCTGCCACATAGTTCATGGCTTATTACCTCATCCTGCTCCCTCTGCAACTGGCTGTCCTTCCCATACTTCCTGCCTGACTACTGGCCAATCAGCTTTTTACTAAAAATGAGAGCAATATATTTTCACAGTTTACAAGATTATTACAGGTGGATCTCTGTGAATTCAAGGTCAGCCTAGTCTACAGAAAGTTCCAGAACAGGCACCAAAACTACACAGAGAAACCCTGTCTCAAAAAAAAAAAAAGGAAGAAAACAGACTCCATGTGGAGTTTCTTCCCTGGCTATCATCTTCCGTGAACTAGATTGGTGTTGTCAGGAGCAGACATGTTTCTTGGGGATTTAGCTCAGTGGTAGAGCACTTGCCTAGCAAGCACAAGGGCCTGTGTTCAGTCCTCAGCTCTGAAAAAAATAAATAAAAACATTACATTTTTAAATGAGTTTCATAACTGCAATACCACACCAAAAGTAGAAACATACATATAGCATAGCAAAAAAGCTTTAAATTTATATTAATAAACCAAAGTCAATACCATTTAAAATATTTTGAAATTAATATTTTTATTTGTTTGTTTAAAAGCAACTTCAATAACCTACCCTGTGATGGTATAATGTTTGTGATCTAACAAATAAAGATTACCTGAAGATTATAGTATGTAGCTAAGCCATTAGTTAGCCAGAGTCCAGGCAGTGGTGGCATACACCAGCACTCGGGAGGCAGAGGCAGAGGCAGGATGTCTATGAGTCCGAGGTCACCTTGGGCTACACAAAATTGATCCAGTCTAGAAAAGTCAGGCAGTGGTGGCATACACCACTGATCCTAGCACTTGAGATCTTATGCTTTTAATCCCAGCACTAGGGAAGTGGAGACAGGAAGTGATATGGCTGGGTGGAGAGAGTAATATAAGACAGAAGTAAACAGGAACTGAGCAGTCTTTTAGCTGAGGATTTTGTAGATGTAAAAGCTAGTGGCCGGCTGCTCCGCTTCTCTGATCTTTCAGCTTTCTTTCAACCTGATATCTGACTCTGGGCTTTTATTAATAAAATTAATTAGAATTTGAGTTACCCTACCCTTTCATCCTATCATTTCTACATCATATCTCCCTTTATTTTTCTTTCATAAAAATATCTTTGAAATTAACTCCTTTGTTCAGCTTTTTTTTTCTGATCATTACTAATAACCACTTGTAACCAACCCTCTTTAAATGATAATAAATTTCCATAATATATCTTTTGGGAATGTGGGCATAATTCCTCAGACTACTTCTTGTTGCTTGGGGGCATTGGTAATCTTTGAGGTAACCTTGAGAAAACCAGGTTAATTAGGTTTTGGTCTTGGCTGGAATAGTTTGTGACGCTAGACCACCTCAGTTGGCAGCAGCAGCCTTGAAACTTTTCTAGATATTGGATCACCTGGGCCATCCATTTCTACTGGTGTCTGGTCTGCTTGTACACAAAATATCCCAAGTTTTAAAGGTAACATACAAGTATGGAATATGTGGTGTGTACAAGTCAATTAAAAATTTATATATATATTTGAGCAGGGAAAATATACTTCATGTGTCTTGTAGTTCTTCTAGGTTTATTTTTTTTTCTTATAATTGTAGCCAGAACTTTCAATGGGTCTTCCTCAATCAAACCTGATCATTTTTATCTTTGAACAAATCTATAGCTTTTTATTTTCTGTGGAAATAAAAGCAGAATCTCTTTCCTAAAGCAACACACATTTTTGTCTTAAATTTTGAAGTCAAGGTATTTTTAAAATATGTATGTTGATTTAATATAGCAGCTTTTATAATCAAGTTTCACTTAGCAGCCAAAAAAATTAACGACAACACAATAATATATAGGATTCAGACTGTGTATTTTATATTTTTATGTGTTTTTATATTTTTATTCCCTTTTTAGTAACCTTATTTTATTATTTTGAGACTATAGTATTAATCTTAGGCTGTATATACCCATTTCTCTTCTCTCCCAAGGCTATGTATATTTTTAAAATTGTATATGTCCTATTCCATCTGCATCTGGCTTGCCTACCTATATTTCCTGCCTGGCTACTTGCCAATCAGCTTTTAATTAACAATGAGAGCAAGACATTTTCACTGTGAACAGAATTATTCCACAACAAAAGGTCTTGGTATTTTATTGCTAAAGGGACCTAGGTCAAGAGATTTTTACAGTGGTTCACCATCAGATTTCCAGCTGATAGAAAATGCTGAAGCTGCCGTGCAGTGGTGGCACAAGCCTTTAATCCCAGCACTCGGCAGGCAGAGCCAGGCCGATCTCTGTGAGTTCGAGGCCAGCCTGGTCTCCAAAGAGAGTTCCAGGAAGGGCACAAAGCTACACAGAGAAACCCTGTCTCGAAAAAACAAAGCAAAAAAACAAACAAACAAAAATGCTGAAGCTTTCACAGACTGGCAAACACACATTATATAATAATATTTAAATGTTCACAGTTTATTTAGCAATTTGTGATGTTCAATAAATTGATACTCTGGGAAGAAAAATTGTGTTGGTGTACTTGGAGGAGTTATTCATTAAGCAAAGAAGATGAAGTGTTTTTCATCCAGATGACAGAGATGGGGAACCACTATGCTCACTTCTAGAATTACATGTTTGACCAGATGAATCAGTAATTGCTTCTGATTACTATTACAAAACATTAAGATGGCATCTTCTTTTGCAATGTTACCAGATGAATAAATATTGATGCTTCTACTAACATTGGTTTGGATTAATAATTTCCTAAGAAAGGTTGAATGTGATGCTGTCACTTGGAATGTTGAATCAGATGAACTGATAAAACTCATACTGAAATAATTGGAAGATGTAAACTTGGAAATTAGAAAAAAGCACAAATAGTTCTGGGAATCTATTATCTGTGCATCAACAAAACTGTACATAACCTCTGTTCATTTCTTAACTGACAGTCATGTTTCATTTTTGAAAACAGATTCTGCAAATGTAATTATAGATCTTTATTTTAAGATATCAATAACGTGAAAAAGCTTTGAAAATGGAAATAAGTAATGAAGATATATTTCCTGTTTTCAGAATTGGTAATCAGGAACAAAAACTTTTACCAATCTCAATTTGCTTTCATGTTCACATAAAAGGACTAATTTTAAATAGTTGCTATTATTCATTTATTAAATACACTACTTTTGTTAATCAAATTCAACCAACCATTTATGTAATTCTTTTGTTCTTATATAATATAAAATCTATGTTTTAGGAACACCTAAGTCCTCATTGATATTTTTAAGTACAATGTCTAGAAATAAAAAAGATGGTAAAAATAGTATGTGTCCTCAGGAATGGAGTTTTAGTTTTAAAATGGGATCATATTTTAGGTGAATGCAAATGGAAATTCAGACAAAAGTTCAAATTCCTAGTTATGTAAAATCTGCAAAACATGCCCTCAGAACCTGCTTCTTGCCCTTTAGTGTAAGAAATTCTCATTTAAAACTTACTTAGACTTAGATGTCAGGGGAAGCTGTGTTCACTTTAGAGTGTGTTTATGGACTAATTATATTTGCCACCAAATTGAAAATCCTTACTTCTAGACAGTCATGATACTAAATTACAGACAAAACTAGGCATCTGCTTAAATTGAGTGATCAGAGCAGAATGTATCTTGTTTGTGTTAATTATGTTTAGTACATGGAAGTTTAAAATTTGAAATCCAAATGCAAGATGCAGAAGAATGGGATTAGAAATGCTGGCATCTAATTGAGAGCTTACAGCCTCACATACTCAGTAAACCAATTAGAGCCTGAAAGCATTTTAAATGTGATATATGATATAATTTTAATGACTATGTACAAAAGTGATGTTCATTTTAAAACTTAGAACATGTTCCATGTCCAAACTTAATTAACTGTGAGGCAATGATTTAAAAGGAAAACTCTTCTTCCCATATAGTTAATCATATCAAATTCATCTTCTTGTATTGCATTTTGCTTTTATCTGCAGAACTAGAAAATGTATTATACATTCTTTCCAAATTTCTGCAACTGAATAATGCTTAACTCTAGATTGTTTTCATGTTTGGTTCTTGTTCATCCAAAAGAAAACTTTTGTTTTAGTTTTTCCTTTTCAAGACAATTTTGTTGTTGTTGTTTTTTAAGACAGGGTTTATTTGTGTAGTACTGCTTGTCCTGAGACTTGCTCTGTAAACAGAGGCTGGCCTCAGACTCACAGAAGATCCTCCTATCTCTGCCTCCTGAGTGCTGAGATTAAATACATGTGCCACCACTGCCCAGGGGAGAACATTATTATATTTTGTGATATGTTATTATTTCCCCAACACTTCTTTTTTGAAACTATTATGTTTTCTATAATACTTTAAAACACTAAATGTATTTTAAAAGTTTATTCATGAAAGTTCAGATCCAAATAAATTTATTCAGGATATTATTTGGAAGAATATTTTGGTTTAACAAATCACTTCCTAGTTGAGTAAAGGCCTAATCTCAAGGAAGAAACAATTGCCTGGTACTGTAAGCATGGTCAGGAACCTATAGTTGGAAGGCTACCAGACTTAGGGGAGAGGGTACTAATGACATTATGCTAAATGTACACATGGTCAAACTGCCTTTTAAACATGTGTGCTTGTTCTAACAGACTGGGACTGCTCCCAAAGTCTATGAGAAAAGTGATTTTTAGAGACCCTGGTAAATCACTTCATCCACTAGATGATTTGCTGAGTAAAAGCAGCAGTTGAGAGCTTATTCATAAATAAATAAAGCATGTACATCACTATCTCCAGGGTCCAAATCCCACCCTAGAAGTGGAGGTAGAATGACTGTCAGAAGGAAAGAATGGAGGAGAAAGTTATGAAGCATGGTCTTCTGGACATGTCACAGACTGTGATTATAAACACACAGCGACTACATAGTGGCTGCCTATGTATAATATGTACACAAATGAGAGAAAGAATAAAGAGGAAAACCATCAGAGTATAAAGGCCAGTCAATGGAAGAGAGAGGGGAGCCTGCTGTAGAGAAAAGTGGGGACAGATGAGAGAGTCATAAAGGATGACTATGACAACACATTCTGTATAAATAATTGTCAAAATATTTTCTTTAAAACATAACTCTGTCATGATTTCAGAGGTTTTCTTGTTGGTCAAGACTTATTTGATTTAGCAAATAATGTTCAGAGCAATTTTTGGCATTCAGTAGTTATTATTTACTTAACATATATCCATTTTGAAAATACAACTAGCTTTTAGGAATGTCATGAGTAGTAAAATGATCTTTGGAGACAAAATCTAATAGAAAATTAATATAAAAATGATGAAAATAAATAATTTAAGATTTCTGTATGTATTCTATAATAGCAGTATGTAAGCTTTGCATTTATTTCAAATAAAGACACAAAGATTAATATATATTTAATACTGTTTTAAATAAAATTGATAAGGGAAAGCCAGTTTTCAAACTACAGAAATGAAGAAAAAAATGACAATGAGACACCCACAGTGGTTCTCCAGAAAAATGCATGTATTCAGTGCATTACAGCTAAACTAGAACTGCTTTGCTATCCCTATGCCCATATGTGTATAGCTAACAGAAAATACAAGCAGTATCTAATCAACACTGCTTATGTTAAAAAGATATGTATTAAGGTTCTCAAAAGGAATACAACCAATAGGTGTGTGTGTGTGTGTGTGTGTGTGTGTGTGTGTGTGTGTGTGTGTGTGTAGGAGAGAGAGAGAGACAGAGAAATTATTAAGGAAGCTCAAAATAGTGTAACCATACTTGAGAAGATGGCAGCAATAATGTGCAAGGTATTTTTTCTTCTAGTTGTGTTTTCTTTGGCTATCCTAGGGATATCCATTATGCTAGCATGATTGAAGAATATGAATGCCTACTCCCAAATGCTACAAGTTGGAGCTACATCACTTTTATTTATTGCTTTTGAATATTAGTTCTTGTTTAGAACACTAGCATAAATCTAGCATAAATGATGCCAGTGCTCAGAACTAAACAAACCAGTTTATGCTATAATACTTCATTGATGTTTTAGTTAATTTTGACTGTTTGATCTGGTTTGTTTGTTCTTAGTTATCTTTTGAACTTAATAGGCTTCTAATCCCTAGGAGAGTTGTAGCTATGACCTTGTGCTTAGTGTGAGGTTGGAGTTCCAGATGATGGCTCTAATACTCTTCCTCTTCTAATTTTACCACCCAATGAATCATATTCATCTAGGGCACTTCTGTCTCCAAACTCTGGAAGCTCCTTGGGATATAAGCAGCACATCAATGCTTGTATCAAGGACATTAATACAGTCTTTAGTTCTATAACCAATGTTTCTCATGAACACATTTAGACATTTGGGGAAATAGCCAGGCAGGATGGCACATGCCTTTAATCCCAGGACTCAGGAACCAGAGGCAGGCGGATCTTTGTGAGTTGGATGCCAGCTTTGTCTACAGAGTGAGTTCCAGGACAGGCTCAAAAGCTACACAGAGAAACCCTGTCTCAAAAAATCAATCCCCTCAAAGAGAGAGAGAGAGAGAGAGAGAGAGAGAGAGAGAGAGAGAGAGAGAGAGAGAGGGAGAGAGGTATTTGGGGAAATAAACTGGTAAAGGAATACAGAGTTGCTGTGCAATTAGGCTTCTAGTGACTCTAAAATATTAGTCTAAATCTTTATACAGTTTGAAAATTATTCTTTTCTTCAAGTTTATTTTACAGAGTACACCTCTTCAGGTTTTGGCAAAGATAAATATTTTAGCTTCTCAACAATGAAGGATTTTATTGTACTTCAGAATTCAGTAAATATAGTTATGTTGATACACCAGGTGTCTGTTGGATGCGTAATGTAATTTATGACTTTGTGAAATATTTTGTTTTTATTAACATAGAAAACAGTATATTATAGTTTTTATAACCACTGAGAACAGTAATTCCTGTTTATATATTTAATCCATTTTTTGTATTTCATATCTTTCATTTTAATTTTTCTTCTTTTGTATATAATCATTTGTACAACCCATGTGGAAACATCTGTCATTCATTTTACCATCTCACTGCATAAATTACAAAGAAAATCGTCTCTGCACTTCTTCTAGTTACATTTACTAACTAATATGTTATCTTTTCTATGCTTACACAATGCTTTTATTAGTTTTCTTCCACAGCAGGAACTTCACATTCACATAATTATTACAGTGAAAAAACATGAATGATTATTTTGTTCCAGGCATTGGGATAAAACACGAACATTAAGTACTTTTTCTCAAGGGAATCTCAGTTAGGTGCTGTGGGATAATGCTCTTGTACACTGTAAAGACTTTTCATTCCTATTGTCTTAATAAAACATTGTTGGCCAGTAGCCAGGGAGCAAGTGTAGCTGGGGTGACCAAACTAGAAGGAGGTTGGGTAAAGGAAAGGCAGAGACGGAGTCGCCAGCCAGGTGCAGAGGAAGTTAGATGAGAATGCTGGACGGAGAAAAGGGATCAAGTCATGTGGCTAAACATAAATAAGAATTATGGCTTAATTAATTAACTGTTAGAGCTAGTTATAGGTATAAGCCTGAGCAACAGGCCAAACAGTTTATGATTAATATAAATAAGCCTCTGTTTGTTTATTTGAGACTGAATGGCTGTGGGACCAAACAAGACAGAGACTTCTGTCTACAGTTAGGTAAGACAGACAACTTAAACACAAACAAATAACAACAAAACCTACAAATACTTATTTTAAAATGGTAACATGACCACAGAATCAGGAATCTTGTTTCCTCTTGAGAGAGCACTTTTTCACAGGGCTCTTTATGAATTAAATTGTGACAGAAATTCTAGAAGTTAGAATGCCAGCCTTTTAATAGCTTTATTTCATATTATGACTGGAATCTGAACTACACTAATTTGAATATTGGATATAGGTTTATTTCATAAATAACAATATTAATCTTTGCTAAAATGCAAACATCTCACATATAAAGATATGTCATCCTAGTTTGACCTAAATGCAAATACCTACTACAGCATTCACCATGTTAACCACCTGGGAAACATTTGATGTTCTCATGAGGTAGCATTAAAAAGCAATTAATGTCTGTAATTTATCTGAAATTGATGATAAACAGCTATTTGTTAAATGTCAATTTCTTGACAAATTAATCATACCTATCATCATATGTACCAGTATCTCGGTGATTTCTAACTTTGACCCATAGCCATGTTTTAATCAAAACTGTTGGTCCCACCATGTTACCTAATTTGCTACAGTGGTGAAACTGTTATTTTTCACTCTGTAGTAGATAAAACAACCACTTTAAGCCTGACAGACTGTCAGTTCTCATTATTCTAGGTTAGCATGACATGCCATACAAAATTAACCGTCATGTTAGAGAAGTCACAGTAATCATGAATGGCTTCATGGTAATAATCAATATAAATCTGGCATTTGATTCTGAAATCAATTACTACAAAAGGCATCTTAGACTCAGACTTTCAGCAAGGGAATCCATTGAACTATAATGTGTCATTACAAATAAAGAATGATAAGACTTAAAGTCCAGAGATGTCATATAATCCTGTGGTTATGTGCTTCAGAGTTTAAATCAATACGACTTGAAAAGAGTAGAAATGCCAGGAATGTTCAAATTTAACCATGAATGATGAAAATGTGCTGGAAGCAACAAGTCAGTGAAACCTATGACTGTTTTTGGAAGAAATATAAATAGTGTGTATGCTAAAATAAGGTTGTGTTTGATTATCTATCTTTCTATATGCTTTGTGATTATTTGCTTGGAATACTTGTCTTCTACATTTCTTAAAAAAGAAACAGCATAGAGCTGTAGAGATGGCTCAATGGTGAAGATCATTTGCCTCTTTTGCAGAGGATATGAGTTCAGTTCCCAGCAACACATGCCACCTTACAGCCTTCTGTAACTCCAGTCTCAGGGGATCTACCTCTCTCTTCTGAACACTGAGGGCAACAGGCACAGAGGGGCACATGTGGAACACATACATACACACAGGGAAACACTCCCGCACTATGTGTAAGTGTAAAGGGAGATGATATTAAATAAAGATATCAGTAAAGTTAGAAGAAAATTGGGGGACAGTGGTGCAAGAGGAAAAATCCAGAGCCTTTACACAAAGCTATGTCCATCCCCACAATCATTTTTTTTAAGTTTTATTAGATGTATTCATTTTTATGTTTTTTTCATATATATATATATATAAATAATTATTATTATGTGTTTTAATTTTACACATCAGCCATGGGTTCCCCTGTTTTCCCCCTTCCCCCCAGCCCCTCCCCTCCATTCCCATGTCCTCCAAGACCAAGACTCCCCTGGGGATTCAATTCAACCTGGTGGATTCAGTACAGGCAGGTCCAGTCCCCTCCTTCCAGGCTGAGCAAAGTGTCCCTGTGTAAGCCCAAGGTTCCAAACAGCCAGCTCATGCACTAAGGACAGGTCCTGGTCCCACAGCCTGGATGCATCCCAAACAGTTCAAGCTATTCAATTGTCTCACTTATCCAAAGGGCCTGATCCAGCTGGCGGCTCCAGAGTCTTTGGTTCATAATTCATGTGCTTCCATTCGATTGGCTATTTGTCCCTGTGCTTTTTGCAATTTTGGATTCAACAATTCACACTCTTACAGTCCCTCCTCTTTCTTGACAGTTGGACACCTGGAGCTCTACCTGGGACCTGGCTGAGGATCTCTGCATCGACTTCCATCAGTTATTGGATGAGAGTTCCAGCACGATTGTTAGGCTGTTTGGAGAGGTCCCCAGAAATCTACAATGATACATCTACTATAGACTGCTGGCAATGGTTGAGAGAAAACCTGATCTGACCTAGTCTGGTGATCAAATGGCTAAACACCCTAACATTTTTATGCTTTTTTATTTGTATTTAGATTTTAGTTCTTTTATGTATGTATATATGCATGTATGCCTTCATTCTAGGAGAGGCCATCAGATTCCACTATAGATGGTTGTGAGCCACCATGTGGTTGCTGGGAATTGAACTCTGGACCTCTGGAAGAGCAGCCTGTCCTCTTAACCACTGAGCTATCTCTCCAGCCCTATTAATTTTTTTTCTTGTGAATGTTTTGCCTGTAATTGTGTATGCATACTCTGTGTGTGCATGATGCCTGCAGAGATCAGAATTGGGAACATCTCCTGGAACTGGAGTTAGGAATGGCTGTGAACCACCATGTTGGTACTGGGACCCAAACCCAGGTCCTCTGTAAGAGCAGTGAATCACCTCAGCCCCAACACCAATAATTTTTTTTAGATGGAGTCTCCCTATATAGCCCTTGTCTTGAACTGTGGTTCTCCTGTCTCAGTCTCCCAAGCAGCTAGAATTACAGGCTTGTACCACCCATATCTGAGTCTTTTCATTGGTTTATTTATTTATTTATTTATTTATTTATTTTATTTTATTATTTTATTTTTTTGGTGGCACATATCTTTATTTTTTTTCTTTCTTTCTTTCTCTTTTCTAAATGCCAAATGTCATTTATTGAAGGAGGGAGGAGGTCTTAATTACAGGCTTATGGCACAATGGGAGAACTCTGGATGTTTTACAATCTTGTATCTAAGCTTTTAATGTCCAACATGCAGGATACACAGACAAGGAATTTCCCTTAAGCATTCTTGAGGGTGGAACCTGGCAAGGAATTAGCATAGCAAGCATATCAAGGTCAAGGTCAGCAAGCAAGGCAACAGTTACCCAAAAAGGGGGTCAAGGCCCTACAGGTCCCCCCTTTTACTAAAAAATGAGCTTCTGACTTTGGTTGCATGGGATGTTAGCAGGTCACCTTACCTGTCATAGAGACACCTGCAGAGGCCACAAAGGCATTCTGTCTTAGTTTGGTGAGTGCCCCCTAGGCATTACCCATCTCTGAATACTCATTATCACAAAGGCTCCATCATGAGTGAGCTGCAGAGTTAACTGCTGCCAAAGATCTCAAAGTGGTGCTGGGCTTGTAATTTGTGTGTTCAACACAGAAAAGACCAACAGAAGTTTTAACCCACCCATTGCCAGTAAGCTAAAGGCAACTGAGCCATTACCTTCCTTCTTTTCTTATAATTTGAAATATTAAGGTTACAGTAATTAACATTGTAGAAAGTTCCCATACACTGTTTATTTTTTTCTTCCTCTGGATATCTTATATAATAGTACTTAAAACATTTACAGGTAAATTGTGATTAGTATTATATTATTTAAAAATTGCATGAATTACTCAAATAACACTAGTTTTAAATGTACTTTCAAAAATAGTGAGGTAACAAGTTGTGGCATTTTTCTGTTCTCAGTGAGAAATTTACACATATTTTCTCTTTCTAGTCATATTTTAACCTCAAATTCTGGCAGCACCTGCACAAACTCATGTGTTTTAATACAAAATAACAGAATAATATAATGTACAACCTTTGAGATGAGCTTTTATTAGCATAATGGTAATACTCATTTTAATTTTGGATTATGTTAGTGGACAGAAAACAATTTTTTATATATTAAACTTGTGAATTAAAAAATATAAATGCTTTATTTCTAATAATTTATCAATTATTTTATCTGTGAATAACATTTTGCCCCTTCTTTTAACATTCCCGGATTTTTATTATACTTCTGCTGCTTCAAAAACATATAGTGCAACAATAGAGAACAACAATGAATGCAGAAACTATTGTCTGTTTCTATCAATAGAAATATCATCAATTATTTACCATAAAAATCTCATACATGCTGGAGGGTTTGGTGAGCTTTTTAGTTGGTATCTTTCTTTTTGCAAATATGTTTAAATAAAGAACTATTTTTCATATTTCTTGATATTCTCATGATACTACTTATTACTTTTTGCATATATGTTTACCTTATTTTATGTTTTATAAGGCTTTATTGTATTCACATGGTAATTGTAGATTGCTCTACCAACCTGTGTTAAATTTTTGTCTGTAAAATATATGTATATTTGTGTCGACAATATCATTGTCTCTAGCATTTATTTCATCTGATATGATTGCATCTGGGCTAGATTTTGATTTAGTTATCAGATGGTAAATTCTTTTTGTTTATAATTTTTAAAACATACTCATCCTATTTCCCTGATGTCCTCATCTATCATAGTATCTTCTTTCCTGCCCTCCCATGCTGTCCTTGTTCCAGCTTGACCCTCCCATTTCTCTACATTCTCATCTCCCACTCCTCGCCCTTTGCCACCCCCTCACCCAGTCCACTCATGTAGAGCTGATCCACTTCTCCTTCACAGGGTCAACCATGTGTCCCTCCTAGGGTCTTTCCCTGTTAGCTAGTCTCTCTGGAGTTGTGGGTTGCAGTCTGGCCATCCCTTCCCTCCCATTTAGTATCCACTTATGATTGAGTACATACTATGTTTGTGCTTCTGAGTCTGGGTTACTTCACTCAAGATGATATTTTCTAGATCTATCCATTTGCCTGCAAATTTCATGATACCATAGTTTTTTTACTGCTGAGTAGTACTTCATTGTATATATGTGCCATATTTTCTTATGCATTCTTCAGTTGAGGGGCATGGAGGAGGGTATGTGTGAGGTTAGTATGTGGAGTGAGTAGAAAATTTCTTAATAAGGAAAAAAGAAATAAAAACATACTCATTACAGAATTATGTTTTTCTTTAAAATAGCATGACATTTCATTTGTTTTATTTCTATTTACTATCAAAATCTTTATCTTTTCAATGGTAAATTTTACCCCTTCAAATTCATTTTAACTTTTACCATGGGTATGTTTTACTGGTTGATTTTCATGTATTACTTTGTAATTTCTTTTTTTTTTTCCTTTGGCTCCTTTTGTATAAGTTATCTTTTATATTTTTAATGTGTTATTTTGACTCATTAATTTATAATTTTATTTTCTGAAAAACAATTTCTTTTATTTGGTGCAATTTAGCTCACAATGATATGTGACATTTTACTACATGTAAAATATGTCTATATGTGATATTTTATTATAATTTATATACTAATCCTATAATATATTTTTATTTTGTACTGTTTTAATCATTCCAAATATAGTAAACAGCAATCTATGTAATGTGGTATACTTTTCCTTTAAATCATTTACTTTTAATATATTTTTTATCTTAATGGGGACTTGTACATATGCACATTAGTACTTGCAGTGTATATCTTGAGGCCTCTCCTTAACTGTTTTAGCACAAGCCTTGGCTGTCACAAGTATATCTCTTTTTCTTTTTAAACTGTTCTTTTAAAATTTTTCTTTCTGTACCACTTCCTCTTTTGCCTTGAAGACATGCATAGCAGCTATTTGTAATAAACATGCCACAGAATCAATAGCATACTGACTTGAACTTGCTTCTGCCAATGAAATTAGTCCATTTCTCTTTCAATTTATTTTCAGGCAAGTTCTTAGGGCAATGACAGAATGCAGCCAGATTCTTTGCCAATATTTGAGATAATATTTGTTCTCTATGAAACCTCTTAACATAGGCCTCCACAGTACTCTTATAAAATATTTTAAAACTTATACAAGATGAATGCAATTAATAATCTTGAATTATCTGTTCTGAGGTTCAAGGGACTTAATGTTGTCTGTATATAAGACATGTGGAAATTTGTAAGAAATTTGTGAGGGTCTTCTTTCCCCCCTTGGCCTGACTGCTATTAGTCCAAGAGAAGAAAGAGGCAAAAAGGGAAACACAAAGCTTTGTATGTGGCTCATGAGCTTGAAAGGAGACAGGCCTCTGGGGGACAGATTTCAGTGAATCAATTCAACTTCATTCCTTAGTATAAGGAATGCATAGGACTGGGGAGCCTAGAGACAAACTTAATTAATTTGAGTTATGTAACATAAGGCTTAGAATATAACAGTAGGATCCTAGAGCAGAACTCCTAGCACAAATATTCTAGTAGGAATCTGTGCCAAATTTCAAGCCAAAGATGAATAAGGAATCTAGTTTAGAGACAGGCATCTGGTTTAAAGACAGCTTTCAGATAAGGTCTGTCTTCCAGGCCCAGTGACATTTTTCAGATAAGGGCAAGTAAGGGTAGGGAGTTCTGCTAGAAGGAGGGAGCTTCATATTGCTGGATCTATTGAGATAAGCTACCAGGCCATGAGGAGGCTTCCACCTCTGACCAGGCAGCAAACATCTTCCAATTAATGATTTTGAATAAATTGGTGTGAGAATCAAGAAACTTAACATTCTCTGTATATAAGACATGTGAAAATTTGTGGGAAAGTAAGGTATATAATGATGCCCACTTTTATTTTTTCACATCTCTTAATAAAGTACAAGAGGTAAATAATGACCTCAGAGACAGATTTCCAGCTACAGAAGCAAATAAATTATTTCTAAGCTTTTCTAGGAAAAAGTATCTCCTACTCAGCAGCTATTAAATTTGTATTGCCAAAATCCAAGTGAAAATCCCATCATAGAATTAGAAGACATACCATGAAAAATTAAAGCCCACCTTAGAAGGATGTCTAATTAAATTGAGTAATTAAATTGAGACCCTTGATTGTGATAACTTGGGGTAGAGATATGTGGGATGGCCCAAATGTGTCTGAAGACATTAAACTCTCAGTTTCTGATGGGGAAATATTGCCTGGGGAAAGTCTTGACTTCCTCATCAGAGAATGCAACAAAACCCCTACATTCTGCATTATTGCCCTCTCTAGTATTGTCTGAGTGAATTAATCCTGTGTTGTATATTCATCTACAATGGAACAAACTCTAAAAGCATGTCAACAAAGCAAATGTTGATGCCTACAAGACTATCTTTGCCTCTGGACCAAAAATCATGCTTAAGACCAAGCAAGGCCCCTGAGATAAAGCAGAAAATATAAGGTCTCAGTACAAATATTATCACTCAGTAGAACTTCATTAGATTTCTAAGTATTTGTCAAGTATTTGTATAAATGGCTTTTAAAGGCATGGGACAAAAGTGAGAACAAAACTAGATCAGAGTTTGTAAATATGATACCATTAAAAACATGTTTAAATTTTAAATTGTC